>NC_090450.1:110143383-110446413 GCF_031143425.1 Pleurodeles waltl
GTCTCAGGCCTGCCATTGCAAGGCCTGTGTGTGCAGTTTCACTGCCACTTCGACTTGGCATTTAAAGGTATTTGCCAAGCCTAGAACTCCCCCTTTTCTATACATAAATCACCCCTAATGTGTGCCCTAGGTAACCCCTAGAGCAGGGTGCGGTGTGGGTAAAAGGCAGGACATGTACTTGAGTGGTTATATGTCCTGGTAGTGTAAAACTCCTAAATTTGTTTTTACACTACTGTGAGGCCTGCTCCCTTCATAGGCTAACATTGGGGCTGCTCTCATACATTGTTGAAGTGGCAGCTGCTGATCTGAAAGGAGCAGGAAGGTCATATTTAGTATGGCCAGAATGGTAATATAAAATCCTGCTGACTGGTGAAGTCGGATTTAATATTACTATTCTAGGAATGCCACTTTTAGAAAGTGAGCATTTCTTTGCACTAAAATCTTGTTGTGCCCTTCAATCCACGTCTGGCTAGGTTTCGTTGACAGCCCCTTGTGCATTCACTCAGACACACCCCAAACACAGGGTACTCAGCCTCACTTGCATACATCTGCATTTTGAATGGGTCTTCCTGAGCTGGGAGGGTGGAGGGCCTGCCCTCACACAAAGGACTGCCACACCCCCTACTGGGACTCTGGCAGACACGATTGAGCTGAAATGGGGCTTGGTGCATTTCTTAGAGACTCTTTGAAGTCACCCCCACTTCAAAGGCACAACTTAGGATAAAACAGGGCCTCTGCCCTACCTCATCAGACACTTGCTGGAGAAGAAACTTGAACCAGAAACTACATCCTGCCAAGAAGAACTGCCTGGCTGCTCAAAGGACTCACCTGTCTGCTTTTCTACAAAGGACTGCTGCCTTGCTGTTGGCCTGCTGCCTTGCTGAACTCTTGTCTGGCTGTAAAAGTGCTCTCCAAGGGCTCGGATAGAGCTTGCCTCCTGTTCCCTGAAGTCTCAGGACCAAAAAGACTTCTCTCTTCCTCTTGGACGCTCCGTGCGCCGAACTTTTCGACGCACAGCTTGTTCCGCGGCAAGAAAAACGCCGCACACCGACGCTGATCGACGTGACGTCTTCGGGAAGACCGAAACTTTGACGCACGGCCTCGCAAGGACAACGCCGCCCGACTTCCCGGGAGAAACCGACGCGACGCCTGCCGTGAGATCAAAACTTTGACGCACGGCCTCGCAAGGACAACGCCGCCCGAATTCGCAGGAGAAATCGACGCAACGCCTGCCGTGAGATCGAAACTTTGACGCACGGCCTCGCAAGGACAACGCCACCCGACTTCCCAGGAGAAATCGACGCGACGCCTGCCGTGAGATCAAAACTTTGACGCACGGCCTCGCAAGGACAACGCCGCCCGACTCCGCAGGAGAAATCGACGCGACGCCTGCCGTGAGATCGAAACTTCGACGCGCAGCCCCGCAGAACGACACACAGACGGAAAACAAGCAGGAAAATCCACGCACAGACCCGGGACATCTGGTACTCCCCGCAAACCACAGTAAGAGACTGTCCGCGCGCCGGAAAACGACGCCCGACTCCCCGCGTGGAAAATAACGACGCAAGTCCATGTGTGCTGAGGAGAAATCGACGCACACACCAGTTTTCCACGCACCTCTTCTCCTGTGGCCCTCTGAGGAGATTTTCCACCAGAAACCAGGTACTTTGTGTTTGAAAGAGATTTTGTTTCCTTTCTAAAGACTTAAGACACTTTATATCACTTTTCAGTGATATCTTTACAAATTCGTATTGCAACTTTGATCGTTTTGACCTGAAGATACCCAGATAAATATTATATATTTTGCTAAACACTGTGTGGTGTATTTTTGTGGTGTTATGCTATGGTGTTGTATGATTTATTGCACAAATGCTTTACACATTGCCTTCTAAGTTAAGCCTGACTGCTCGTGCCAAGCTACCGGAGGGTGAGCACAGGCTGATTTTGGATTGTGTGTGACTTACCCTGACTAGAGTGAGGGTTCTTGCTTGGACAGAGGGCAACCTGACTGCCAACCAAAAACCCCATTTCTATCACCAGTCATAATGTATGCAAGGGGGTGTGCCGGAACTAGGAGGCCTGAGAAAATGGCACAGGGAAATTGAACAGATTTCACTGTGCCGTTTTCGGCATCATGTTTAATGCCTGCTCAGAGCAAGCATTAAAATGGTGCACCCATAGTAACGTATGGGCCTCCTAGCACTTTGCTACATTAGTGTCAACATTTTTTATGCTAATGTAGCAAAGAGCCACAATAGCATAAAAAATAATGGTGCTGTTGTGCTAACGACCAACATGGTGCAATATATTGTAAAGATGGTACAACCATGGTGTTGTTAGGTGACAGTAGGGGGTGCAGAAAAAGTGGCGTATTAGCTCTGATAGCTGCTTTTTCATAAATACGAGCCTAAATGTTTTAGGTTTTACCAGTTTGATTCAATCAAGATGACGTCAGGTGTGCCACACTTTTGTCCTAAGTAAGTTTTTTACTACTCTAGTTGTTATTTAGAACACACTGGGAGGCTGCAGTAGAACACAAGGGAATTAGCTGACAGGCTGCTCCTGTTGGAAGTACATGTTTACAGAGAATGACAGACTTCATCCTCATATGGCTAAGAGAGATAGCGTGAATTTACAGAAAATATACTAATTTTACATTCTGGAGCACCATTTTATAACCTGTATGGAAAATCATGAGAAAACTGTTTTCTCTCAAACAGGATTCATAAAATCTCAGCAGAAGGATTTTTCACAAGGTAAAATCACTTTAGCAACAAATGATTTTTTTTGTAATTAAATCCTGTTATCACTCTATGTAGGTTCTCTTTTTTGTGACCCTCAAAGCCTGCCATTCACTACAATGCATTTCATTGGGGTGCTATCATGTATATTGGTCCGAAGATGGCTGCCATTGCTGCAGCATCAAGAAATCCTAGCTATTAACCCCAAACTAAATAGTGGATTTCGCATCTTAGGCCAATGGATCGGCACAACAGATTTTAGGGGATAAAAATGATGAATGTCATAATAAACACTAATAACCAACTAATCAATACTCTAATCACTACACAATACCCACACCAGTTTATTAAGACAGATTATACATTTATTTCCCTATATTAACAATGCTAAAGTCATAAAAATAACTCTCTTCTATCTCGTCTGTGGCTCCATTGTTCCATCTCATCAAGACTTCACTTCTCAGGAAGAAACGTCTCATATAGTAATGTCTACTTCCATCCTCGGGGAAGAAACCACACGTTAGTGACAATTTTAAACAATAGATCAGTCAAACTCGAGTAATGACCTAATAAAGACCTCAAGACCTGGCTGTTTAAGCAGTAGCAGCACCTCCCCATCCTCTCCTCAGTGCCTTGAGACCCTCACAGGTGAGTAGTGCGCTTTACAAATCCCCAGATTCATTGATTGATTGATATATCTGACCTTGTAAGACATAACGCAAAAAAAACACTAGTGCTAGCTGTCTACACGTCAATAAGCTATTGATCACACTCTTTTAAAGTAAGCATTGAGCAATGGAAAATAACTGTGAATTTTTCTAGAATTAATCTAAGTAGAGAACAAAATGAATTATGGTGACCATTTACAATAGTCACCCGTTTTTTCACATATCAGTTTATCAATGATCAGTACATTATTAATTAATAATATGGTTAAAATTTTCACTCCTCCACCATCATTTTCTGGTTGAAGTGCTGACAGACAATCAGCTCTCACCATGAGAACTGTGCATAGGCTCAGTCCTGATATACAAATTAGGATTTCCTTTAATATCTCGAAAACTACTGAAAATACTTGCACCAAATGTGGGAATTTACACGGGAAGCACACTTTTTTACCCCCCTTTTTCTTAGCCCCACTTGACACATCACCCGGAAACTTTCCATACACAAAAAGGTCTAAAAGACAGTTAATTTAGAAAAATTCTTGAAGATTTTACAAACAATGCCAGAGATATAGCCAAGTCAAAAAAAAAAAAACTTTCCTTTGGAAACTAGGTCCTAACTATATATATATATTTATATTTTCACTAAAAAAACAACATTTACAGGGGTGTTAGGTTCTGAATTTATTCGTACAAAACCATAGAAATTCAGCAGTTATAGAGTTCTTTCAAGTAACTATTACTCGCACCTTAAGGTAACTATAACTATAACGCATGCCATTGCTGTGCACAGCTAATTATTCCACATAATAGATCACTGTTGAGCTCTTGTATGGCATCTTTGATATTATCAGTGCAACATTTACAATAAAATTATTGATAAGAAAACTCTTCATGCCAATGGCGCAATGTAAAGTGACCTTAGGGTTGTGGTTTTGGACAAGTAAATTCAGAACCTAACTATAACATCCCTGTAATCTTTGCTGGCTTGTTTCTGGCCCACATTACTTTAATTAGTGTTGAAAACACAAAGAACTTTGAAGAAATGACGTAGGAAACATTTCTATTAAAATCTCTACATTGCCTTTGTAGTTACATTAGTACTACAGCAAGACTAAATATATGAATAAATAAGGATGCCTGGAAAAAGGAGAGTCACCCGAGTGTGGTGCTGCTAATATTTTCTAATAGGGGATGTACCCACTTCCAAATATTGGGAAATAGCCAAACAAGACAGAGGCCCTCATTACAAACCTGGCGGGTCGGTGGTAAAGCGGCAGTAATACTGTCAACAAGCCGGAGGTAAAACAAAATGAAATTATGACCACGGTGGAAACTGTCAACACAGACACTTTAACACACCGACCGCCATGGCTGTAGCAACAAGCACCGCAGGGGTGACCCCCAACAGCCAGGCGGAAGACAATGTACTTCCCTCTGTATTACAATAGGCCTATCCGCCACCTTTTCCGGGGCGACAACAAAATCACGGCAGAAACAAATCTCAGAAGTCAAAGGAATCACCTCTGGAGAGTCAGGGAAGAACCACACCACCATGGAGCCTGAACTGCAGGTGTTCCCCATGCTGGTTTACCTCCTCCTACACCGGGAATAGCAAAGCCCACGACGACGACCACAGTGAGTACTGCTGCCTAGCACACAGGGGAGGGGGGAGGAAAAAGAGAGTGACACACACACACAACACAAAACACCCCCACCCCCAACAACATACACACAAACAGATGCAACAACATTATGCATCTACCCTTTACCCCTCAGGAATAATGCAAGGACAAAAGGAAGTGATTGAAGTGAGTGTAATAAGATACAATTCCAGAAATACGTCCTCAAAATTCAAAACAGTATTTACATATATACAATGGAGGGACACTGCCCAGTCCATAATATCTGTGGGCCACAGGGCCACATCACATAGGCCAAGGCCCCACCTTACTCCTGCATCAACACGGAGAGGACACTGCTGGGGCATCAGGCCGAAAATACACGGGCACCTCAGGGGGACAGGGATTGGGGGGGCACCTCTGCCAGAAGATGGTACAACACCACTTGTCCAGGAGGAGGCAACGTGCCCTGTGCGATGTCCTAGGAAGTTTAAAGCCATAGTCTCTCAAGTGGGTGGTCTGCCCACTGCTTGGTCCTAGGGAGTGTCAAGCCACTGTCTCTCCAGTGGGTGGTTTGCCCACTGCTTGGTCCTGGGCAGTGCAAAGCCACAGTCTCTCCAGTGGGTGGTCTGCCCACTGCTTGGTCCTGGGGAGTGCAAAGCCACAGTCTCTCAAGTGGGTAGGTTGCCCGCTGCTTGGTCCTGGGGAGTGCAAGGCCAAAGTCTCTCTAGTGAATGCCTTCTTCCACTGGTTCTGGAGGGTGCTTTGTGCCCAGTGTGCTTCATTCTGGCAAGGAGGGGGTGAGTGGATGGCTTCTTCCACTGGTTCCGGAGGGGGCTTTGTGCCCTTTGTGCTTCATCCTCTGAAGGATGTGGTGAGTGGATGCCTTCTTCCACTGGTTCTGGAGGGGGCTTTGTGCCCAGTGTGCTTCATCCTGGAAAGGAGGGGGTGAGTGGGTGCCTTCTTCCACTGGTTCTGGAGAGGGCTTTGTGTCCTGTGATGCAGATCTTGGTGAGTGCAAGGTCACAGTAACTCACCTGGGTGTCAGACCCACATGATTTGCAGTGGGCAGGATGCATTACACTCCATGGAGGCAGGACTACACACTGCCCGTCGGCGGTGATGGCTGCTCAGTGGTGTTGGTGCTGCCAGTGGTAGGGGAGGCTTCAGCCCTTCCCCTGCAGCCTCGGATGGCTGCCAACTGGGCACTGCTGCTTCTGGCAGTGGTGCTGGTGTCGGGGCTGGCAGGGGTGGGGGGAGGCTCCAGCCCTTCACCTGTGGCCTTGGATGGCTGCCCACTAGGGCTGCTGGCAGTGGCTCTGGTGGCGGTGCAGGTACTGGTGCTGGCAGTGGTGGGGGGTGGCTCCAGCCCTTCCTCTGCAGCCTCGGACGGCTGCCTACTGGGGCTGCAGCTACTGGCAGTGGTGCTGATGGCCGTGCTGGCAGTGGTGGGTGGAGGCTTCAGCCCTTCCCCTGCAGCCTCCGATGGCTGAAGTGCCATGGTTGGTGTTTGGGGCTCAGATTCAGTCACAGCACCAGGCCTCCTGTCCCTTCTGCCTGCAGGAGCAGGCCCTTTGCCCTTGCCATCTGGTAGTGCCTCCTTGGCCTTGCCGTCAGGTGGTGCCTCCTTGCCCTTGTCGTCTGGTGGTGCATCCTTGCACTTCCTCTTGCCATCTGGTGGTGTCTCCTTGCCCTTCACCTTGTAAACTGGTGGTGCCTCCTTGCTCTACCCCTTGTAAGCTGGTGGTGCCAACTTCCCCTTCCCCTTGTAAGCTAGTGGTGCCTCCTTGCCCTTACCCTTGTAAGCTGGTGTTGCCTCCTGGCCCTTGGCAGCTGGTGGCACTTCCTTGCCCTTTCCCTTGGCAGGTGATGCAGGCACACTGCCAGTGCTGATGGGTGTTTCCTTGGAGCCTCTCACACCTGCAGTAGCTGCCGAAACTACAGTGGCTGTAGACTGGGTGGCTGAGGTGCTAGCCTGGGTTCTGCCCACCCTGGCCCAATGTGAAAGACGGGGGGAGGGATAGGTAAGAGGTCAACAGTGGAGAGAAAAGGCTTCTTAGAGACACTGGGGTGGGAAGAGAGTGAAGGCTTGGGAGTGGAGGAAGAGGGAGTGGTTGAAGGAGGTGTCTGTCTGCTGTGTTTGGGTGCAGGTGCATGGGTTGGATGCTGTTGTGAGGTGGATGGCTGTTGGGTGTCTGAGTGCTTGTGTTTGTGTACTTTGGGAGGAGGGGGCCCAGACACAGTGGGAGAGGACACAGGGGATGTGTGCATGGATGTGGGAGGGGTGACTGCCAGTGAGGGGCGTGTACTGATTGGTGTTATGGTGATGGAGGCAGTGAGTGTGGATGTGGTGCACGCAGGTGTGAGTGGAGACGCTACTGGGAGGGAGGTGGACAATCAGGAGAAGGGGGACACAGTGGAGGCAGTGGATGTTGTTATGTCAGCATCTGGATGGTATTTGTGTGAGTGCCTGTGCGATGATGTGTGGTGATTGTGTTTACATGAGCCACTCCTGTGTGTCGTCTTGGGTGCATGCTGGTCTGAATGTCTGATTGTGATAGGTTGGGGTGCAGGGGAATGGGACTGGGCAGAGGAAGTTGGAGGGGGGAGGCTAAAGACAGGAACAATGGCTGCCATCAGGGAGGAGGACAGAGCCTGAAATAATCTCTGTTGGTCTGCCACACCAGAGTGAATGCCCTCCTGAAATGCATTTGTATGTTGCAAATTCCCTGCCACGCCATGGATGGCATTCACTATGGTTGACTGCCCAACAGCGATGGATCGCAGGAGGTCAATAGCCTCCTCACTCAGGGCAGCAGGGCCAACTGGGGCAGGGCCTAAGGTGCCTGGGGCGAAGAAGATGCTACCCTCCTAGGTGAGCGGGCACGGGAAACTCGCTGAGGTCCGGCTGGGAGGGTGGTGCTGGTACTGGGGTGGCGGCTGTACCTGTAGTTGGGGTGGCCACAGAGGTGCTCGCCACCACCAGAGAGCTTTCATCGAATGAGGTATCATTGTCCGAACTGTCCCCTCCTGTCTCCGCTGTGGTGCTCCCTTTGCCCTCCGTCCCACTGGTGCCCTCACCATGGGTGGATTCGGCCTCCTGGGCCATGGGGGATGGAGCTCCTTCCATCACCGGTGCCTCTGCTCCTCCTCCAGATGATGCTAATGCACTTAAGGACAGGATGACAAAACAAAAAGGTGGGGCAGAGACAGAGGATACACTTGGTCAATGGCAGCAACAACACTACCATTGGCATACACCACACACAGAGAAAAGCCCTACGCACTAGGCAATGCACTACCAGTCACAATGCTAGTTACCATGCCATCGACAGTAATAACTATTGCCAGATGCAGCATACCTGAGACCCACAGATTCATGGCCCGCAGTGGATGTCCACTAGCTTGGTTGGTGGTGGAGTTCATCAGCCCCTGCCCAACATGGAACCTACCCTGCAGTGTCTGGCCTGGCCTTGGGGCACCAAAAGGTGCATATCACCCACCCAGAGCCCACCCCACCATGCGTAAGTAGTATATTGGGAACTGTACTGCTGTGATGCCCTCAAGCACCCATCCAGCTCCGGATAGGCCACTGCCAGTATGCGGAACATCGGGGGGGTCAGAGTTCGAAGGGCACCCCTTCCTCGTTGGGAGACCATCCCCAGCTGGGCCTCCGCCGTCTTTCATGCCCAGCATCTCAGGTCCTCCCACCGTTTGTGACAGTGGGAGCTCTGTCTGCCGTAGACCCCCAGGGTCCGCACATCCTTGGTGATGGCATGCCATATACCTTTTTTTCTGATGGGAGCTGACGTGCAGAGAAAATACACATAGAAAAAGGGTATCAATCACACCGTCCGGCCTGTTACACTAATAGCCAACCATATCCTTCCCATCCCCTTACGCTCATACATTGCCCACCATACATGCAGCACACAGCCCAGCACCCCTCAACCACCTCGCCCTTACACGAGGTCCTCACATACAGCACTCCATGCATTCATGCCCCTTGCATCGTGCTCACAGTGTAATCACCTGTTGGTCTGGAGGCCCATACAGCATTCAGTGCTGGGATATGATCTCATCCACCAGTCTCTCCAACTCCGCAGGGGTGAAGGCAGGGGCCCATTCCCCAGTGACATGAGCCATGCTGGGTTCCAGGCACAGGTCACAGCAGCACATGCAGTGTAGGTCTGCTCCTGTTGAAGGTCAGGTAGCAAGTGAGTGAACAGATAGAAAATGGCGGTCACGTCCGCGGCGGTGCGTACCGTCACCACAGGTGTACATCACCATTGGCTACTGTAACCCATAGGGCCCAATGTTAACCAATTAGGAGTTGCACAGCGGCCTCCTGCAATGGTGCACAATGTCAGCGGTATTACCTCATTTCCACCTGTCTATCCACACCGGACAGGCGGCCGCCATTTCAGGGGGGGGACAGGCCATGGCACCTAACTGCATCACAGCACACATAGGCACCATTTGGGCCTACACATCAACAAACTGTTTCTGTCACAACATGCAAAGCACTGTACATTCAGGAAATGTTGAAAACTGACCAGATGCTCCCTAGATTACAACCGCTGACGATGATTAAGAGATGGAGACATCCCCCTGTGTACAGGCCCCTAGTGGACTTGGCAACAATGGAGGACAGGCACTTTATCCTCACCTACAGACTTGACAGGGCCACAATCCAAGAGCTGTGTGCCCATTTGGAGCCAGACCTGATCTCTGCTGTCCGTCACCCCACTGGGATCCCCCCTCTTGTGCAAGTCCTATCTGTGCTCCATTTCTTGGCAACTGGCTCCTCCAAGTGACAGGGGGCTTGGCAGCAGGAATGTCTCAGCCAATGTTCTCAATAGTGCTGACCAGAGTGTTGTCTGCCCAGATGAAAAATGTGCACAGCTACATCGTTTTCCCCCCGGTGGAGGATTTGGCCACAGTGAAAGCTGACTTCTATGCAATGGGACATATCTCCAACATTATTGGGCAATTGTTGGTACACATATTGCATTTGTACCCCCCCCCCCCCCAAATGAACAGGTGTTCAGAAATCAAAAGAGCTTTACTCTATGAATGTGCAGATAATGTGTCTGGAGGACCAGTACATCTCCCATGTGAACGCAAAGTATCTTGGGCCTGTGCATGATGCCTTTATCCTGAGGAATAGAAGATTCCCATAAGTGATGGCTCAACTCCAGAGGCACAGGGTGTGGTTAATAAGTGAGCATATGGTCCCCACCCAGTATATGTTGGTGTATGGGTATTGGGTTGGCCATAAGGGTTAATGTCTGGCTAACAGGTATCCCACAGTATTTGCAGGTAACTCTGTTTACCCCAACCTCTCATGGCTACTGACCCCAGTGAGGAATCCCAGGGCAAGGGCCGAGGAATGTTACAATGAGGCACATGGGTGAACAAGAAGAATTATAGAGCATACCTTTGGCTTCCGGAAGGCCAGGATTCGGTGCCTCCTTCTAACAGGTGGTTTCCTGTGCTACTCACCCAATAAGGTGTGCTAGATCATCGTGGCATGTTGCATGTTGCACAACCTTGCCTTACGTCGCCAGGTGCCTTTTCTGCAGGAGGATGAGGCTGGAGATGGGAGTGTGGCAGCAGTGGACCCTGTGGACAGTGATGAAGATGAGACAAGGATGAGGATGTGGACAACAGAACAGCAATCATTCAACAGTACTTCCAGTGACCCACAGGTAAGATACTGTAACTTCACCTTCCATTGCAGTTTTGCATTGTACATTTTCACTGGCAGGCTGATATTCCCATTACTGTGGCCACTTACTGTCCCCTTTGATATGTCTATTTACAGATATCTGTGCCCCACTCTGGCTCCTGGTGTATTGACTGCAGCAAACTACAGGTCATACCTAAGTATACATTACTGTACGGTTGAACTGCAATGTCTACAGACTGTGAAACGAAAACATGGTTCAATCATTTGACAAACTCAATACTTGTATTTTTTTACAAGGATATTTATTCATGTGCTAATAAGTGCATGGGGTGTTGCTATAGGCTGAGGTGGTGGTGGAGGAGAGTTCAGGATACAGTCTAGTCTATTTGTATCGCAGGTGCATTGTCCAAGGGGGCATAGGAAAATGGAGCAATGGCAGTTCAAGGTGGACAGGGTGACAGAGTGGGACACAAGGGTGACAACCAGGAGAGTCTTATTTCCTGGCAGGGATCTTGGCAATGTTCTCTGGCTTCTGCCTGGATCGCAGGGACAGTTTGTGGGGTCGTTCTCCTTCTGCAGGGGGTGGGGTGCTGGTGGCCTTTTGTTCCTGTGGTGTGGCCTCCTGTCCACTAGCGTCAGCAGAGGTGGAAGGCTGGTCATCTGTTTGGCTAGTGTCAGGGGCCCGTTGGTGTGCCACTGCCTCCCTCATGGTGTTGGCCATGTCTGCCAGCACCCTGCAATGGTGACCAGGGTGGTGTGGATGTCCCTCTGGACCTCTCTGATCCCCAGGTATTGTCCCTCCTGCAGCCGCTGGGTCTCCTGTACCTTGGGCAGTATCTGGCCCATCGTCTCCTGGGAATGGTGGTATGCTCCCAGGATGTTGCTGAGTGCCTTGTGGAGAGTCGGTTCCCTAGGCCTGTCCTTCCCCTGTTGCACAGCAGTCCTCCCAGCTTCCCTGTTGTCCTGTGCCTCTGTCCCCTGAACCGTGTGCACACTGCCACTGACCCCAGGTCCCTGATGGTCCTGTGTTTGTGGTGTGGCGTGGGGTCCCTGTAGTGGTGGACACACTGCTGATTGACGTGTCCTAAGGACAGAGGTATGGGCCTTCTGGGTGGGTGCTGTGGTGTTATTTCTGAGGGGGGACGCTCTGTGGTGGTATGGGACTGTGCCTGGGTAATTGACTGTCCGAGGTCCCTGATGGCCAGGTTTGTCATCCTGATCCAGGCGAGCAAAGCTGCTGTCATCACTGTGGGCCTCTTCTGGGGGGACTGGATGTTGCTGGCACCTCCTCTCTGGTGAAGTTGCGTGGGGGACCTGTGGGAATGTAAATGTAGTGTTATTATTTCAGCGTGTGACATCTTGTGCATGGGTGTGTTGGCCTCTATGGTTGTGAGTGCCCTGTCAGCTTTTCCTTGTATGAGTAGTTATTTTGTGGGCTAGGTGATTCTCTCTAGTGCGCATGCTGTGGTGATGGGTGTCCATGCAGGGCTGTGAGTGGTGTCCATGCATTGGTGGTGAATGTAGTGCTGGGTACTGGGATCGGTGGGTTGTGATTGTGGGGTGTATGTGAGGTGGTGCGGTGATGGGGGTGTGGATAGGGTGGGGGTACGTGATGGCATGCAGGTAGGGGGTGATAGTAATGGAGATTTGACGTACCTGAGTCCAGTCCTCCTGCTACTCCTGCCAGGCCCTCAGGATGCAGTATTGCCAAGACTTGCTCCTCCCATGTTGTTAGTTGTGGGGGGGGAGGTGGGGGTCTTTCCACCTCTTCCTGATGTCATACCTTGTTCTTGCGTGCTGTCCCATGGCATTGACCCTGTCCACGATTCTCTGTCATAGCACCATCTTCTTAGTGATGGATGTCTGATGTACCTGTGGTCTGAATAGCTGTGGCTCTACCCGGAAGATTTCCTCCACCATGACCCTTAGCTCCTCCTCTGAGAACCTGGGGTATCTTTGTGGTGTCATGGGTGTCGTGTGAGTGGTGTGTGTGAGGATGTGTGAAGTGATGTGTTGCGGTGTGTGCTGTGTGGTACGTGGATGGTGTATGAGTGATGGTGTCCAGTGGCTCTGCTTGTGTGGGTGCTCTTGCTGTATCTCTCTCTAGTGTCAATTTTTGTTAGTCGTAAAGGGATGTGGGTAATGTGGGTGTGTGTTTTATAGTGGTGTGTGTAAGGGTGTCAGGTGTGTGTAGTTTGAATAGTCCAATGTGGTGGTGTTTTGTATGTGTGTGTATATTTTGAGCACAGCGGTATGTACCACCAATGGTTTACTGTGATTGAATGTCCGCCGTGGTGATTCATGGGTCATAATATTGTGGGCATAGATCTGTTGGCCTAACGGTGTGGGTTTTGCTACCACCAGTTTATCACTGACCTTTGGGCTGGCAGACTTGTGTCTGTGTCTCTATAGTGACTGATTTTTATGTGTGGGTCATAATATGGGTAGCACTATACCGCCGCGGTTGCGGTATGTTGGCAGCATTCAGCATGGCGGTAAGCGGGACTTACCGCCAATGTCATAATGAGGGCCAGACTGTTTTATAGAAAATTTAAGCCATAGTACTGAGGAGTTAATTACACATTTCAAAATTTACTTACGGCGACAAGCACTAATTTTAAAGAAATAAGAATGAAAAAGAAAAACAGCATCTGTCAATTCACATATTTCTTTTAAGTTGAGGGATCCTGAAGGGCATAGGTAAGTGGCACTAAGGTTATTGTACTGTTATTCTGTTTCAAGAATTAAGTCACAGAGACTAGATATTATCTACACAATGGTGCAAAACCTGCTTTGGGTTAATTGAATACCACATGGCTAGTTCACACCATAATGTATTGGTTTCATGTGTTTTGCTTATTCAACCTAGGTTAATGTTATATCTCTTCTTGATTTGCAGTGCCTTTGTGTATCCATAGAGGTAGTTAGTTTGTATATCAGGCATGCCATTTTGAAAATGTAGGGTGCCTTTACATCTAGATCATTCAATTCAATCATGTGTTGGGGTACAATTGTTTCGGATATTCAAAAATAATGTTGTTTTTGTCAAGTTTCTATGTCCCATCTTCTAAACATTTTTCAAGATTATACTCTATTACATCACTCTGATGATAGAATTATTCTTACTCAACTTCACAAGAAATCACTAGTAATATATAACATTTGATCTAATTTATTATGGGGTTCCTATTAACATAGTTTATTAAACCCATCCACAGGTCTTTTCTCATAATAGTCTCTGAGTGGGGAAAAAGTGACAGGTGTGAAGGCCAAAAGACAGATACACACTGGAGTAATACTGTTGCGGAGCCATAGTGTCATTGCAAGCAAATTAGGGTTGAATGATCCCATTATCTGAAATAGCAGAGACGGGTAAAGCAGCATTTTCTGAATTGAAGAGTTCATATTCTTCAAGAGTGGGAACAGATTCAAAACCTTGACAAATCATTGCCACCAGCCACAGAGAAGAATTGGAAGGAAAAATAAAAAAAACTATTTTTTTTTTTTTACTCTCATATGCATCAGTATACATTTGCTAGAATGGCTAGCAAGATAAAAAACTTCAAAATACAAGTAGTGTAATTCCATTTTAATAATAACATAACTAGGCAATTGAAAATAGATTGTGTAAATGCACAATGATGACAGACCAAGCTACGAACCAGTTATATGCGTCTTATATGGAGGAACAGACCCAGGCCCTCATTACAACCCAGGCAGTTGTTGTTAAAGTGGCTGCAATACCGCCAACAGGCTGGCGGTATTTACCACCAAATTATGACCATGGCAGTGTTATCTCCCATAGACAGCCAATGTACCACACCGACGTGCTGCTCCACCATGAACATCAATCCCAGCGAAGATGGCGACGGTGGTTACAGCCGCCTACCACACAAGGGAGGGAGGGAAGAAAAAGAAAGTGACACACACGCAACACACACACACACCCAACACCATATACACAATCAGCTGCATTACCGAAACATTTGTACCCTGTACCTCAGATGAATAATGCAAGGACAAAACAATGCTTGGTCCTGGGGAGTGCAAGGCCACAGGCTCTCAGGTAGGTGACTTTGCCCACTTGCTCAGGAGGGGGCAACACGCCCTGAGCTTGGACATGGGGAGTGCAAGGCCACAGTCTCCCGAGTGGGTGACTTGCCCACTTGCTCTGGAGGGGCCAACATGCCCTGTGGTGGTCCTGGGGAATGCAAGGCCACAGTGTCTTGAGTGGGTGACTTGATCATACGTTCTAGAGGGGGCCTCGTGCCCTGTGCTCTTGAAACAGGTGAGTCCTGGCTATGTGGGTGTCCTACTCACTGGTTCTGAGGGAGCATCGTGCCCTGTGCTCTTGATCCTGGCGAGTCTGGGGTAGGTGGGTGTCTTCCCCTCTGGCTCTGAAGGGGGCATCGTGCCCTGTGCTCTTGATCCTGGGGAGTCTGGGTTTGGTGGGTGTCTTTCCCACTGGTTCGGTAGGGGGCATCGTGCCCTGTGCTCTTGATCCTGGGGAGTCTGGGGTAGGTGGGTGTCTTCCCCACTGGTTCTGGATGGATCATCGTGCCCTGTGCTCTTGATCCTGGGGAGTTTGGGTGAGGTGGGTGTTTTCCCCACTGGTTCTGGTGGGGGCATCGTGCCCTGTGCTCTTGGTTCTGGAGAGTGCAAGGTCACAATCTCTCAGGTGGGTGTCATAGCCACTGGATTTGCAGGGGGCAGGCTGCACAGCAGCCCATGGAGGCAGGATTACATACCGTCCACCGGCGGTGATGGTTGTTCAGTGGTGGTGCTGCTGCTGGTGGGGGAGGCTCCTGCCTATCCCCTGAAACCTCAGATGGCTGCTCACTGGATGTGGTGGTGCTGCTGCTGGTGGGGGAGGCTCCCGCCCATCCCCTGCAACCTCAAATGGCTGCTCACTGGATGTGGTGGTGGGGGTGGTGCTGCTGGTGGGGAGAGACTCCTGCCCATCCCCTGCAACCTCATCCGGCTGCACAACCAAGGTTGATGGTGGGGGCTCCATCATAGTTCCTACCCCAGGCCACTTGCTCTTTCTGCCTGGTGGTGCAGACTCCTTTCCCCTTCTTGGTAGCAGTTTGGGCAGGCTCCTTTCCCTTCTTGGAAGCAGCTTGGGCAGGCTCCTTTACCCTCAGGACATGTGCCCTGGATCCTTTTCCACCACAAGTGGGTGTGATGACAATTGGGCCCGTGAACTGGGTGGCTGAGGTGGTTGGCTGGGTTCTTCCCACCCTGGCCAGATGTGCAGAATGGAGGAGGAGGGGTAGGAAAGAGGTGAATGGTGGATAGGAATAGTTTTTTAGGGACACTGGGGTGGGAAGAGGGAGAAGGTTTGGGAGTGGAGGAAGAGAGAGTGGTTGTTGAAGGTGTCTGTCTGCTTATTTTGGATGCAGATGCATGGGCTGGATGCTGTTGTGAGGTGGATGGCTGTTGGGTGTCTGAGTGCTTGCGTTTGTGTACCTTACAAGGGGGGGACAGACAAGTGGGAGAGGACAAAGGGAGCGTGTGTATGGCTGTTGTAGAGGTGTCTGCCAGTGAGGTGTGTGTTCTGCTTGGTGTGGTGGTAATGCTAGTAGTGGATGATGATGTAGTGCATGCAGGTGTGAGTGTGGATGCAACTGGGAGGGACTGGAGGAGGAAGCAGCGAGGGAGACAGTGGAAATAGTGGATGTTGGTGTGTATAAACAGGGACACTGGCTGCCATCAGAGAGGAGACCAGAGCCTTGATCGATCTCTGTTGGGCCGCCAATACCGTGTGAATGCCCTCCATTAGTCTGTTTCATCTGGGCTGCCAGCCCTTGGATGGCATTCACAATGGTAGACTGTCCTACAGAGATATCAGGAGGTCAATAACCTCCTCACTCCGGGCAGCAGGGCTCACTGCGTGAAGGGCCTGAGGTGCCTGGGGCGAAGGAGATGACCACCCTCCTGGGTGAGCGGGCATGGGCAACTCGATGAGGGGCTGCTGGTAGGGCAGTGCTGGAACAGGGGTGGAGGCTGTACCTCTAGTTGAGGTGGTCACAGAGGTGTCCGCCACCACCAGGGAGCTTCCATCGAAGGAGGTATCTGTGTCTGAACTGTCCCCTCCAGTCTCTGCCTTGGTGCTCCCCTCGTCCTCCATCCCACTGGTGCCCTCAGCATCGGTGGACTTTGCCTCCTGGATCCTGTGGGTTGCAGTGCCCGCCATCGCTGGTTCCTCTGCTCCTCAGCCAGATGATGCTAATGCACATAAGGACAGGATGACAAAACAATTAGGGGGAAAAAATAAAGGATACACTTGGTCAATGGCTGCACCAACACCACCGTTGGCGTACACAGCACCCTCACACACGGAACAGGCCTACGCAATATGCCATAGCACTACCAGAGAAAAATTTAGCATCGAAGGCATGGGGAGGGTGACACACCATCAAATGCAGCACACCTGGGACTCACGCAGCCCTGACCAGTAGTGGATTCTTACAAGCTAGGTAGCAGAATTATCCCCCCAGAACTCTAGCCACCAGGGGACCTACGTTGCAATATCAGGCCTGGCCTAGGGGCACCCACTGACACACATGCCCCACCTGTATACCACCCTACCATACGTAAGTTGTAATGATGGGCACTGTACTCACCCCTTTGTGGCTGCTGTGATGCCCTCAAGTGCCCATCCAGCTCAGGATAGGCCACCGCCAGTATGAGGGCCATCGGGGGGTCAGGGTTCAACAGGCACCCCTTCCTTGTTGGGAGGCCATCCCCAAATGGCCCTCCGCCGTCTTCCGTCCCCAGCATCTCAGGTCTTCCCACCATTTCTGACAGTGGGTGCTCCGCCTGCCATAGTCCCCCCAGTGTCCACACTTTTTGGCAATGGCACGCCATATACCCTTCTATTGATGGGCGCTGACCTGCAGAGGCAATACACACAGGGAAAAATTATTAGACAATGAGTCCAGCCTGTTACACATTTGGCCCACCATACCCCTTTGCACACACATAGTTCATCACACAACCTGTATGCCACCAAGCGGACTTCCATCCACCCCCTTACACGAGGAATTCACACACACAACTCCATGCATTCAGCCACATGAATCGTGCCCACAATGTACTCACCTGTTGGTCTGGTGGCCCAAACAGCAGTCCCTTCTGGGGTAGGACCCCATCCACCAGTCTCTCCAACTCTGTGAAGGCAGGGGCCCTTTCCCCAGTCACACGGGTGTGGTAGGTTCCAGACACAGATCATAGCAGCACATGCAGTGTAGGTCCTCTCTTGTGGTTGATCAGTAGCAAGTGAGGAATATGACAGAAAATGGCGGTTATTTACGCGGAGGTGCACACCGTCATCACCAGCTTAGGTGCCCCATTGTCCACTGTTCCCCATAAAGCCCAATGTTACCCAAATGAGGAGTAGCACGGCGGTTCCCGACCGCATCCCGCAATGGCGCACAACATCAGCAGAATTACCTCACTTCCACCTGTCCCTCCACACAGGACAGGCGGACGCTATTCAGAGGGGGCGTGGGAGGGCAGGCCCTGAATAGTTGCTGCGTCACTGTTGAAAATTGGACATACTATCCTAGTCACACTTACCCATTGCAAGTTAACAGCATGCAAAGTTCTGTTGTAGCCCCATTGTTCATTTTGTGACTAGCTCCTCACTATTTTGCTCCATGGATTGCTACTGATGCGGATGAATAGGAAATGGAGACATACCCCCATGTACAGACCCCTGTTGGACTTGGCAACAATGGAGGACAGGCACATCATCCTCACCTATAGACTTGACAGGGCCACAATCACAGAGCTGTGTGCCCAGTTGGAGCCTGATCTGATATCTGGTTTCCGTCACCCCACTGGAATCCCCCCTCTTGTGCAAGTTCTATCAGTGCTCCATTTACTGGCAACTGGTTCTTTCCAAGTGACAGTGGGCTTGGCAGCAGGAATGTCACAGCCAATGTTCCCAATAGTGATGACCAGAGTGTTGTCTGCCCTGATTAAACACATGTGCAGCTACGTTGTTTCCCCCAGGTTGAAGATTTTGCCACAGTATAGGCCGAGTTCTATGCAATGGGATATATCCTCAACATAATTGGGGCGATTGATGGAACACCTATTGCATTTGTCCCTCCCCGTCAAAATGAACAGGTGTTCAGAAATTTTAAGAGTTTCCACTCTATAAATGTACAGATGGTGTGCCTGGGGGACCAGTACATCTCCCACATCAATGCTAAGTATCCTGGGTCAATGCATGATGCCTTTGTCCTGAGGAATATCAGCATCCCAAATGTGATGGGCCAACTACAGAGGCACAGGGTGTGGCTAATAGGTGAGCCCTGGTCCCCACCCAGTATATGTTGGTATGTGGGTATGTTATGGGCCATATAGGATAGTGTGTGGCTAAATGTTGTCCCTCAATATTTCAGATGACTCTGGTTACCCAAACCTATCATTTGACCCTTGTGTGGAATGCCAGGACAAGGGCAGAAGAATGTTATAATGTGGCACATGGGCGAACCAGGAGAATAATAGAAAAAACCTATGGACTCCTGAAGGCCAGGTTCCGGTGCCTCCATCTAACAGGTGGATCCCTGTGCTACTCACCCAAGAAGGTCTGCCACATTATAGTGGCATGCTTCTTGTTGCACAACCTTGCCCCGAGACGCCATGTGCCTTTTCTGCAGGAGGAGGAGGCTGGAGATGCCTATATGGCAGCAGTGGACCCTGTGGACAATGAGGATAAGGAGGAAGATGATGAGGATGAGGACAACAGAACATCAGTAATAAGACAGTACTTCCAATGACACACAGGTAAGACAGAGTTACTTCACATTTCAATTACATTTGATTGCATTTCTGTGGCTCTGGCATGCTGTTATTTCCCACATCTATGCCCACTTACTGTACCCTTTGGCAATTCATTTTACAGATGTTGGTGACCTCACGTATGCTCCTGGTGTTATCACTGCAGCCAGCTACAGGTCATACACCTATTCTCATTTTCTATACAGTTGTATTGCAATGTTTATACCTGTTGAAATGAATACATACTTTAAAAAATTGACATATTCCAAAATTCTTTTTTTTCCAAGGGTATTTATTGAAGTGCTAAAATATGGAGGGGCAAGTGCAATGGAATGGGGTGAGAATGGAGGAAAGTCCAGGGTATAGTTCCAGTCTATTTGTAGCACAGCTGCAGTGTCCAAGGGGACATAGGAAGGGGAGCAATGGCAGTTCAAGGTGGACAGGGTGACAAAGTGGGACAAAAGGGTGACAATCTGGAGAGTCTCATTTACTGGTGAGTCTTGGCAAGTGTCTCCGGCTTCTGTCTGGCTTCTGTCTGGATCACAGGGAATGTTTGCGGGGTGGTTCTCCTTCTGCAGGGGAGGGGGTGCTGGTGGCCTGTTGGTCCTGTGGCAGGGCAATTTGGCCACTAGCAGCATCGGAGGTGGAAGGCTGTTCTGATGTCTGGCTAGTGGCATGGGCCCGCTGGTGTGATTCTTCCTCCCTCATAATGTTGGCCATGTCTGCTAGCACCCCTGCAATGGGGATCCGGGTGTTGTTAATGGCCTGCAAGTCCTCCCTGACCCCCTGGTACTGTCCCTCCTGGAGCTGCCTGTTCTCCTGCACATTGTCCAGGATCTGGCCAATCATGTCCTGGGAATGTTGATATGCTCCCAGGATCTCTGCAAGTGCCTCCTGGAGAGTCGGTTCCCTGGGCCTGTCCTCCCCCTGGCACACAGCACTCCTTCCAGTTTTCCTGTTGGCCTGTGCCTCTTTCCCACGAACTGTTTGTCCACTGCCACTGACCCCAGGTCCCTGATTGTCTTAGATATGAGGGGAGGCCTGGGGTCCCTGTAGAGCTGGACACACTGCTGATTGACGTGTCCTGGGGACAGAGGTGTGGGTACGCTGGGTGGGTGCTATGGTGGTGTTTCCCGATGGGGGAGGCTCTGTGGTGGTGTTTGACTGGGCCTGGGTAACCAGCTGTCCAGAGATCCCTGATGGGCCAGGTTGGTCATCCAAATCCGGAAGACCAGAGCTGCTGTCATCACTGTGGGCCTCTTCTGTTGGGGGACTGGATATTGCTGGCACCTCCTCTCTGCTGAAATTGGCTGGGGTACCTCTGGGGAAGTAAATGCTGTGTTATTGTTTCTGTGTCTGACATATTGTGCATCTGTGGCTTGCCCTCTTTTTTTGTATTTGCCCTATCAGATTTCACTTGTATAAGTTTATATATGGTGGGTTAGCTGATTCTCTCTAGCGTGCATGCTTTAGTTATAGGTGTCCATGCAGGTCTGTGAGTGGTGTCCATGCATTGGTATGGCATGCAGGGCTTAGCATTGGGATACGTGAGATGTGATGGTGGGGTGTGTGGGAAGTGGTGGAGTGATGGGAGTTACGGTGAGGGTAAGTGATGGCATGCAGGTAGGGGGTAGAGTAGTATAGATTTGACTTACCAGAGTCCAGCAGTCCTCCTCCTACTCTGACCAGGCCCTCAGGATGCATGACTGCCAAGACTTGCTCCTCCTATGTTGTATGTTGTAGGGGTGGAGGTGGGGGTCCACCGCCAGGCCTCTGTACAGCAAGCTGGTGTCTTGCTGCAATGGAATGTACCTTCCCCCGTAGGTCATTCCACCTCTTCCTGATGTCATCCCTAGTTCTTGGGTGCAGCCCCATGGCGTTGACCCTGTCTACGATATTTGCTGCACCTGTGTTCCAAATACCTGTGGTCTACCCTGATGATTTCCTCCACCATGACCCTTTGCTTTTCTTCTGTGAATCGGGGGTGTCTTTGTGGTGCCATGGGTGTAGTGTGAGGTGGGTAGGTGAAGGTGTGTGGGGTGATGTGTTGGGGTGTGTGATGTGGGGTGCGTGAGTGGTGTATGGGTGTAAGTAGTGTGTGGCTCTGGTTTTGTCTGTGGTCTTGGTGTCTGACTCGTGCCATTGGTTTGTAGTCATAAAGGGTTGTGGGTAATGTGGGTTTGTGTTTTATAGTGATGTGGGTGTGGTGTGTGTATGGTTGTCAGGTGTCATTTCATCTGCCCTAACACACTGGTCACACTATGAGCCTCATTAGGACCCTGGCGGTGTCGCTGTGGCGGCCGACTGCCACCAAAGAGGAGGTCCCGCTGCTTTGGTGGCAGTCTAACTGCCACATAATGACCGTAGTGGTTGCACCACGGTCGGACCAACAGCACCGCCAGTTTCCCTCCACTAGCGCAACTGGAGGTACTGGCGGTCCTAATCTCCGTGTGCAGCACTGCATGCAGCGCCGCCCTGGGGTTTACAACCCCGCCAGCTTTTACATGGTGTTTGCACACCCATATAAAAGTTGGCAGAGATGGGGTGCAGGGGGCCCCTTGAACAGCTCCCATTGCAAACAGTGAAAAGCATTCAATAATGAGCCAACGTCAATGTTGTGGGCTCTTCCACGCTGGGCCAACGGGCGAAAACACAGTTTCTGCCTGCTGACCCAGTGGGAACTCCTACTGGAGCCCACGGGAAGGAGTCCGCACTGGCACCAACCTGACTGTGGGAGTTTGGCAGGTAGCCTTTTCCGCCCGCCAAACTCTTAATGACCCCCAAAGTCTCTGCAAAGTTGGCAGTACTTTAGAAAATGTACTTGTTTTCACCAAGGCAAAGTTTACACATTCACCCAGCTGCAAAGGCAAATGCTTTCCTGTTACATGATCCTAATTTATTATTTCACTCTTTTCAATAGAATCAGACATGACTGAAGGAATGAAAATTGGAAATACAATTTTAGAATGTCCTGTGTAGTTCCTGCAATCTACCTTATGCGCTCATCGATGTTATATTTTTGTAACTCAGTATGAATGATACTGCTGACAAAATAGTGGAGGTGAAATAGTTTCCAATCAAACTTGCCCCAAGAAATATAATTTTTTTAATTAAAATCGAATTTTTTGGATTGAAAGGAAATTGAGTACATTGTGTACAGCAAAAGAAAGTCGCCTATATTTACCCAATTAATATGTTTCAAGTGTTTGTGGGTTGAAATATGTCCTAGGGCGTCATTACGTGTTTGTTGTGCTGTTGGCGGTCAGATCACCAGATTACGAGTCATGCTGGTCTATGGAGCCAAGACTGCTACAGTCTCTCGGGCACCACCAGGCAGCAGAGACCGCCACGGGCACGAGGTTGCACGAACAGGCCGGCGAAGACAGTATTTCCACCGGACACATTATGTGGTTGCACACTGCCAATGGGACTGTAGGGATCCAACCACCACATCTCAGTGGGTGGAAACGGGGACTATAAAGGGAGACATTCACCTGCTGGCAGCCTTACAAGTCCAGTGCCACAATAAAACACACCACGTATGTCCCCCACTGATGATTATGGTCGAAGTTGCATAAAATCAACGCTGCCATGGGTTCAACTAACCATAAGTACACACCTACCTGTGCTGTTAACTGCACCAACAGATCATTGCACCTTCATCCAAAGGAGATGGCGGTCATTTTACAGGCACCAGTACATGTCTTGTTGTGTCCAGGGTCAGAATGATACACAGAGAAGGACACATTCAAAGTCACATTATGCCCCATTTGGGCAGGTCACTCACACCTCACCTCAACACTACACAAAAACACATGTCTGCCCATCTCAGGCACAGATACTGTGAAGTGTACACAACATTGTCTCACACCAACACCAACAAGGCGCCAACATCACATCTACAATTATAATTCACACACTCACATCCCTCGCACGCCATCATCTGTTATCACTTTCAACACACATATGTATGGATGTGGCATGGAACACAAACACCACTACCATTCAGCAGCCCTGCAATAGACATACACACATCACACAAACTGCAACACAAAAGAAGAAGTGGGATGCACAATAGTCACACATATACAAACCTCACTATACGAAGAATACCTACATAATAGGGATGGGGCCAGCAGGAACACCCAGGGAAGGAGGCTGCACTGGGACACATATCACCCTGCAACTGCCCATAAATAATTATTGCACAGGAACTAGCCCTTTAGGTATCTCTGAAACAAACAATACTAGACTCAAATGGCATGCTTATCTGTATAATGTGGAAGTGGAAGTCAATAAAGCACATTCAAAGCACTCCAACTGCATGGGACATACATCTACATGGACTAGCTGCAAGGTGCACACGGATAAATGGACACACGCACAGGCAAATGCAAACAAAGCTAGCACAATTTAACACACTCCATGTCTGCACTAATAAAACTCAAGCTGCCACAAATAAGATGAATACATAATCCATATCAGGAAGACAAGTCTAACCCATACATTCCCACATTGTACAACACAAGATTAAATACTTACCATATCAAACAGTACACAATGCTGTGACACCACCAATGCATTTATACCCACATATCCATACAGTCAACATATACCCTTGTCTTGGGGGATACCAACACTTCCCACAAAGTCATATACTGCAAACAACAGCAAATGGATCAGCAAGCAGGTTGAAACACCCACAACTGCATACCTACAACACAAGGTACTTAGGAAAAACATAAAGGTAGAAAAGTTGTTTGGATGTTTTGAATTGAACATTTTCAAAGTCCAAGGCCATAGGCCAGTCCATAGGTAGGTGCACAGGCACATCATTGTGCCCTCACATGACTCCTAACTGCCAGGGAATCTCCACAGGAAGGGGCATCATTTGGGCAGGCAGGCACCTCAGTGATCATCCTGAGGGTGAGCAGATTTGGTAGAGGGGGTTTGGTCTTAGTTTTGAGAGGAGTGGTCTTCTTTTTGAGAATGGAGTGTGTGTACAGGTATGTGTGCTTGCCAGGGGGGGGAGGCCCTGCTGGTGAAAGGAAGGGGAAGGGAGGTGTGTGGGGGCATCTTGGGTTTGGGACTGGGACAGAGGGAATGGGCAAAAGTTAAGGTCAAGCAAAAAAACTTTCTTAGAGACATGGGGATGGTCAGCAGAAGGAGTGGGGATTTGGAGGTTGAGGGACTAGTTGTTTGCTGAGTAGGTGTGGATGTTATGGATGCATGTTTCTGGGAGTTAAGCTTGTGTTTGAGGGTGTCGTTGAGTGGGTTAGTGAATGTGTTTGTATGTCTTGGGGGTCTGGGAGTTGGAGGCACTGGGGGATGGAGTGGCAGATGTGTGTGTGTGTGTCTGTTGGGAAGGTGATTGCGAGTATGCTCAATGTGGTGGATATATGCATGTGTGTTTGTGTGGCAGCTGCGGGCACGGTCCTTGTGGGGGATGTCTGGGTGTCTGTTGAGGTGGTGTCTCTGGGTACACTCGGTGTGGTGGTTGGGTCACTAACTCTTGTGGTAGTGCCTGTAGGTATGCTAGATGATAGGTGTGTAATGCTAGGGCTGGTGGGGTATCTGGGAAAGTGGCGACTGTTGTGTCTTTGGGTGTCTGTTTGCTTGTGTGCAGGTGTGTTTTGTGGTGCTCTCATCTATGTGTGTTGCTCTTGTGTGTTGATGTGGATGCATGTGGCTCTGTCTGTGTGCTTTGCCTAGGAAGGGGACTAGGGGGATTTGGGTTGGGAAGAGGGAGGTGGAGTGGGACGGAAGGTGGAGGGTGACTGGCTGCCATCAGTGAGGCTGGCGAACCCTGAAAAGATCTTTGTAGGCCAGCCATTGCACCATGGATGCCTTCCCAGAATGAGTTTGTCTGTTGGAGTTGGGTTGTCAATTTCTGGATGGCATTTGCAATGGCTGACTGACCACAGAGCTACTTCTCAGAAGGTCAACAGCCTCCTCACTGAGCGCATCAGGGGTAACAGGGGCTGGGGCGGAGGTATCTGCAGCAAAGGAGACACCCACCCTCTGGGTGAGCAGGTACAGCCAACTGGGTGGGGAGCTACAGGGATGGTGGTGATAAAACCGGGGAAGTGGACAAAGATGGGACAGAGATGCCCAGAAGGTTCTGCCTCCACTAGGGAGTGGCCACTGGAGGAAGAATCAGATGATGAAGAGGATGTTCTGTTCTCCCCTGTGGCACTCGCCTCACAATCAGAATCTCACACAACTACAATGGCATGGTTGTAGTTGTGTCATCACAAGTAGGAAAACCCATCACCCTTAAAGATTTGCCCAATGGAGCATACCTCAGTTACCTGTTGTCATTCAATAGTAGGCCAATGCCAAATGCATTTCCACAGATCCTACGCAAGGTCATGCACACATCTAGTTGACAAATACATGATGACCAAACAATGAAAAATGCTGACAAAAGTACAATAGCCTGGAGAAGGTGAGAGTTCCACATTGCACACTCTCAACAAGTGATACTTATCCCCATAGAGTCATGGAGGTAGTGTTAATGTTGTTCAGGTAGGCCACACATGTGGCATGGAAATGGACACTGTAGATACCATGTGCAATAGGTCAGGGAGAGATGCCACCAAAATCCACAACACAATGAATCAGCAAGCGCCAGGGTAATCACCACTAATGGATGGCACCCCTTATAATCACATAATCTGAGTGTATCAGTAAATGACATTAGTCCCTTGGATGTTAGAGAGGACCAGATATTTGCAATGGCTCATAGAAGGTCCTCAACATGTTGTCCAGTTGGAGGAAACATCATTGTCTCCATTATAGTCACGCAGACCCAGATGTCTGCCTGTGGATGAATACTTGTACCCCAACACATGTGATTTCAATATAACTGAAAGTCTCCCTATGATGCCAGGCAACAGTCAGGTCATAAACAATACCCATTACACATGTGCAGTGCACTTTGCTACTTCTGCACATCAAGGGCATAGAAATGCACATTGTGTCTCAGAACTCTAGGCCTCTCTTTCATGTCCCTCATTGCTACTGTAGATGTAAGTGACAAATTACATGCTATAACGTATGAGGGATTGTGTCAGCCAACAAACAATGGTGACACACTCCTGTATGTTGCAAAACATGAAATGTATACCCATTGCAAATGGCTTAGTTCATACACAGCTTGTCATGCATATATGTGAGTAAATACAGACATCAACCCATCAGTACAGGTGGACCATGCATGAAACAGCAGCACACAAATGTTTCTCAAAAGAGAAAGGGACACATGCTGACAAGTAGGCACGAGGAATGTAAGCAACAGTGATGGCACATACATTATGTCAATGGCCATTCCCCACTTACAAAAGGAAAGTATTGATCAGTAGCTGCATCCAAAGTACAATATAGGCTCTGTCACATGTGTAATGTCCATTTTCACATTACAGAGTGCAGTGAGGCCCCAGCACCCATCATACGCCGAAGACAACTAGCCTCTTTGTGGCAGATGACAATATACTCATTTATCCAGACACACGGCTGAAACATTGATCCATCACTTACTTTTGGCCTGTAACATTGATGAGTAGTGGTCTTTTGCATAGATTTTAGACACAGTACAACTACAAACAGGACTTGAAAGATCAATATACCTTATCATATGTTGTCCCTGGACAGCAAATGGTTTGTAGAGTCTACCCAGGTGTGTCCTATGTCCCTGGGCCAATGTGCAAGGCACATCAGTATGCACCACATCACATGTCTACATAATCACTCATCTACTGTGTGACACATGGCTCAGCATAATTGTTAGGAGGAGCTGTCAGAACCTGACTCATTCACTTGCAAATGTGACAGGCAAGAATATGCCCAGTACTCACCCCCTTGTGGCGTCTGTGCTGCCCTTAAATGCCCTTAGAGCTCTTGTTAGGCCACTGCCAGGATGCAGGCCACTAGGAGGATAATGGTCAAATGAGCACTCCGCCCACGTTGGGAGGACATCCCCAGCTGGGCATCTGCAATATTCTGGGCGCAGAGTCTCAGGTCCTCCCACCTTCTCCTGCAGTCGGTGCTCCGCTGGGTGTAGACCCTCAGAGTTCGCACCTTCTTGGCGATGGCTCTCAAATATCCCATCTTTTCATGGGAGTTGACCTGCATGGATGCAAAAGACATATCAAGAGATCAGGATCACAAGTTTCATCAGAAATTGTTGAGCCACATACATGTAAGTGACATCAAGGTAGGACTTTCCGAATTGTCAATACTCCCCAAGTGTGACACATACAAGCTAATAAGTACAGGGACCTGACTACAGACATAAATTCATCCATCTGCAGAGTAACCCACCACCCTCCACAGGGCATACAATGAATAAACAAGCATACTGACACCAGACAACCCATGCTCTAGCAATCTTACAATGATGTGAGCCACAATGAAACACATCACACTTATGTGACTTCTGAAGGGTAAACTCTTTAGGCATCAATGGACCAATACATTCCCAGTCTGAGAGAATGACTCACTGCATACAGTCCCTAGGGGCCACTGCCAGAGTACAAACTCAAACATTACACATGAGTAACAATGAAGGGGGACAGACATGTTGTGTAGAAAAAGTGGCTTCCTTGTCCATGTGTGGGCATGTGGAATAACAAATGCAGACTCATGCTACTTCAGGGGTGGGGTTCTGAACCATGTACCTGTACCAGAGAACACTCCTTTGGACATATGTCCATCCTACAGAGATGGCATCCAACAAACAAAGGCATGTATTGTAAAGTTTCTACTATGTGACCAATCTACTGAGTCACATGAGGTTGGCTCCCAGGAATGAACACACTGTCTGCACTGTTGGGCTGTCATTTGTGTAATAAGTCTCTACAGGACAAATATGACCTGCGGGAAGGTGACAATACGGTGCTGAGGGTAAGGGACCTGTCATGAGTCAGATACACACATTTACAATGATGGTAAGTACACATATGACTTAGATCAATGACTTATCTCTCTACCCATTTCTAATCTACTCAAAGTAATGAAGCATTCTGGGCAGGGTTTGCCACCAGAGCCTCATATTTGCCACCTGACAGGATCAGACGGGGTTCAGGGAGTGGGCTCAGTGTCACAGTTGCATAGCCACAGTGGCTTAGCCTATACTAGGTCCTATACTGAAGGATACATGTGAGAGGCCCTGTTCTCCTCAGGCTGAGCATTCAGAACCTACATGGCACTCTATTTTCATCACTTCCATGCATGACAGTACATCATGTGCCCAACAAAAATTAGACATGTGGTATGTGTGGCAAGCTCAATGGCAGAGTCAATCATTATATGCCTCCCACACAACAGTGTAGCAAAGGCAGATGTGTTCAGAAATCAGTGGAACAACATTGCTCACATTACTCTTAACTGATTCATACAACATGCATAGTAAGCTCATGCTGTCATGCACATACATGTTGGACATTTAAACCAAACATGAGGTAAGAGATGTCAGTGGCTATGTCTCCTTACCTAGTCATGGGCATCCAACACAAGGAAGGTCTAGAACCCCAAAAACCTCACACAACACAATGTGACTGAACTTAACATATGTCACTGGCCACCAATACCTGCACATTCCCCCTCCCATTGATGCTACACAGACTGCAACAACAGACACAAAAGAAGACTAACTGGCACACAGGGGCATATTGTAGCCTGTGAGGAGGGAAAGTATGGTGTTGAACAGTATCAAATTTGCCTATGAGATTCTTACCTGCTCCACTGGTGAGGCATAGAGCTGGTCATACAGGGGTAGGCCCTCATTGACAAGCCTCTTCAGCTCCTCTGGAAATAATACTGGGGCTCTACTACCTGATGGACATGGCATGATTTCTCCCTGAGGTGGCACAACACAGCTCAAGTCATGGAGGTGTTGCTGGCAGCAGTGTCAGGAGTCCTGTGAGTGAATCTGCACAACATAGTGGTCACATCCACCACGTAAGCAGTCGTCACTGCCGGCAGACAGATATTGGCTGCAACCTCTACAGTCAACAATGTTAGCCTATGGCTGTGTCTGCCATGGTAGTAACCGTCTACCGCCTTGACCACTTCTGCGGGGGTGGTGGGCTGTTCCTAATGTCCAGTTGAGTAGGTCAGGCATCCGCCATTTTGGCAGGCTGAAATGCTGTATTTGGCTTTATAAACTGTGTCATACATACAATGTCTGTTTAGCTTAATCACAAACATGCTTATTCTGTCTTGTCATGTAGGTTCTTCTACTTAACCACCATTTTAATTTGTTGCAGGGCACATATGGCATCGAACAGCAGTGCTTAGGCCACCACCGCTGACTGTCTTCTTGGCGGTTGGAATATACAGTCACATTTTGAGGGGCATTTGTGTAGCACGTCGTTGAGTTCCATTCAAGTCAATGTTGTTAACACAAATGTTTTAAAAACCAAACCATGGGGGTCACATGTGAACCTTGTGTAATAGCCAGCTAGGATGTGTACTGGGTATCATGTCCATCCAGTCAGAAATGCTTTGTCACATGATATTCTTGGTAGGCATCATGTATGTTGCTGGGGACACACTGACTAATGTAACATAGCAGGTCTTGTCAGACATAGGTACCCTGGAGAGAGAGGATACAACAACCTCTTGTCTACCATCCCCTGCCAGACCTTCAGACCATGGAAAAACACTACGCCATACAGCTTTACTATCTGAATAGGCAAACAAAAGTGGACTTATGCCTTCAGCTGGAGTCAGATCTGATGCCAGCTATTAGTTATCCAACCACCATACCACCCATTGTACAAGTCATGTCAGTATGCACTTCATGGCCACAGGGTCCTTCCAACATACAGTGGCCCTATCGGCTGGCATGTCCCAACCTATGTTCAGTCTGGTGTTGAAGGATTTCCTCTCAGCAACGGTGAAACACATTACTGCTATATCAAGTTCCAAAGATGTGAGGATTTAGCCAATGTGAAGGCTTACATTTATGGTTTTGCCTACCTCCCAATTGTGGGGAGGGCTATTGATAGCCCACATGTTGGTGCCACAGCAGACCACTGAACAAGTTTATTATAACAGAAAGAACTTTCACTCCATCAACTTGTAAGGTGTCTGGTTGGTGGATCTCTACATCTCACATGTCTGTACCGGTTATCCATGTTAAGCCCATGATTTCTTCATAATGCAGAACTGCACCATACCCCAGCTGATGTCACAACTGCACCCAGAGATGGCCTGTTTGGTTGAAAAGTCACGTCTGTCCTGATTGAGTGTTTGCAATGTCAGATGCTACAATCATGAGGTGAGTGACTCATTGTTGCACTTATGACCCTTTTCTTGATAGGTGACTCCGCATATCCTAACCGTTCTTGGTTGTTGACGCTGCAGAGGAATCCAACTAAGCCTGGGGAAGTCCGCTTCAGTGAGGCTTATGGAAGTACACGTCCATCAGTGGAATGTGCTACTGGGATTCTAAAGGCCAGATTTCTTTGTCTGTACCGGAGTGGTGGAGCCCTTCTCTATTCACATGAGAAAGTGTGGCAGATCACTATGGCATGCTCCATACTCCACAAAGTTGCCCTGAGGAGGAATATCCAATACATCCCATAGGAGGGGGACCCTGCAGTGCCACCAGGTGAGACTCCTGAACTGCCAAGTGACGATGACAGTGGTAAAGAGGCAGCAGCTGACTTGCAAGAAGATCGTATGAACAGCTACTTTTCATGAGTGTAAGAATGTCATGTAATGTAATGCAATGCTGATACTCTGTAATATTCAGCCAAAGGCTGCTTGATAAGATAGCTTTTGGCACATAACCACCTTGATGATGTAGCTTTGTTTTCAGTTTCCTTGCAATGTACTTTATTTTCCATTTGCAGCTATGTGACTTGTGTCATAGGTATGGCTTCAAGCCCATACTCCTTGTTTTTTATTTGTACGTGTACCTTCACCATGACATCTCCATGTGGGCATTTCAGAGTTGTGACACAGGCAGGCCATCTGATGCTGTTCTGATATGCAAAGTGCAAATTGACTGTTCCAGGTAATGTAGGTAGCAGAGTTTGAATGTATGAGACCTGTACCAAGACAGTTGTCACAGTGTTTGGGTGGAGGTACAGAAGTGCACATTGCACTTGTTTTGTGTCCTGAGTGTGGCATGAAGTATCATTTGTGTCATCATGTGGTTTGAAACTATATAAACCTAGCTTTTGATCAAGTCATTTTTCATTTACATTGGCTAAACACTCTTTTGCATGACCTGTATTGAGCTGTAGATGTGTTTCATCATTGCAGGCCACAGTACCTGTGCCACAACACTGACATATGATTACGTCATATCACCAGATGCATGGAAATTGGATTAAGATGGTTCTGTGCTCCTGGACGGTTGTACTGCCATCTGTCTGTATATTGGATTATGTGATGCTGGATTACTTTGGTGTGGTATGTGATAAGCCTCAAACTGCTGGCATAATGTCTCTAATGTTTGCCAATTCTACAGGAGAATGCCGGACAAAGACTTTCCTCCCATTTTCTGGGGGTTGGTACCTTGAAATATGTACTTTGACTCAGTATTAGTCACACATTCTGATTTCTAAGAGTCCAGACACATTGACAGCATGTGTGCTGTATACTGTAAGGCATTTTTTTGTTTGCCCAGACACTTGTACTAATGTGTTGGTGTGTAACTTATGTAATCCTGAGCTGGACGCTGTGAGGCATATTCACAAGCCCCTTGCACCACCGTGTGTCACCCTAGCCTCACATTTTTTTACGCTAAGGTGTTGATGAGCCAAAGAAAGGGGTAGATTGTTGTTGAAAAGCCATCAGGTTGGTTCGTATGTCCCTCAGCACCCTTGTTAGGGAGGCCATGTTGGTATTGTAGGCATCCATCTGTTCCTGCATGTCTGTGTGCATGTCCCTCTGTAGCTGCTTGATTTCCCGGAGTTCAGTCAAGACCTAGCCCTTCATGCCTTTGGACTCCTGATAGACCCCCAAGATGTGGCTGATGGTGTCCTGGCCAAGATCAACCCCAGTTGTCTCACCTTGCTGGACCACAGCATCTTATGCCCTTGCCATATTGGGCCCTTTCCAACTTGTTTCTTGACCCTCATTGTCGAAAGTGTTACACTGAAACTCAGGATCTGGGATTGAGGGGCACGAGATGGTAGAGACTGTGCATGGGACACAGGTTGGTGGCAAATGGCTGCCTGTGATGTTAAGGCAACCGGTCTGGGATGTGATGTAGTGGCCACAGTGAGACTCACTGTTGCTGTCTGACCAGGTTGCCCAGATGGGCCACAACCATTCTCCATATCCAGATATCTAGGACTGTCATCTTCACTGGGGGTATTATCCAGGGGGGGTAGAGGCAGTCTATTCAGTGGCCTCTGTGTGCCCAGCGGCAGCTTCACCTGTTGATGTAAAATATACAATGTTACTGGTTGTACTGTGACATCTACCTCCAACAGTTTAGTGTTACAGTAAGCAGAGACCTTGTACAAAGTTAAGTTGCAGTTAATCCAATTGTGGTAAGTAGCCATGGAATTGATCATCTTGACATGTCGTGTGTGAAGGATGCCAATTTATTTTCACTCAAGCTGCTGCTGAAATGTGCAGATCATTAGCATTAGGGTGGGTGGCCTGAAAACACCATCTCGCTACCAGTGCAGGCAAAGTGGCTGCTAGGCAAGATACAGCGTTTAGGAGGCCTAGTGAAGTGTGATGCAGGCAGACCCGGGACTTTGCTTTATAATTGACTGGAGTAAGCAAGTGCACAGCCTTGCTGCCAAAACCAAACCGGTGATGCATCTTGAGGCCTTATGATTACTTGTTATGCACAGTGGTTAAAGTGTCATTCCTGTCCTTTAATATTTCATCTTGGGTTAGCAAGTCAGGTTGGAGCTATTTTGACAAATACATCTAGGATTCGGGCATGATCTGTGCTTGATCAGTCCCAGGTGGCAGGAAAACTATTGTTAGCGTTAAGTTCTTCCCTTAGTCTCGTTCTGAGGCTTCCCTCCAGCTGTTTCTTTCTGGGAGCCCTGTACCTAAACTCTCATCCTGAGGAGAATGGGCAGTGTTCCTGAGGTGCTTCATTTCATAGAGAATTCCTCCCGTTTTGAGTAATTTATTATTTTGCTTGTTATAGTGTGCACACCTGCTACTTTTTCCCTTCTGGAGTGGCTTCTTCTAACAATTGACTATCGGCTTTCTGAGAAGAATTTGTTTTGGCTTAACAGAACTTCAAGCAACTGCAGTAAGGAACCCTTTTGTATGATTTCCAGACTTGCCAATATATATATATATATATATATATATATATATATGTATATATATATATATATATATGTATATATATATATATATATATATATGTATATATATATATATATATATATATATATATATATATATGTGTATATATATATATATATATATATATATATAAATAAATATATATATGTACATATAGATTCAAGAACTCGTTGCTTTGCAGACTTGTTAGTCTTAGAGACAAACCTCAGTGCTCAGACTAATTCTTAGAGACTGTGATTGAGAAAACTGAACCTTGAGAAGGAGTTTTCGTTTCCTGTAAAAGACATTGGTAGTCTGTATATTTGTGAACTTTTGAACTGTTCTCCAGAGAGCTTTGGAAATCTCTGACTCCTGGAGAAAAGAAGATATTAAGTTAACATTGTTCTCTTAGAGAGAGGCTAGTCTCTCAAAAGATCCAGGTTAGGAGAACGATAGAATTGGGTGAATGTGAATGGCTGAACAGCTGAATGTGCAGTAGAAATGTACTTATCTATGCTTCTATCACCTGACTGCAGGTCCTTCTTTTAAAGAAATCCCAATAAGAAGAAAGGTGCAGGTTTTCAGAGACACACACTGAATATCCTATCTTCAAGTGGGAAACACAGGTTTGAACTGGAGCTGGAGGCAGTCTCTTTTTTTCAATTCCCATTCCCCTTTCCCGCTAGTGAAGCAGGGTTCAGATAATTAGTTAAAGTCTGAGCACGCATCTGTTGGAGGGAGTTGGGTAAAAGGCATCTGCTCCTGTGGAAGTTTGATTTAATGGGTAATCTTCTGACAGATTGAAGTGCCCAAAAATACTTATTTCCAACCGAGCAGAATGGATGAAGGTTTAGATTTTAATGCCTTGGCGGCACTTATGGACTAAATGCAAACACAATTAACCCTTACCCTAGATGAAAACATAAACTTGAGAGAGGAAATAAAAAGATTCCATGTTGAGACCAACAGCTCATGGACAAATTAAATAAATTCACTTCTGGGAATACTGCAGGGACTAGTAGGGTTTCAGGTAAAACCTTCCCTACCTCAGAAATATCCACAAAAGTCATTCATTTCTTCTCACATATCATTCCCCTGGACCCACCTAAACTTTTTAGTGGAGATCCTTAAAATGGCAGATATTTTAAACCCATTGCTCTTTACACTTCCTTTGTCGTCCCATTATTTCTACAGAGGATCAGTCAAAAACAGTGTTCATTTTGTATTATTTGAGTGGCGATGCGGCTTCACGGTCCATACCTTTGGTGTAAAAAATTAACCTATATTATATGATTTTGAAGTCTTTAAAACCGAATTCCTTTGAATCTTTGACCACAGAACAATTTCCCAAGCCACAGATAATGAATTACTAGACTTAAAAAAGGTACTACGGATTTGATCTCTTATCTGACCCAATTCAATAAATTAATTGTGGAGGCTGGTTGGCCGGAGAGCAAAAGGGCTGTGGTTTTTTACTGAGGTTTACGAGAAGAACTAAAAGATATGCTAGCCCAAATTCCAGATCGACCTACTGATGTGTCAAAATTAATTGATCTAGTTTTACGGATTGATCACGGTCTGTTTGAAAGAAAAGCTGAACAGAGGAGAGAATTTCATCCTATCCTACCACGTTTCGATAGGAGTAAAGTGGAAAGTATCAAGACCTCCGAGACATACTCTTCGGAAGAGCCAATGCAAATTGGCATTGTTAGATGTCCCCTGTCCAAAGAAGAAGAGGACAAGCGAAGATCTAAGAATCTATGTCTCTATTGTGGGTTGTCAGTGCATTTTGTAAGAGAATAATCAAAGAAGCCTAAACAAGATAATGCACGAAAAGAAAAAAAACAAATTCTATCAAGAGAGTAGTCCTGGTTGACTTACAACACCAACTAGCCCCAAATCTCTTTTGAACTTATCTTCAGAGAAAAGAAGCTGCAGGAAGGTTCAGTGATGATTGACTCAGGAGCTATGGGAAATTTGTACGACATCCAGTATGCCACAAAAATGGGAATACATTCTGTAGAAAAGAGAATAGCAGAGCCTGTTTGTGCAGTGGATGGAACAAACCTGTCTTCAGGTCCTATCACAGATGAAACTGAACCTACAGTTCTGGAAGATCATCTAGGACACCAAGAAAAGATATCTTTCAGTCTTATAGATGCGCCTCAATTTCAGCTGATCTTGGTCCTACCGTGTCTTACAGAACAGAACCCTGAAATTAATTGAGAAAAGAGGACTGTCCAATTAAATTCAAGTTACTGTTGGAAGCATTGTTATGGTCCTCAAGAGATAAGTAGTGCACCATCTCCCGCTCCAGTTTTAGTTACTAAATCCAATGTGGTTTGTGCTCTGGAAAAGGTTGTCATTCCCCCAGAATATAAATAATTGTCTGCAGTGTTTGACCAAGCAGAGGCAGAGAAGCTACCTCCCGACAGATCTTATGATTGCAGGATTGAACTTGAGCCAGGTACGAATCTACCTTGCAGTAGAATCTATGCCCTTACTAAAAAGGAGAACAAGTTCCTAAAAGAATATTTGGAAAAAAAATTGGCAAACAGTTTTATTCGTCCCTTTCAATCCCCAAACTCTTCCTCCCTTTTTTTCGTCCCAAGGAAGAAGAATGAAGAGTTAAGAACTTGTATCAATTATAGAGGGTTAAATCAAGTTACAGTGAAGAATCAATATCCCCTGCCCTTGATTTCAGTACTGCTAGATCAGTTAAAAGACTCAAAAATCTACACCACACTAGATCTTCGTGGAGCATAATGTTTCTAAGGGAGATGAATGGAAAACGGCCTTCCGCACCCGGTTTGGTCTATGTGAGTACCAAGTGATGACTTATGGGCTATGTAACGCAATTTCTGCTTCCAGCACGTTGTGAACGATGTTCTGAGAGAGTTTTTAGATCAAAATAACCTATATATGAAGTTGGAAAAGTGTGCCTTTCATGCGAAGGAAGTCAAATTCTTGGTATTCATCTTATCGGAAAATGGAGTTTCCATGGATACTGCTAAAATTCAAACAATCCTGCATTGGCCTTCTCCTAAAACTGTGAAGGAGGTGCAAAGTTTTATTGGCTTTGCCAATTTCTATTGCCGATTTATAAAAGAGTTTTCTAAACAGGTGGTCCCCATTACAAAACTTTTGAGAAAAGGATTACCCTTCCATTGGTCAACTTATGCTGAAGATTCTTTTGAGTTCAAAAGAGCCTTTACAACAGCCCTGATCCTTCTCCGTCCTAACCCTGAGGATTCATTTTTTGTGGAAGCTGACGCCTCCGACTAAGCAATTGGTGGTATATTGTCCCAGAGGCACAAGGAAACAGGTCAACTTCACCCACTGGCATTTCAATCCAGGAAATTAACTCCTCCTGAAAGAAATTATCCAATTGCTGACAAAGAGCTTTTGGCAGTGAAGGATGCCTTTCAGGAATGGCAACATTATTTATTAGGGGCTCATCATATATTCACCGATCATAAAAATCTTCAGTTTTTAAAGTCTGCTAAGACATTAGCTCCAAGGCAATTGAGATGGTGCTTGTACTTAGCAGATTTTAATTTTACTATTACCAATTGACCTGGTTCTGCAAATGGCAAGGCAGATGCGTTGTCAAGAATTAATAATATACCTGGAGCCGGAGAACCTGAAAATATTCCAATTATTCCAGCAGACAAGTTTGCTTGTACCTTACAATTTTCTGAAATAACAAGGAAGGTTCGAGAATCCATGTCTGACCAAGAAATGTCATATTGGGCCAACAAAAAAATAAGGAAGAAGGGTTTTAGAACATCTTCCTTTTGTTGAAAATGCTTTATATTTGCCAACTCATGAGTTGCAAGAACTAGCGCTACAGGCGTGACATGATGATCCTTTAGCTGGCCATAAAGGAATTTTGAAGACTATCAAATTAATTCAGAGGTATTTCTGGTGGCCTGTCATGATCCCTCAAATAAGACAATGAGGGTCATTACAACCCTGGCGGACGGTGTTAAAGTGGCGGTAAGACTGCCAACATGGTTACCGCCATGGTCATCCGTCGCTTCCCTCTTCCGCCCGCCAGGGCGGAGACGAGTGCTGGGCTGGAGACCTGGGTCTCCAGCCCGGCAGCCGTGACAATACCGCTGCCGGTATTGTGACCCAGCTTACCGCTGTGGATTTCCAGCGGTAGGAACCGCCATGAAACCCATGCCGGTAAGCACTATCAGTGCCAGGGAATTCCTTCCCTGGCACTGATAGGGATCTCCCCCACCCTCCACCCCCACCCCGACTCCCTCCCCTACACCCCCCACCACCCCTTCCACCCGACACGCATGCAGGCACCACCAACACACATACATGCACACACACCGACATATATGCCAACATCCACACACACACTCAGACACGTACACCCACATTCACACATTCACGCTCACATCCATACAGACATACATACAGACAGACACGCACACATTTCCGAAACACGCATCACCCCCGCAAGCATACACCCACTCACACTCCCCCCCACATACACAGACGCACACCCCCATACACCCACACAACACACAACACCCCCCACCCACCTCCCCTAACGGACGATCAACTTACCTGTTCCGTCGATCCTCCGGGAGGGGACGGGAGCCATGGGGGCAGCTCCGCCAACACCACACCGCCAACAGAACACCACTGCGCAGAATCACAGGACGTGATTAGCTCAGCGGTGTTCTGTTGGCGTGGAGGTGGAGCAACCTCCACTTCCCCACCGCCCGCAAGTATGGCTGTTGGCGGCTCTCCATCGGTAAAACGACAGAGGGCAGCCAATGGTCATAATACGCGCGCGGCAAACCGCCACTACTGGCGGTCTTCCACACGGCGGTCCCTCGGCGGTCTTCCTAAAAGACTGCCGAGGTTGTAATGACCACCAATATGTTCAAACCTGTGATAAATGCATTCGGGGAAAGACAACACGATTATCTCCTGAAGTTGAACTTCAGCCTCTTCCCATTGCACCATATCCCTGGCACACCATTAATATTGATTTGATTGTAGATTTACCTTCAAGTCAAAGTTTTGACACAATCCTAGTTTTTGTAGACACCTTTTCTAAAATGAGTCATTTCATCCCTCTGAGGAAGGTTCCTAGAGCCTCTCAGTTAGCAAAGGTTTTTTCACAGCACATAGTGAGAGCTCATGGCATTCCGGTGGTTGTAATCTCAGATCAAGGTCCTCAATTTGTTTCCCAATTCAGGATGGCCTTTATGAAACAACTTGAAATAGACTCACGTTATTCTATCAGTTATCATCTGAAAAATGGATGGACAGGCAGAAAGAGTTAACCAGGAGACTCTTATATCTCCTGGACCAAGATAATGATTGGCCAGATTTCATTTGGACAGCAGAATTTGTGTACAACAATGCTATTCATGCCTCCACTGGTTATTCTCCTTTCTATTTGAACTCTGGTAGGTACTCAAACATTATCTTAGGAAGGTCAGGAGGCTCGTTCCCAGATGCGAAGGAATTCAGTAGGAAAATTCAAAAAACCGACCAATCCGCTAGAGAACACTTGACCAAGGTGAAGGTTTCTTATAAGAAACATGTTGACAAAAAGAGGAGAGGCAACCCTGGTTATAGCAATGGTGAGAAGGCTTGGCTATCCACTCTACAATTACGTTTAAGTGGGAGAAAAAAAATCCCAGCCAAATTATTTTCTAACCCACAAGGCCTATCATAACTAGGTGCTATAGCAAGAACACTACTTTAAAAAAATCTATATTTAGGAACCAAATATAAGATAAAAGTTTAAACAGCAAACAAAAAAATAAATAAAGTGAATTACAATTAATTCAAATACTTTCCATTTTTAAACCATATATCTAAAAAAGAAAAAAAGAAATACACAGTCTATATTATAACACTTTCCCCACCTCTATCCTCCTTAATCTCCATGTCTTGCATTACAAAAACACAAACATATAGGCGGTCATTACAACATTGGCGGTAAAAGCCGCTTACTGCTGTGCAGAAGACGGCCAACACACCGCCGGGGCCGCGGAATTCTGCCACAGCTATTACGACCCACATCTCGAAATCCCACAAAATCCAGACACCCACATAAGTCCGCCACACCAAAGGTCAGTGATAAACTGGCGAAAACAAAACCTCCACCGTGACACCAACAGAAATGCGCCCACACTATCACGACACACGAATCCACGCGGCAGTCTTTCAACCGCGGTATTCCATTGGCGATACACACAGCCGTGCTCAAAATACACACACATTTACAAAACACAACCACATTGGACAATTTGAAATACACACACCTGATACACATACACACACCACTCCCACACACCCAATACAATATAAAACACACACCCACATCACCCACAACCCCCTACGACAAAAACACAGAAAGAAGGCCAGAGAGAGACACTACAAACTACTACCAAGCATCCACAGGCACACCAGACCATCACCCACACTACTTCCACGCACACAACACAACACACCACTACATATCACCACGCTTATCACCACATGCACCACCCCACACATCACCTACACCACCCCATGGCATGGCAGAGACACCCCAGGTTCTCAGAGGAGGAGCTCAGGGTCATGGTGGAGGAAATCGTCCGGGAGAGCCACAGCTATTTGGAGCACAGGTGCAGCACACCTCAATTGCAAGGAAGATGGAGCTATGCGAAGAATAGTCGACAGGGTCAATGCAGTGGGACAGCACCCAAGAAATCAGAACGACATCAGGAAGAGGTGGAACGACCTATGGGGGAAGGTGCATTCCGTGGTCTCAAGACACCACATCGCGGTACAGCGGACTGGCGGCGGACCCCCACCTCCTCCCCCACAACTAACAAACATGGGAGGAGCAGGTCTTGGCGATTCTGCATTCTTAGGGCCTCGCAGGAGTCGGTGGAGGAATGGACTCTGGTAAGTAAAATCTTAACTATCATATCCCCCACCCTACCTGCATGCTATCACAGACCCCCACCCTCACCCCCTCCCCTATCACTCCAACTCCTCACAAATGTACTAATAACACAAACCACACATCCCAACACCAAGCCCTGCATGACACAACAAAGCATGGACACCCATCACTAAAGCATGCCCACTGCACATACCCATAACACCCCCTCAACCATCATCACACAAGCCCCCACACAGGAATGCTAGCACTGGGGTACACGGTCACCCACCCATTGCACACCATGACACACACACAGATGGAATAATCATGCTTTTACACCCCTGCAGGACCCCTACCCAACCTCACCAGACAGGAGGGTCCAGACATCTCCACCCCACCCACAGAAGAGGCCCACAGTGATGACACCAGCTCTGTCCAACTGGATCCAGATGACCAGCCCGGACCATCGTGGGCCTCGGGACAGTCGGTTCCCCACACCCAGTCACAGGCCACCACAGACCTTCCACCCTCTGGTAACACCAGCACAGCACCCACCCAGCGAGCCCATACCTCCGTCCCCAGGACATGTCAATCAGCTGTGTGTCCACCACTACAGGGAACCCAGGATAAACCACCACCCCAATAACAACAGGGACCTGGGGGCAGTGGTAGTGGGCACACGGTCCAGGGGACGGAGGCCCAGGAACACAGGGGAACTGGGAGGGCTGCTGTGCGACAGGGGGCGGACAGTCCAAGGGAACCCACTCTCCAAGAGGCCCTCTCCTCCATCATGGGAGTATACCACCACTGGAGACGATGGCAACGGTACTGGCCAAGTTTCAGGAGACCCAGCGCATGCAGGAGGAACAGTATTTGGGGTTCAGGGAGGAACTCAGAACCATCAGCTCCGCCCTGGACACCATTGTGGGGTGCTGAAGGAAATACTCAACACCAGGAGGGACACTGTGGCACTACAAGGGGCCCCTGACACTAACCTGGACGATGAACTGCCCACCACCTCCGCCGGCACTAGTGGACAGGAGGCACCGCCACAGGACCACCACACCAGCACCCCACCCCCTGCAGACGGAGAACCACCCCGAAAGCGGTCCCTGAGATCCAGGAACAAAACAGAGCACGATGCCAAGATCCCCGCCAAGAAATGAGACCACCCTGATTATCATCCCACTGTCCCTCTTTGTCACCCTGTCCATATTTAAACTGCCCCAGCTCCACTTCCTATGCCCATATGGGCAATGCATCTGTGAGACTAATAGACTGGACTCTGCCATGGACATTCCTCCACCATCACCCCCTCACCATATTACAACCCCCCCCAATATTGAGCACTTAAATAAACACCCTTGAAGCACAAAACAATCTGGAGTCAGTCTGTGATTTCGAAAATGCGTATTAGCAATGACAGTGACAAAATGCATTTTCAAATGTAATGTCAACATACCTATGTCACACATCTCAAGTCCATGAGAAATCTAAGCAGATGACACACGTTGGAAACCACACCTGCGAAACCGTAAGGGAAATGTACAACTCAGTTACCATATACTGGTTGAAATCGACAGACAGGATAGAGGTAGAAGTGTGAAAGTACTTGTAGTAGGCAGGAATGTGTTCTCACCTGTGTGTCACTGGAAATATTGCTGGATAACTGAGTCCCTGTTGTCAATGTCTTCTTCCTCTGCTTCCTCCTCATCACTATCCACAGGCTTCACAGCTGCCACAACACCGCCATCTGGACCATCCTCCTGCAGAAAAGGCACCTGTCGTCGCAAAGCCAAGTTGTAAAGCATACAGCAGGCCACGATGATCTGGCACACCTTCTTTGGTGAGTAGAATAGGGATCCACCTGTCATATGCAGGCACCTTAACCTGGCCTTCAGGAGGCCGAAGGTGCGTTCGATCACCCTCCTAGTCCGCCCATGGGCCTCATTGTAGCGTTCCTCTGCCCTGGTCCTGGGATTCCTCACTGGGGTCAGTAGCCATGACAGTTTGGGGTAACCAGAGTCCTCTCATAGCCACACCGGGTGCCTCTGGAGTTGACCCATCACATAAGGGATGCTGCTATTCCGCAGGATGTAGGCGTCATGCACAGAGCCAGGGAACATAGTATTTACCTGGGAGATGTACTGGTCGGCTAAACATACCATCTGTACATTCATCGAATGATAACTCTTCCGGTTCCTGTACACCTGTTCACTCCTGTGGGTGGGGGGACCAGAGCTACATGGGTCCCAGCAATGGCACCTATGATGTTGGGGATATGTCTAAGGGCATACAAGTCACCTTTAACTGTAGACAAATCCTCCACCTGAGGGAAAACGATGTAGATCTGCATGTGTTTCAGAAGGGCAGACAACACTCTGGACAACACGTTGGAAAACATAGGCTGGGACATCCCTGATGCCATGGCCACTGTTGTTTGAAATGACCCACTTGCAAGGAAATGGAGCACTGATAGCACCTGCACTTGAGGGAGGATCCCTGTGGGATGGCGGATTGCTGACATCAGGTCAGGCTCCAACTGGGCACACAGTTCCTGGATTGTGGCACGGTCAAACCTGTAGGTGATGATCAAATGTCTTTCCTCCATTGTCGACAGGTCCACCAGCAGTTGGTACACCAGAGGATTCTGCCATCTCCTCACATGTCCCAGCAGACGGTGCCTAAGAATGACAACAGCGACCACAGAGTCAAACAACTCAGAGGTATGTACCCACAGTCTACAAAGAACACCATTCATACACAAAATTGTGTCCTGTATTTGTGCTGTGCGACAAGGCCTAGGTCTCTGTGATGCAGTTGGTAATTAGGGCATGTGGGCCCCTGAAATGGTGGCTGCCTGACCTCTAAAGTGGGACAATGGGATGTGAGGTAACTTCGCTGGCGTTGTACACCGTTGCGGTAGGCGGTCAAAGACCGCAGCGCAATGCTGCATTGGTTAACATTGGACCCTATGGGTCCCAGGAGCCAATGACGATGTACGCCGGCGGTGATGGTAGGTACCGCCGCGGACGTGACTGCCATTTTCTATCTGTTCAATCACTCGATACCTGATCTTCGAAAGGAGAGGACCTACATTGCAAGTGCTGCTGTGACCTCGGTCTGGAAGAGACAATGGCTCGTGCATCTGGGGAAAGGGCCCCTGCCTTCACTGCAGAGGAGTTGGAGAAGCTTGTGGACGGGGTCCTCCCCCAGTAAACGCTACTCTATTGTCCTCCAGACCAACAGGTAAGTACACAGGGAGCATGTTGTATGGGCTATGCCTGTGTGGAGAGGGCTGGTTGTAAGAATGAAGGGGGCACAGTTCTGCGTGCATGAAGGACAGTGAATGCATGTGCCACATGGCAAGGGTAGGGATGTGGGCCACTCACTTAGACGGTGCAGCTGTTAATGACTTCTCATCTTCCCCTGTACATGTCATGTAGGTCAGCGCCCACCAGAAGAAGGATATTTGGCGTGCCATCGACAAGGACGTCTGGACCCTGGGGGTCCACCACAGACGGAGCACCCACTGCCAGAAAAGATGGGAGGACATTCGCCGCTGGAGCAAGAAGACGGCGGAGGCTCAGCTGGAGATGGCCTCCCAATGTGGGAGGGGTGCCCGTCGAACCATGACCCCCCTGATGTTCTGGATCCTGGTGGTGGCCTACCCTGAGTTGGATGGGCGCTTGAGGGCATCACAGCAGACACAAGGGGGTGAGTACAACATAATTCAGTGGACTTTGCGCACAGTGAAGGTGTCTGGGTGGGGGAGGAGGGCTGTGGGTTTCCCTAGGCCAGGGCGAGTTCCGTAGGCTACGCCCCTCCGTAATGCAGGCCATGTGCCACCTCACCCCACCTCTGTAGAGTGCCAAGTACAGGTATTCATGTCCCTGTGTCATCTATGTGTGCAGATGTCGACCATAGCCATGTAGACCATATCCTAGGAATTGCATCTGTAGAGCCCAACAGCGCGACGTAGTGCAGGGGGCTGCTGTGCCTGTATTGTCCGCCAACTGTAGCGGTAAGCCATGCACTCAATCTGTCTTTCTTTTGTCGTCCCCCCCCTTTTTGTGGTCTCCCTGTTCTTGTGTGCATCAGCATCATCAGGGGGAGGTACAGTGGCACCGGAGCACGAGGGAGCTGCATCCCACATGGCCATGGAGGGCCACACCACGGACTCAGAATACACCAGTGGGACGGAGGGCGAGGGGAGCACCACGGCAGTCACAGGATCTGCAACCAGCGACACAGACTCATCCTCCAATGGGAGCTCCCTTGTGGTGGCGTCAAAATCTGTGCCCCCTACTTCTACAGGTACAGCCGCCACCCCCCCTACCAGCACCGCCCTCCCAGCAGCCCCTCAGCCTTGGACCTGTGCCCGCTCACCCAGGAGAGTGGGCATCACCTTCGCTCCAGGCACCTCAGCCCCTGCCCCGTCACCTCTGCTGCCCTCAGTGAGGAGGACATTGACCTCCTCAGGTTACTCACTGTTGGGGAGTCTACCATTTTGAATGCCATCCAGGGTGTAGAAAGGGAATTGCAACACACAAATGCATTCCTGGAGGGCATTCATTCTGGTCAGGCTGCCCTTCATCGAACCCTGCAATCTCTGGCCTCAGCACTGATGGCAGCCATTGTCCCTGTGTCTAGCCTCCCCCTTCCAACTTCCTCCACCCAGGCCAATCCCCTGTACCTCAGCCTATCCCAAGCACACCTACAGACCAGCATGCACGCACGTCAACACACAAGGGAAGCTCGGGCAAACATAAGCACCACACATCCCACAGGCACTCACGCAAGCATCACACACATACAGACACACCAACATCTACTGCCACAGCCACAGCACAGCCAGCCCCCCCCCTGTGAAGCACCAGAAGTTCCAAAGTCTGGGAGGAGCAGCACAGCGGAGAGGACCGCTATCATCCCCGCTGCCCAGGAGGCCACCCCCAGCCCCATCGTCACTGGCCAGGAGGCCACCGCCAGAGTCACTGTCCAGGAGGCCAGCCCCATCGTCACTGGCCAGGAGGCCACCGCCAGAGTCACTGCCCAGGAGGCCAGTCCCATCGTCACTGGCCAGGAGGCCACCGCCAGAGTCACTGCCCAGGAGGCCAGCCCCATCGTCACTGGCGAGGAGGCCACCGTCAGAGTCACTGCCCAGGAGGCCAGCCCCATCGTCCATGCCCAGGAGCCACCGCCAGCCCCAGAGTCACTGCCCAGGAGGCCACCGCCAGAGTCACTGCCCAGGAGGCCAGCCCCATCGTCACTCGCCAGGAGGCCACAGCCAGAGTCACTGCCCAGGAGGCCAGCCCCATCGTCACTGGCCAGGAGGCCACCGCCAGAGTCACTGGCCAGGAGGCCAGCCCCATCGTCACTGGCCAGGAGGCCACCGCCAGAGTCAATGCCCAGGAGGCCAGCCCCATTGTCACTGCCCAGGAGGCCACCACCAGAGTCACTGCCCAGGAGACCAGCCCCATCGTCACTGCCCAGGAGGCCACCGCCAGCCCCAGAGTCACTGCCCAGCAGGCCACCGCCAGCCCCAGAGTCACTGGCCAGGAGGCCACCGCCAGCCCCAGAGTCACTGGCCATGAGGCCACCGCCAGCCACAGCCCAGCTGGCCAGGAGGGCCCCGCAAGCCACAGCCCAGCTGACCCATGAAGGACCACCAGCCACAGCCCTGCTGGGCAATGAGGGACCGCCTTGGCAAGCACCGCTGAACAGACCAGGGACCGCTGAACAGGGCAAAGACCGCCATGGAATGCGCCGCTGAACAGGTCTGACACTGGCAACACAAGCACCGCTGAACAGGCCAGGGACCGCTGAACAGGGCAAAGACCGCCATGGAATGCACAGCTGAACAGGTCTGACACTGGCAATGCAAGCACCGCTGAACAGGCCAGGGACCGCTGAACAGGGCAAAGACCGCCATGGAATGCACCGCTAGCCCATTTGCGGCAGGGGCAGTGACGCAACTGGGACCATCACGGGGTGTGTGCTGCACTCTGGGTACCAGTCCCCCTCCAGAACCAGTGGAGACTGTTATCCACTTGAGAGACTGTGGCTTTGCACTCCCAGGATGGTACAGTGGGCAACCCACCCACTGCAGAGACTTGAGAGACTGTGGCTTTGCACTTCCCAGGATTAAACAGTGGGCAAACCACCCACTGTAGAGACTTGAGAGACTGTGGGTTTGCACTCCCCAGGATGGTACAGTGGGCAACCCACCCACTGCAGAGACTTGAGAGACTGTGGCTTTGCACTCCCCAGGATACATCAATGGGCATGGAGCCCCCTCGTGGATCTGGCGTGGTGCACTCATCTGGCTGAGGTGCCCCCCATTCCCTTCCCCCTGAGGTGCCTGTTGTATTTCTATCTGATGCCCCTGCAGTGTTCTCTCCGCTTTGATCAGGTATCTTGTGTGGGCCTCGCCCATGCATTTTGGGCCCAGTGGTCCATGGACAATGAATGGTGCATTATCTGCACTACTAATCGGGGTGTATATTTTGTTTAATGTGTATATATATATATATATATATATATATATATATATATATATATATATATATATGTATATATTTGCTTACTGTATTTTGATATATTACAATGGTTCAACTCATTTCCTTTTGTCTTTGCATTCTTCCGTGGGGGTTGGACGGTGTTACCATAATGTATAGATATGCATTGGTGTGTGTGTTGCAGTGGGTGAGGGTTGGGGGTTGGGAGTTGGGATGTTGGTTGTGTGTGTCCCTGTGTTTTTGCCTCCCCCCTCCCCTATGTCGTGGGTGCAGCACTCACCGTGGTCTTCGCCGCTGGCGTTGATGATCCTCGTATAGGAGCTGGAAGACTATTGCTGGCAGAATATGGAGTTCCGGCTCCCTGGTGTCGTCGTTCCTCGTGGAGTGTGTAGAGGTGAACGTTTTCCCTTTGAAATGGCTGTTTCCGCCGTGTTTTTATCCACGGTGAATCCGCCCCGGAAAAGGTGGCGGATTGGTAGGTTGTGATACTGTGGGCGGTACATTGTCCTCCACCTGTCTGTTGGCGGTGACCATCGCGCTGTTTGTCTGTACCGCCGTGGCGGTCGGAGTGTTAAAGTGGCTGTCTTTGTTGGCGGTTTCCGCCACGGTCATAATTCCAATTTCTTTTACTGCCGTCCTGTTGCCGGTTTTACCGCCGCTTTAACACCGTCCGCCAGGGTTGTAATGACCACCATAGTTTTTAAAAACAATAAAATGGCATTAAGGAAATATGAATTCTCGATTATAAAATGTTAATATTTCAAAATATTAAATACTTTGAAAAACAACCTGCTCCTTTCGCCTTTAAAAGCTAATATTCCACTCCTAAAGCATTTAACCATTCTAGACAAAAAAATATTCATTAAAAAAACTGGCATCCTTGACGTGGTTTCCCCTGTCTGTTTGCCTCTGCATCCTTAATTTTGACAGTGTTCTGGACTTTGTTTTTGCTGATTTTTGGTACTTTGGGCACTTTACCACTGCTGATCAGTGTTAAAATGCAAGTGTTCCCTGTTATAAATTGTGATTATGAATGGTTATCCCTTATTGGCATATTTTATTTACTAGTACGTCCCTAGTAAAGTACACTAGAGTTTCCCAGGGCCTCTAAATCAAATGCCAATAGTGGACCAGCAGCACTGATTATGCCACCCACATGAGTAGCTTCTCAGACCTGCCACTGTATTGTCTGTGTGTGCAGTCTTGCAATGCCAATTCGACCTGGCAGGTGCACCCATTTGCCAGGCCCAAACCGTCTCTTTTGCTACATGCACATCACCCCTAAGTAGGCCCTAGGTAGCCCTATGTGCAGGGTGCAGTGTATTTAAAAGGTAGGACATGTACTGGTGTTTTTTACATGTCCTGATAGTGAAATACTGCAAAATTCGTTTTTCAGTATTGCAAGGCCAATCTCTCCCATAGGTGAACATGCGGAATGCCTTTAAATATCTTTTAAGTGCAGTTTCCTATTAGGAACAGATAAAGATTTGGGGTTAGGGTCTCTGAACTCACAATTTAAAAATACATCACTTGCTAAAGCTGTTTTTTAGATTGTCAGTTTGAAAATGGCACTTTTCTTACTTAACAATTCTGCGCCTTTGACTGCCTGTGTAATCTATGTCTGGGTCAGACTTACATTTGGGCTGTTTATGAATTCCCTCTATACAGTGACACAAAGGGATCTGAGGTGTGTCCTGCATATCCTAACACCTGTCCCTTAAAGGGCTGTGTCTACCCTCACACAATGTAGTTTCCAACCCCCTAGAGTGTGTGTGGTCCAGGCCTGAGCGAGGCAGGATTTTGTGAATGACAGATACTTTCCTTTGAAGTTTGTCTACTTTAAAGGCAGAAACGAGTATAAGTAGTGGACCAAAACCCCCAGATTTTTACAACACTTCTGGATCAAGAGAAACCTCTGACAAGGTGAAGAGCTGAAGAGCAGGAGGAGGAGTACTGCTCCTTTGCTGTGTGTACTTTGTCGCACTGGCCTGCAGTTGGTGCTTCTGCTTGAAAGAGGACAAAGACTGGACTTTGCTGTACATCCTGCTTGTGAAGATTCTCCAAGGGCCTGGACTGAGCTTTCCTCCTGTAAAGAAGTCTCAGGAACATCAATGACTTCATCTGCCAGCATCTGGGCTCTCTTGCTGAGACCCCCTGACTTGCCAAGTGGTGCCACATCCAGTCCTTGTGTCCCTGGAAGGAGAAGCTGGCAGAACCAGAGAAAAAGTAGAGGAAAAATCAATGCAGCATCTGCACTGCAGTGGAAAAATTGATGCAGCGTCAGAGAAATCAACCCATCACAACTCAGCGCGGATTCATCGCTGCTGTGCATCTGGATTTTCCATGCATCGTTCCTAGATGTCAAATTCTTCAACATCACCGCACGGACCCAAGGCTGCTTGTCCAGAAACAGATGCTTCGCTTACCCAGTGGAGAAAGAAACGGCACACAGCCTCACTTGCGAGTAAGGAATCGAAACATTGCAGCTTTAATTTTCACGCATACCAGGTGCTTTGTGCTAAGAAATGTATCCATTGATTTCTATGGATTATGTCTCTTTTTACTTTAAAAATTCATATCTTTGCTTATGTATGCCACATTTTTGTCCTTCTGGTCTTGTTTGATTTAGATAAATATTAACTATGTTTCAAAACTGTTGTGGAGTCCTTTTGTTGTGTTTTCACTGTGTTACTCTGATTGTTGGTGCAAATACTTTACTCATTGCCTCTGAGCTAAGCCTGACTGCTTGTGCAAAGGCACTCAGGGGGTGAGCAGGGGTTATCTGAGCTGTGTATCTCCCTTATCCTGACTGAGTGAGGGTCCCTACTTAGGGTGTAAACTGACTGCCAAATAGAGACCCCATTTCTAACAACAACATATAGAATAAATGCTATTGCAGACATCAATATTATATACAATCATAGTTTTATAATATAATATATAATAATAAAAACTATATTCCTACCTGCATTATTAAAAGTGAGGATATTTTGATTATCAAAAAAATTGTTTGTAGTCTGGTTATAAGGCATTTTAACTCAATATTGCAGAACATACTTATCCATTTATATACTTTCCAAAATGATTGTTGAAGGGAAGTTGGAATGGTATTTCCTACCCTTCCAAATTATGAGGCTTCCACAATTTTTTGAGGTAAGAATTTAGACTAGTGTATTTCCCACTTCCCACATCAGGACTTGAATTAACAATAGTATAATCGACCCTAGCTTCAATTTTATACACTTTTCCCAATGTTTGTTGAACTAGCATTAGAAAAGTACATTTTACCTTTCCAAACAGCCCCTATTGTTTTGGGGCTTGGAGGTCAAATGATAGACTTACACATCCCAACCTCAATCACTAGTAACAATGTTTGTTGAACAGGAGATTTATGGCCTCATAGTTAGGAAGTCCCTATGGGGGACTGCCAAACTCAAGGGCAGGATGGCACCACCATTGCTGTGGCACCCCCGCCCTATTACAATGTTCCCACCGGTCTGAAAGGTGGGAACATAGTAATAGAGCATTCCTGCTGGTCAGACCGGCAGAAACAGTGCTACGAGATAGCTGAGTGGTATCTCGTAACACAGAGGGGGCTCACCAGTACCCTTGGAATGCACACTGTCTGCAAAGCTGGCCTGGGGCCCCTGTATATCCTCCAGCACACCCTCACCGCCAGCCTTTTCATGAAAGTGAAACCACAATTGAAAGGCTGGCGGTGAGGGGAGTTGTAATCAGCCAGGAGGAACCACGTTCCCGGTGGGGACAGTGGTTCCCTGGTGGATCTTCCCACAAGGGTTGTAATTGGGTGGTCGGACTGCCCAGGGTGCAGTGGTCCGACCGTCAAAGTGAGTGTGGCGGTCCTTGGACCACCACACTCGTAATGAGGCCCTAAGTGCTATATTTGAAAAGGGATTCAGTTTTCCAAATGTTGTGGGTTAGGACATTCACAGCTGGAGATCTGTGAATAATATTAATTATCTGTTTGCTCTCAAAACAAATTTGGTGTGTTTTTTAAATAGTGTTGTATTAGTAATGTGTTCAATTTTGTATGTTTATTATCTGATATTTAAATATGTATATAATATATTTTTTGTTTATAAGTGTTCATACTTTATAGGGAATGTGTTATATTTTTATTTAATAGTTAAGAAAATGTTTAGCCTCGTGGTTTATTGAATCTGCTAATTTTAAATGGATGCGCTAATTGTCTAGATTTTTATGTTGCATATAATGTTTTGAATATATGTTCCCCTGTTTATAAGTTTTGATTTCACTACAAGACAGGAGGCTACTACTATGCATTTATCCTTTAGTACCACTCCAAGCAGCACTTGAAAGAATATTATATCACAAAACCAAACACAATCCAGAATAGAACATTGGTAACATCTAAATAGTCCATGCACAGAGGCGGTCATTACGAACAAGGCAGGAAAGACCGCCGACTGCCATGGCGGCGGTAAACAGAATCCCGCCGGCGGCGGCGAATTGAAACCCGCCATGTAATGATCGAAAAACCCAACCCTGCCAAAAATTCCCAGACCACCACTCCCCGCCAGGACCCTGGTGGTGGGAATCCTGGCCCACCCCACCCCGCCACCGCCAATCACACCCACATCCCGCCCTCCAAACAATGATGCACTAATCACCTTGGCGGACAGCGGAGGCGGGACGACCATTGGCGGCTGCGACCGCCACGGGCGGCAAGTGGGCCCAAGAGCAACCAGTGCACACATTGGCTAGGCCTAGCAGTCAAACACCTGACACACATTCAGAACACCATAAAACACCCCCAGACAAACCCCACAATCCCTTGCAACGAAACCAGGACCAGAAGACGGCGAGCACCAGAGCCAGACAGAGAACGCCAGCAGACAGGACACGCATAGCGACCCACACAGGAGCACCCAAACCCCGTCCCCAGTCCAGACGCCATCCACCACCCTCACCAAGTCCCCCCCCAAAACAATCCTCGCTTCACCGAAAGGGAGCTAAGGACCATGGTGAACGAGATCCTAAAAGTGGAGCCACAAATATTAGGGTCCGAGGTGCAGCACACACTTGCAGGGAAAATTGAGCTGTGGCAGACCATTGTGAACAGGGTGAATGCAGTGGGACACTATCCACGCACCTGGGACGACATCTGCAAGAGATGGAATGACCTGCAGGGGAAGGTCTGGGCCATGGCATCCAGGCACCACATCACAGTACAGAAGACTGGGGGAGGACCGCCACCAACACCACCCGACTACACAGACTGAGAGGAGAAGGTACTCGCCATCCTGCACCCAGAGGGACTCACTGGACTTACTGGAGGAATGGACTCAGGTAAGTCATCTACAATTACCCCATATTTACCATACCTGCAATGCATGCACCACCCAACCCCACCCACACCCATCTAGACCCACCCCCCACCCAGCCTTTACCCACCACATCCACCACCCTGCATCACCCTCAACTCACTACCAGGCCCACATCACTCCCGCTGTGCACAGCCACCCACCCCTGCACGTACCCACAATGGAATAATAAACCCCACCATAATGTAACCCCACCACTGCCACTAAATGCAATGACCACCTCACAAAGCACCCTGGAAGGCCACTGAAAGGCACACCAGCACAAAATTGCACAGTTCAGTACACCTCAAACCCTCATGCATATGTAACATACATTTCTATGTACACCAACAGGCACCACCACCCGTGCAACCCTAATGGAGGGGACAAGGAGTGCCAAAGCACTCCAGGGAGACAGAGGCACATCACAGGACACTGGTGAAGGATCCCTGGACACTGATGAGCAGGCAGGCCCCTCACACAGCCCTGGATGCTTACCATGCAGCAGCCCCACCCAGGAAAACACTGTCACTCCTAACGCCCAGTCAAGACCAGCAGGCCAGGGGAGGCGTACCCACACCAGCGGACCCAGGGCACCAACAGTTGGAACACAGCTACAGAGGCCACAGACTCCCACCCCCAACATGCAGGAAGACGAGGGCCCCAGTACAAGTGGCACGTCAAGACCTGCGCAGGGGACACAGGCACAGGGGGCCAGGGCAAGGTCAAGTGCCCCAGTGGGTCAGGGGGTAGGGCACCAGATAGATGCAGCAGCCCAGGACGTCATTGCAGAGGTATTGGGGGCCTACCAACATACCCAAGACTGGTTGGCACAGATTGTATCCACCCTGGAGCACAGTCAGAGGTTGCAGCTGGAACAACACCAACAGGCCATGGAGCAGTGGAAAGAACACAATACCACAATGGCCACCATTGCTGGAGCACTGCTGCAGTTGGTCAACAAACAATCAGACAACCACACCGGACAAGAGGCCTCACAAAAGCCCTGGAAATCCAGCAACGATTGACCCAAGCAGCTGAAACAGCACAGAAAATACCCTCCCAGGAATCACAAGGCCCAACCATGCCACCCCAAGAAGCTCCACAGCAGGCACCCAAACGTAGTCTCAGGCCAAGATATGGCACTGGAAACTCAGATAAGAACAAGCCCCACTCCAACAATTGACACTGTTACTACTGCCAAGCACCCATCCCACCTATTCACCAACTACACTTAGCTGAGGGCTAAATAAATTACTAAACTACAAATAGGACCCACCTATGACATCAAACAGGCCTGCCACCAAGTCGGTTTTGAGGACACCCAACCATTATGACTTCCATCACTGTACATAACACATTTCACTGTATTCCACCAATAAACCACATATCTCACCTGTAACACTGTCCCCTGTCTTCAATGTTGAACAAAGTGGAGTATGGATGCAACTGGCAGGGAACAACCTTATTGTCAATTTGTGCATGGTGGTGGCAATGTGTGTTTCAAATTAGGCAAGGAGGGAAGGAGGGAATGCATATATTGTCTGTCAGTACCATGCTGAAGAGGTCCATGTCTCACCTATCATGACAATTCCCCCTAGATGACATGGCACACTTACAATATCAGTCACTAACCACATTTACAGGCTTAAGTCCCACATAGTTATTGGAAGTAGAGTTGTATCAGTTGGTTCCTGAAATTGACATCTTCCCCTTCCTCATTGTCACCATCACTCTCCTCACCTCTCTGAGGTAACTGATCAGGACCTATAGCCACCTCCATATGGGGGATTGAATGTCTCACTGCCACGTTGTGCAGCATGCAGCAGGCCACCACTATTCTACACACCTTATCAGGCCCATAGGCCAGGGAACCCCCAGAGATATGTAGGCACTGGAATCTAGCCTTCAGGAGACCTATAGTACGCTATATCACCCTCTTACTACGTCCATGGGCCTCATTATATTTCCTCTCTGCTCCGTCGGGGGATTCCGCACTGGTGTCAGGAGCCAACGAAGTTTGGATAGCCAGAATCACCTAGAGAAATGGTGCAATAGAGAGTCGTCATTGTTATGCCCCTTAGTCAGACAGGTTAGTTCACCGCAATGTGTCAGTTAGTGACAGGCAAACTTACCTATGATCCACCATCTGTCCTCTTGTAGTTGTTCCATCTTCTGTGGCACACTACTGTTCCTCAAAACAAATGAATCATGGACCGAACCCGGAAACATGGCATTCAGATGGGATATGTACTGGTCTGCAGTACATACCAATTGGAAGTTCATGTAGTGAAAGTTCTTCCTGTTTCTGTACACCTGTTCACTCACTCTTGGGGGGGATCATATCTATGTGGGTGCCATCAATGGCACCTATTACATGGGGAATGTTTGCAAAGGCATAGAAGTCGGACTTGATGGCACGGAGGTCAGCACTTTGGGGGAATCACACATCGGATTGCAGATGTTGTACAAATGCATTCAGAAATCTTGTCAGTACCTGGCTGAACATTGGCTGTGAGAAAGTAGCACCCATGCCCTCTGTCACTTGAAAAGAGCCTGTGGCCAGGATGTGGAGTGCGGAGAGCACCTGCACCTCAATTGGAATGGCATGCTGATTACGATTTCTGGGAGTCAGTGCAGGATCCAGTAATGCACATAGGTCCTGAATAGTTGCACGTGTGAGTCTGTAGGTGATTATGATCTGACGCTCCACCATGGTCCCTATATCCTCAAGTAGTCTGTACTCTGATGGTGCCCATCCATGCCTATGAGGGATAAGTCAGTACCTATGAGGGGTAAGAAAAAGGAGTGATGTGCACACATACACTGGCATATTTGCTACATACATGTACTGCATTCTTCATTGTAGTGTCTGTACAATAACTGCAACCTGACAGATGTACATGTACATCACTAGGAGGGAATGGAGTAAATCATGTGTGATTATATACTCATTTGATACAGGCCTAGGTACTTCTTATAGCTTGTAGGCCCAGCATTGTGAGTAATATGAATTTCAAGATGCGTAGGAGATGGCAAAATGTCTGCCCACTGTAGTTCTGCCCCTTCGTTGTGGAAGTAACCTAATACCGCTAGCGGTTAATGTCACAGCGTACAATGGTGTTGACCACTGTTCGCAGCCTCATTGGCTAACATGGAAGCCAATGGGGAATCCTGGCATATCATGATCGCTGCCGGCGGTGACGGTGCATACCGCCGCAGAACGTATGTGCATTCGTCATCGGTTGATCACTTGACTCCCTGATCCTGTGAGGACAAGTACTTCACTCTGTGTACTGCAGTGGCCTGCCTCTGGCTATGGATGTTCCACGTCGTGCAGGGGAAAGGGCCCCGGCCTTCACCCAGGAAGAACTGGAGAAACTGGTGGAAGGGGTCCTGCCCCTGTACGGAAGACTCTACGGACGGCCAGAGGTACAGGTGAGTCCGGGTTTTGGGAGCACTGTGTGAGTGATGGATGGAGTGGATTGCACAGATGTGTGCTCCTGTGAGCCAGGATGGGGCTTGATGCATGGAATGCTGCGTGCCACTGTCCTGCATGTCTTGGAGTACTGTCTGTCCTATGTCTGACAATCTGCCAGCTGTTGCCATTGTGCAGGTGCCTGACCTCTGTGTTCCATTTCTGTGTCATCCTCCTAAGTCAGCGCCCATCAGAAAAGGGCACATTGGCATGCCATCACCGAGGAGTATGGACCCTGGGGGTCTACAACCAGCGGAGCACCCACTGTCGGAAGAGGTGGGAGGACCTGCAGCGCTGGGTGCGGATGATCACTGAGGCCCAGCTGAGGAAGTCCTCCCAACATGGAAGGGGTGCCCGTGAGACACTGACCCCCCTCATGCGAAGGATCCTGGCAGTGGCGTACCCAGACCTGGATGGGCGCTTGAAGGCTGCACAGCAGTCACAAGGGGGTGAGTACTCACAGCCCATACTTCAGCCTAGAAGGATGAGTGTGTTTGCGATAGGGCTTGTGGTGCTTAGATCAGGGATTTTTGACCGGTGTCCAGCTACTGTCTGCTCCTCAAAGGGTGTAGCGGTGTCCCTGTCAGGTTTCACCTACCTCAGCTCCAATACAATTTCAGGATATGGGTGTAGGTCAGTATACTGCTCATTAGTCAGGGCTATGGCCATGGGCCTAGTGCACAGTGCTGCCTGTAGGGTGTGTCTGCTGGGTAGGTGTATGTCTGGCCATTGTGCATCAGCATTCAGCTACTTACCAGACATAGGTATTTTTTTCCCCTTAGCGAACAGGCTCATTAAAGGAAAGAGTTGGACAATGGCGTTCAACTGTCCCAACCCAACATCTCAGCACCATATTGGATTGATTTCTCATAAATCTATGCTGCTACCCAGAGATGCTGTAATGTGTCACAATGACAGTTCACAATTAATGTATCTCTGGCAATAGCTGATTGCCAGCAACACAAGTGGAAAACTTAGAAATACTCGAGAGCCCTGTTTGCAACTCCAATTGCCTTTACAGTTTATTAGTAGAGACATACCATTAACACTGACTATTTGAAATACAACATGACAACAGTGTAAGCAAAAAAAATCATCAAGACAGGGCTCAGATATAGAAAGTTGATCTGTTTTTAAGGCTGATCCCGATATATGGGATAAAGGAGGTAAGGAAAAAAGAAAGTCAAAACATATTGAAGACTTATCTGAACCCCAAAAAATGATGGGAGGTCTAAGCACCTCAAAAAAGATTGGTTCCCAAAGCGGCATGAAGGTGAGAGGTGTCCAATGCAATACAATAGATTTGAGTGGCCCTAGCACCATACTGGAAGCTCAGGTGATTGAATTTATGTAAGAGAATCATGATGAGGGCGTGTATTATGTGTAACTTCTGGATCTCGATCAAGGAGATTCCATTGAGCATGACCTCCTTTCTGAGGATGTGGCTCCTTCTACCTCTAAAGGCATACGCTAAAAATCCTCCAGGAGAGGAGATCCTTTTGCCTCATAGTATTAAGCACTCTGGAGTGCCGAATTGTGGCCCCCTGAAAACATGGGCAATTACATTAAAAGATGGATCAGGAATCTTTTTGAGAAAGAAGTGCGAAATGTCCTTAAGGCTGAATTTTAAATGCTGATCATCCATGGCACAGTGTGCTTTAATCTAAACCTGTACCCAGAACCTATTACCTTCCTCTTCAAGATGGGCAGGGACCACAGACAGGGACTCAAAAAGTCCCTTAAAGTTTGACAGGATTGCCTACTGGACACTGTTGGCCTACTTGCCATAATTATTGACATGTCCGAAGAGGCATTTCTTAAGGAACTTCCAATAGATTTAGATTTTTTGAGAGGCTGGAGCCAACACACAATGGTTTTCTTTAGAAACGCAAATGCTGAAATAAATACTGAGAGACACAAGACAGTCCTCATGAAAATAAATCCCAAGATGATAGGGATCTTGCAGAAAAGGAAGCCTCAGAGAATCCGAAAAGTATTCTCTTCCGTAAAGATATGGTGAAAAGTTTGGACAAATACATTGCAACGTTTACCACCCTGGAAAAAGCCCATGACCACATGAACACAGTTGTAAACCCAGGTTTTTTTGGTTTGGCCGGCAGAAGGGGACTTTAAGCATGCCACAGCTTTGAAAGGTCTCAGTACAATTCCTTTAGACAAAGAGGCAGAGGATATCAATCTGGTGCTGCTGCAACCTTGTACCCCCAAAGAGGGCATTATCAAAGTGAGAGAGGAAACAAACCACAAGGGCGAGGTCACTCATGCTTTCCAGGTAAGCACAACCATTTCTCTTTCTTCTTTTTCATAGGGAAAAGTGGGGGAACGTCTCAAGTTTTTTACACATGTGTGGGAAACTATTACTCAGGATCCTTGTGTTTTAGAAACCGTCAAAGGTTTCAAAATCGATTTCATGGAAACACCAGTCCAAAATGCTCATCTAAGAGAGCCAGCATGGAAAATAGATCAACAGAAAGTAGTAGACATAGAAGTAAAATCTATGCAAGTAAAAGGTACTATAGTAGTTGTGAGTATAGTGAGTAGAGTCTTCATAAATACTCTTTTCCTAGAGGAGAAGAAAGACAAGGGGTGGAGACCCATCAAATATCTAAGGGACTTAAACAGGTTCTTAGTTTACACACACAGGGATCCATCTGTTAAGTGGCATGTTACCAAAAAATGGATGGTTGGTGAAGCTGGATCTGAAGGATGTCTATTTTACAATTCCCCAGGCCAGTGAATGCTTTCCTTCAAAGCTGGAAGGGAAAAACACTTACATGTTTCTTCTGTTCATCATGATTCTGAGGGTCTTCAGAAAGTGAGGAAGGAAAATTGTTCCCTTGTTCTGGTAACTCTGATTTGGGTCTCTCAAGCTTGGTTCCCAATGACCTTGGAACTCACTTGCGACATTCCATTTTCTCTTTCTGCCATGGAGGGTCCTCTGAAATACGTAGATAGAGAAGAACATACGCTGGTCCTGACAGGGACAATGAAAGTTCTTGCATTGAAAATATCAGGAGATCTTCAAGAAGAGCTGAACAGCTCCTCAAGGAATCTTGGACTCCCACATCGAGACATAGGTATAAGGGAATTTGGAAGACCTGGGTAAGTTGATACATGGATCCTCTGGAGGCTCCTGTAGTGGAGTGGTTAACATCCTGATAGTGCAGTTAGATAGGGGGCCTCATTTATAGAACAATTAACAGTTATGGATCTGCAATCTCTGCAGGTCACAGCATGATTAAAGGCAAGATTTTAGGGAAGAATATTTTCATGTGTGGAGTGCTTACAAGCAAAAAGAACAAGTGATGGACAGAATGCTGAACAATGTCAAACATTGACCCCCAGTACAGAGATCTGGGCTTAATTCCATTGTTTTTTTGCTACCCATGCCGTTCCAGTTTGGACCCAACCATATGCAAATCAGTCTTGACCCTGTTCTCCATGGGAAAAGTCCAGCCCGAACAGCCAAGCCAGGTCCTCCCTGGACTGGAAACACGCATCCTAGGGCCGTTTTCAGGGTATCACCCTTTAACAGCCAGGCTAGCTTAATTCCAGTGGCATGGGGAGCACGGGACCCGCGTCTGGGCATACCCTTCCCACTTGGGGCAACAAATGCAAAAACAACAAGTGAACGACAGAATACTGAACAATGTCAAATATTCACCCCCAGTATAGAGATCTGGGTCTAAATCCATTGTTTCTTTGCTACCCATGCTGTTCCAGTTTGGACCCAGCCATATGCAAATCAGTCTTGACCCTGTTCCCCATGGGAACAGTCCAGCCCCAACTGCCAAGCCAGGTCCTCCCTGGACTGGAAACAAGTATCCTAGGACCAGTTTCAAGGTATCACCATTCATCAGCCAGGCCAGCTTGATTCCAGTAGCATAGGGAGCACGGGGAACATGTAAGGCAGGTATTTAGATTGTTTGGGCACTTCAGTGCAGAAAGGTTGGTCTATAGATTGCTTTTGTGTCAACTCTTCCTGGCTCTGTTCGTTTTTCAACCAAAAATAATAAATTGGTAAAAGGAGAAATTAGATTGCCCCAGGGTTACCTAGAAAGAGAGTTGCTACATTCCTTTTACAAGACTAATTTTGGCATCTTTGTTTATAGTTCTTTTGGAGGTACTCCACCACAGGATGAAGAACCTAGGATGGATCTTATTCCAAGACTGGTAAATGCAATGAACAAAAGTGTCCTAAACATAGTCCAGGAAAGGAGTCATTGTTATCTTAATTTGCTTAGTAGTAGAGTGGGTATAGTGGAATGTCACATAGTCTAACTAATTCACTGGGGGGAGGGACAACATGTAGATCAATTCATTTTGGTAATTCAGAAGCAACATTTTTGTCAGTGGATTATTCTACTCTTATGATATTGTTTAGGGCATCATTTAAAACTCAACGGATGGGTTGTTCCATCACAACCGTGACAAATTTGCTGTCAGTCGATATCTAAGCAGACAGAGGTACCTATCCGTTGAGTTCTGAATCAGGCCTTCGATTTGGTGGATGGGCTACTCGGTCATATCCTGTCAGTCATATTAGAAGTATGTTATCACAAATGGAATTTGTGTTAAAGAGACAGCATAACATTTACATTCTGATGAAGTATGCCTTCCATCAAAGTTTAAATAATAATTTTTCGATATCGCAAAACATATTACTGATTTGACCTCGAAGAGAGTGCCCTTTTTGGAGACAATAAAGAAGATTAGTCATTTGTAACATCTCAGCCCCAGTTCTACGTCATCCAGACAATAATGGGCCATCATTTTCTTTAACCGATGCACCCGGATTTGTATTTAGTGCCATTGTCTCATAAGAAGGTCAAGAGTTGGGTGACATCTATCCAGTAGCCTATTAATCTCAATAATTTGCTGGATCAGAGATAAATTATATGATGTATGATTGTGAATTATTAGCTATAAACATAGGTGCTCTATGTCTTCAATGAGTAGAAGAAGATTAGCATCCCGAATACCTGTCCACTATATTTTCAGTGAAGACGTAAAAGAGAATTTCAGATGAAGACATACTCAGAGCCTGAAGAATCAAAGCAAATTGAAACAAAATCCCTGTAAGAAGAAAATATTTTCCCAGTGAGTAAACACTAAACTCTTTTACATTTGTACTAGAAAATGTATATTCATGCACTTCCCTCACAAGAAACATTAATTACATTTTGCTATAATGGCCTCTGTTCTAGTCATTCAGGAAACATGAACACCAGAGAATTAGCAGGTTGCTTATGTGGTCCAATATGAAGACTGTACTGAACTATCATAGTAATTGTGTAACTTGTGCCCTTAGTAAATCATCCCACCAAAAGAGAGTAGCCCCTGACACAATCAAGGTCAAGAATTTCAATAAATTGTATTGTGGAAATAGTATCAGCATGATGCACAGTATTATGGGTAATTATTGATTATTTCTCTAAATTTGCTGATTTGGTTCCCAACAAAAGATTGTCTCAGGTCTGGAACTTGCTCATCTTTTTGTAAAAGAAATAGTCAGACTGCACGGACTTCCTGGAATCATCATCATAGACAGAGAAGCACAGTTTATATCACTTTTTTGATATCTATATTGCTGCAAAAGTTAGGAACTATTAACCACTTGTTACCATGCTTAGCTTATAGTCAGAATGAAAGACTAAATCAAGCAACAGAGCAATATCTACCTTGTTTTCAAATGCCTAAAAGGAAGTTTTGGTAAGGTGGGTTTAGTTGGCAGAGTTCATATACAGCAATTCTTTGCATATTTCAATGATGTTATTGCTGTTTTTGCACTTGTAGGTACATTCCAAGAGCTGACCTAGTTATTTTTGTCTTGCAAATATCCCTTCCATACAGAACCATTTACAAGGATTATCTAAGGCCCACAAAATAGCTTTACCAAACTTTCTAAGAGACAAGGCCACTGATGAAAATAAATGCTGAAAGATACTGTCAGACCTATGAGCCTAAGAGTGATCTTCCCCCAAATGTTTTGACTGTTTTCCTACACTGTTGTGCTGGAATTCATTTTTGTTGGCCTTAGAACTCTCTTCCCTTTACCTGCACTAAAGTGTTTGTGCTCACTCCCCTAACCATGGTATAGTTGGCTTACATTTAATTGGCACATTTAATGTATGTATAAGTCCATTGTAGAGAGGTACACCTTATAATTAGGGCCTGTAAATTGAATGCTACTAGTGGCTCTTCAGCACTTATTGTGCCCCACACTTAAAAAGCCCCACACTTACCATTGCAGCCTGAATACAGCTTTAAACATTCAATTCGATATGGAAATGTATCTCCCTTGCCAAGCCTTAAATTACCCTTTTATTCCATATGTCATCCCTAAGGTAGGCTCTAAGTAGCCCATTAAAAAGAGTGCATTGTAATTACAAGGTTAGGCATGTAGTTTGAACTTTTACATGTCATGGTAGTAAAAACTACATTTTTTCCCGACGGTGAGGCCCAACTCTCCCATAAGATAACCTTGGGTTGGCTTGTTACACTTAATACATGCTAACGTTTGATTGAAAACAGATACACATTAAATGTATGGTATCTATGAATTTGTAATTGAGAATCCTTTTTAGTAGTGATGTCAGATTTTAAATTCCAATTTTGAAAATGCAATTTTTTCAAAGTTGCCATTTCCCTGCCCTATGCCATTTGGTGCCTACAGCCTGTCCTGGGTCACATAACTGGTTGTAGTTGGCAGTTGGACTTTGTGAATTCCTCTCAGTCACACAATAGTAGAGCCAAGTGGAAAATGTAATTCCTCTTGCTGAATTGGTAGGTTTTGGTGACTGGGAGTTACTCTTGTAACACATAATTTAGGCCAACTTCCCCAATCACAGCATGGTGTGATTTTTTTTCCATCGAGGCTCCACAAATGTAAGCTGACAAGATTTGCAATCACCTATTATGATTTCTGGTCACTAGGAGGATTTCAAATTCCATATTCTAACATGTGCTGTCACAAGTAGGAGGGATCACTGTCAGAGGGCTGCTTTCCGAGCAGATTCTCTATTTGAGCGACAAACAAAATCAGTTCGAATGGCCATGCACTCTTAAGTACCACATGGTGTCATTCACACTGATTTTTCAGTAGGCATTTCTACTTCAAAGATGGTACCAGGTGTAAAATAATAGGGCCCTCAGAACCACTCCTTAGATCACTTTCTGGACTTGGGGAAGGATTCTCAGAGGAATGCCTGCTGCTATTGTCTGCTGTGTATGCCACAGGACTACATTGCTTCACCTGAAAGGACTGCTTGCTACCTGGAGCTTGTCTTGAACTCTCGGTTACCTGCCCTACTTCTTGAACCCTGCTTTACCACCTGCTCATAAAACTACCATTCTAGTTTGCTGGCCTCCAGTTAAGAGCACCAAATTCAGAAAAGGCTCCCACCACCTTGAGTCAGTACCTGGACTCAGCCTGAGTGAGTCATAAACCCCAGGTTGTGCACCTCCATTCTTTGACCCATGATGGTGGTGTTAAACCAGATAACTAAAATGTAAAACTTAGGCCTCTGATTTTTCTCTAAAAACTGCTCTAAGAAACAAGTTAAGACCAGAACCAATCTGATCATTTATCCAACCAATGTGCATCACCGGGTGGCCTGACTTTTCTCTACATTCTTCTCTGTAGCAGCAAATCCTGTTTAGTGGTCATTCGCCAGAGGGGTATCTGGCATGCTGGAACTCCCATTAGGTATAGCCCCCATCCTCACCCCACTGAAAATTTTCTATTCCCAAAAAGTAACTGAGTCCGAATATAGAAATCTTCACTGCAACTTCATACAGTGGCTCCCAGATGATGACGCCCCTTCCTCAGACACTGCCAGCAGCCTTGCACCGCAAAACTTTACCTTCTCAGAACTTCTTTTTCAAAATGTCTTCTAAGCTTAAAGGAAGCGCTGACTTGGCTCAATCCACTCTTTGTTTCAGACCTGTGCTTCTTCACAGTAGGACATCTTTTTTTTAATTTGAACAATTCTTGCACTACTAGATGTCCGTGGAAGGTCAGTTAGGTACTAGATTTTACTAAAAACTTTTAAAAATCATACCTCTGGATTTACTGATTGTTTTTCTATTGTTTTGGCATCAATTAATTTATTAACATTTACTCTATATTTCAAAATTTATATGGTGTGGTTTTTGTGTTGTGTTTTAAGTTTCTAATATTTTGTGTGCTGCATAAGTCCTTTTAGTCATTGCCTCTATTTTTCAGCCAAGCTGTTTTTGGCCAAGATACCAGAAGGTAGATTTAGATTAATGTAGTGACTTTTGTGGCTCACCCTGACAGGGAATGTGGCTATAGCTTGAACAGGGGTCTCCCCGATTCAACCAATAATCTACTTTTCTCACCTATACCTAATACCTGCTGCCTCAGCCAATGTGGGTGACTTAGTACAGTTGCCCTCAGCTAATGTTGTAATTCATGGTAGATGTTTCGAGTTTTCTCATTGCTTATTTGGCCCTTTTCAGTGGAAGCCTGGTGGGAAAGCAGTAGTAGAAAATAATACCTAAGAGCTGAAAGGTTCATCCAGTGGTCCATGTTTCCAAGAATAAAAAAGTCAAGAGGTCTGGAAGAGCTAATCGACCTCCAGTAATATATTGAGCAGGTGACCCTGAATTTGAGATAGAGGCTATTCTAGACACCAAATATAGACATTGGGCTTACACTAACTGATTGGCTGTAAGAGGTATTGTTAGAAATGTGGTCTGTGGTTGGCAGTCAGGTTACCCCCTGTCCAAGCAAGGACCCTCACTCTAGTCAAGGTAAGTCACACACAATCCAAATTATCCTGTGCCCACCCTCTGGTAGCTTGGCACTGAGCAATCAGGCTTAACTTAGAAGGCAATGTGTAAAGTATTTGTGCAATAAATCATACCTTAACACAATATAGCACCACAAAAATACACCATACAGTATTTAGAAAAATATATAATATTTATCTGGATATTTTCAGGTCAAAACAATCAAAGATGCAATAAGTAAATGTAGAGATATCACTGAAAAGTGACATTAAGGTCCTCATTATGACATTTTTCAGAAACTACTGCCTACCGGCACGGCGACACCCAGTGACGTGCCGCCACCTTGGCTAGCAGCCGTCCATGCGTATTATGACCGCTGACGGTATTCTGCCAGAAGGCTGGCGGAATACCGCCGACGGTAATGCCGGCAGATGGCGGTAAGGTGGTGCTGCTGTCAGCAGCACCGCCACGCCAGCAAAACCGCTGACCGTATCAAGAGCAAAGATACGAGCAAGCGGTGTTTTGCTAGCAGACTCTGCTGCTGAGAGCAGCGCAGCGTCCCCTCTCCAGCCAGAGGACCCCCTGCAAGCAGGTAAGTCGGGTTCTGCGACAGGAGAGGGGTTGGGGGTGTTGTGCATGTGTGTTGGGGTGTTGTGTGTGTGTGGGTGTGTGTGTGTTGGTTTTGGTATGTGGATGTGAGTCACGTTGAATGAGTGCGTGAATGACTGAATGTGAGTGTCCATGTATGTTGTGTGTTGTGAATGCATGTGTGTGACAAAGTATGTTGTTGTGCATTGCAGTGTGTGCGTATGTATGTGTGCATGTGTGGGTGGATGTGGGTATGCGTGTGTGCATGTGTGTATATGAGTGCGCGTGTGGGTGTGTAATTGTGCGGAGGTAGGAGAGGGAGGGGGAGGGTAGGGGAGGAGTTTGGGGATTGGGAGGGGGGCGGGGAGACCCTTATCAGTGCCAGGGAAGGAATTCCCTGCCGCTGATAGTGCCTACCACCATAGTTTTTGTGGCAGTAAGTATGGCACGAAAACCATGGCGGTAGGCCGGGTAGTAATCCCAAGAGTGGGACTGTGGTGGCCACCATGCTGGAGACCGAAGTCTCCAGCCCAGCGGCCGTTACCACCCTGGCGGTCGGTGTGTTAAAGTGGCTGTCTGTGTTGGCGGTTACGGTTGTGGTCATAATCCCTCCTTTTTTTTACCACCGGCCTGTTGGCGGTATTAATGCCGCTTTAACACTGACCGCCAGGGTCATAATGAGGGCCTAAGTGTCTTAAGTCTTTTTCAAGCAAACAAAGGCCCTCATTATGATCATGGCGATGTGGGCCGCCATGCCGGCAGTGGCGAGAAGTCCCAGACCGCCACATAATGATGACAGGGAGGGCCGTCATAGGCGGCCCTCCTCCACCGCCATGCTGCCTCTGACAGGCAGCATGGTGGTGGTCGGCATCATTATCCGACAGGGCAGAGCTGCTGCCGCTTGGATAATGATCCCATTTCCACCAGCTTTTCCCTGGCGGGTTTCCCCGCTGGGGAAAGGCTGGCCAAAGGGGTGCTCTGGCGCCCCTTGGGGCCCCTGCACGGCCCATGCACTTGGTATGGGCAGTGCAGGGGCCCCTGTGCAGTGCCCATCGTGCAGGTCATTACCCGATTTATGGGCAGTGATCTGCGTGACGGGTGCAGCTGCAGCCGCTGCATAGAGCCATTGATTGTGGCTCCATGTGGAGTCACCGGCAATGGCCCAGCAGTATGTTTATAATACAACTGGCGAGGTTCCAGGGGGGCTGGCGGTCACTAGAAAGACCACCAGCATGATCACGGCGGTGAAAACCGCTATGTTCATAAGGAGGGCAAAAGTCTCTTTCAAGCACAAAGTACCTGGTTTGCGTGAAAAATCTCTGCAAATGGCCACAGAGGAGGAGAAGCGTGGAAACAAAGGGGTGTGCATCGATTTCTCGGGCCGCATAAGGGGATGCGTCATTTAGTTTCCACGCAGGGACAGCTGTGCGTCAATTTCCAGTGCTCGGTTGTGGATCCTATTCAGGTTGTGGGGTTTTCATGTGCCCCAGGGTCTGTGCGTGGAATCCTGGGCTTGCGGAGCGAAGTCACAAGCGCTGCTTTGATCTGGTGGGTGTTGCGTGGAATTTTCTCCCACATGGCAGGTGATGCATCGATTTCCCCTCTGGAAGTTGGATCGCGTCGTCCCGCTGTGCGTCGATATGGTGGGCCATGCGTCGAAGTTCCGGTCACAACGCAGGTGCCACGTCAATCATCTCCTTGCTAAGTCGCGCTGCATCGTTCTAGTTTGGCGTGCAGTAAATTTATCACCGAGGGGCAGGCTGTGCATCGGTTTTAGCAAGCTGTGCATTGAATTTTTACCGCACAAGAAGTCCAGTTGCAAGAGAGAAGTCTTTTGGTCCTGAGACTTCAGGGAACAGGAGGCAAGCTCTATCCAAGCCCTTGTAGAACACTTCTTCACCACAGCCAGAGAGCAGCAAGGCAGCAGTCCTTCACAGAAAGCAGTCATGTGAGTCCTTTGGGTAGCCAGGCAGTTCTTCTGGGCAGGATGCAGTTTTCTTCTCCAGGAAGCGTCTGAGTTGGAAGGGGCAGAGGCCTTGTTTATATACCCAAATGTGCCTTTGAAGTGGGGGAGACTTCAAAGAGTGGCTTAGAAGTGCACCAAGTCCCCTTTCAGTTTAATCCTGTCTGCCAGAGTCCCAGTAGGGGGTGTGGGAGTCCTTTGTGTGAGATCGGGCCCTCTACCCCCCCCCCAGCCCAGGAAGACCCATTCAAAATGGAGATGTATGCAAGTGAGGCTGAGTGTCCTGTGTTTGGGGTCTGAGTGAATGCCCAAGGAGCTGTCAACTAAACCCAGCCAGACGTGGATTTTAAGGCACAGAAAGATTTAAGTGCAGCAAAATGCTCATTTAAGTGCAGATAAATGCTCACTTTCCAAAAGTTGCATTTCTAAAATAGTAATATTAAATCCAACTTCACCAGCCAGCAGGATTTGATATCACCATTCTGGCCATACTAAATTTGACCTTCCTACTCCTTTCAGATCAGCAGTTACCACTCAAACACTGTATGAGGGCGGCCCCAATGTTAGCCTATGAAAGGAGCAGGCCTCACAGCAGTGTAAAAATGAATTTGGGAGTTTTACACTACCAGGACAAGTAAACTACATAGGTACATGTCCTGCCATTTGCCTACACAACACCCTGCCCTATGGGTTACCTAAGGCATAATTTAGTGGTGGCTTATATGTGGAAAAGGGGGAGTTTTAGGCTTGGCAAGTACTTTTAAATGCCAAGTCGAATTGGCAGTGAAACTGCACACACAGGCCTTGCAATGGTAGGCCTGCGACAAGGATAAGGGGCTCCTTAAGTGGGTGGCACAATCAGTGCTGCAGGCCTACTAGTAGCATTTAATCTACAGGCCCTGGGTACATATAGTGCACACTACTATGGACTTATAAGAAAATTAAATAGTCCAATTGGGTATGATCCAATGTTACCATGTTTAAAGGGAGAGAGCATATGCACTTTAGCACTGGTTAGCAGTGGTAAAGTGCACAGAGTCTAAAAACCAGCAAAAACTGTGTCCAAAAAGTGGAGGGAGGCAGGCAAAAAGTTAGGGGTGACCACCCTAAGGCTGTCAGATCTAACAGGTATGCAGCAGCCAGATCATGGAAACATGTACCTCAATTGCAAAATCGCTTAAAGGGGGGGGGGGATTTTTGTTAAGTGTTACTGGTGGGATGAGGAATAAAGGAAGCAGAAGACCAACTAGAACATGGTAAGGAAAGAGAAAGAAGAAGCATGAATGGAAGGATTTGGAGGTTGGTCTGTTGTGCTTGGAGCACAAATTTATCAGTCAGGATCTCCAGCTCAAGATCACTAGGGCATAAGTCACGGGAAGCTCTGAGGTAAGGTGGGAGCCTTCAAGGGAAATTAAGACCTATCGAAAACAGTGGTCAGTTGCCTTTCAACGATCTACTTGTATGCTTTTTCGACTCTTCGGGGCATATGTATACTCTGTTTGCTCTGAATTAGTGTCATTTCTTAACAAATTCAGCGCAAACTTTATAAAATTGGAGTTAAAGTAATTTTTGGGATGTGTGAAACCACCTTGCATCAATGAGATGCAAGGTATGTGTTCCCGTCCAAAAAATGACTCAAAGTCCATGGTGCCTTATTTATCTTCACATGTAAAAATGGTGCACAGGGGGAGGCAGGCCTACATTTTTAACGCCTGGGTCAGACCAGGCGTTAATGGCCCTGTGGACCCATTTCCATGGTCAAACTCCATGGAAAGAGCCCACAGGTGCCCACCCAAGCCCCAGGACCCCCCCCACCCACACCAGAGGGACCACACAGGATGGGGATCACTTACCAGGTGAGTAGGGTAAGCAAAAGTAAGTATGTTAAAAAACATTGGGCCCCTCTACATGGCACTGGGTGCAAAGGCCATGCCCAGGGGACACTTGTCCCATGGTTGGAAAATGGGTAATTGGTAAGGGCAGGTAAGTACCTACACTTTGCAATAGACCACTAACCTCCACTTAGGTCCAGTTAGGTCTCAACAAATTAAACCCAGCTCAACACTTGGTAGCTTGACAACAAGCAACAAGGCTCAGCTTAGGAGACAAAGCATAAAGCATTCAAATATCACAAAACAGTAATTAAATGAAACACAGGGAACAGTTTAAAAATCCAAAACCAATTTATAAAAATAGAAAACATTTTTTAGCTTTAAAATGACACCAAAACGAATAAAACGGATAAAGGGAACTGGAGATATGAAGGGCCATATTTATACTCTGTTTGCGCCGGATTTGCGTCGTTTTTTTTTACGCAAATTCGACGCAAAACTAACTCCATATTTATACTTTGGCGTTAGACGCGTCTAGCGCCAAAGTTCATGGAGTTTGCGTCATTTTTTAGCGTGGACACCTACCTTGCGTTAATGATATGCAAGGTAGGCGTTCCCGTCTAAAAAATTACTCCCAGGCCTGTGCGCCTTATTTACACTCCCGTGCAAAAATGACGCACGGGAGTGGGTGGGTCAAAAAAAATTACGTCTAGCCGCGTTAGCGTCATTTTTTAACGCCTGCTCAGGGCAGGCGTTAAGGGACCTGTGGGCTCAGAAGGAGCCCAGAGGTGCCCTCCCATGCCCCCAGGGACACCCCCTGCCACCCTTGCCCACCCCAGGAGGACGCCCAAGGATGGAGGGACCCACCCCTGGGACATTGAGGTAAGTGCTGGTAAGTATTTCTTTTTTTTTTTGTGGCATAGGGGGGCCTGATTTGTGCCCCCCTCCATGCCACTATGCCCAATGACCATGCCCAGGGGACAAAAGTCCCCTGGGCACGGCCATTGGGCAAGGGGGCATGACTCCTGTCTTTGCTAAGACAGGAGTCATGTTAATGGCGTCTGGGCGTCATAAAAAAATGGCGCAAATCAGGTTGAGGCGATAATTTTGCCTCAGCCTGACTTACCCCATTTTTTTACGCCCAAGCTCCATTTTCCCCTACGCCGGCGCTGCCACTCCGCAGCGCCGGCTAACGCCGGCTAACGTCATTGAATAAATACGGCGCCCGCATGGCGCTTCAGAATGGCGTTAGCCGGCGTAAAATATTTTGATGCACAACTGCGTTGGCGCAGTTGTGCGTCGAAAAGTATAAATATGGCCCAAAGTTTTTAAAGAATTAATGCTTTTTAGCGCTTAGAAATGAAAAGCCCCAATCTGGTCTTCTGGTCACACCTTGACCGGGGCAAAGTCAAAGTGTAAGGCCGACCGCGGGAGGCCTCGTCAAAAGTTTACTTTAGGACCTAGTAGTTTTTCTGGAGATTTTCTTCAGCGGGACCAAGTCGCCAGTCCAATCCTATCTCCTGAAACTCTTCTTAGGATATGGGTCTCAGGAGCCCTCGGTGGAGACTTTTACCTTCAGACTTAGTCGTTTCTTTTAGATGAAAATCCTTCGACCAGGGCAAACCTGAATTTTGATCCGACGTCCCTGGAGCCCTGTTCGGATACACTGCCTTGGAAGTCCTGGTCAACTTCCTAAGTTCGGACTTAGCCATTGTTTTGGAGATTTTCTTCACCGGGACGAACCTGCAAGTCAGGCTGGTTCACGGTTGAGGCAAGCCAGCTAGAGTTGCCACAACGGGTCAGTCTCTTTATGGAGCTTTTTTCCAAAATTTTCTCCAAACTTCTCCAGACTTCTGTATCTTCTTCCGGATGTTCTTTTAAGGTTCTTTCGAGGTTCACACCTCACCCAAAGGTTCCTAAAGCTGTCAGATGCTCCTTGAGGGTGTGGACTACAACTCCCATAATGCACCTGGTGCAAACTCCAAAACGGCCACTGGACAGTGGTCTTCTGGTCAGTTTCTTCAGTAATTAGTGCAGGGTACTCTGGTTAACAATTTTTCACCTGTAGCAAACAGGGAGTCCCTCCTTGAACAAGTTGAAACCAGGCAAAGTCCTTCTTGTGGTGAAGCCCAAGTGTGTAGCTGATGCAGTCCTCCAGAGTGTAGAGTCCAGGTGCAGGTCAAAGGTCTAGCAGGGCAGTCTTTCTTCTTCTGTAGTTCTTCCTTGTTGGAATCTGGTAGGGATCGGAGGTGTGGGTGCAGGTCTGCCAGTTTTATCCTTGCTCCTGGGTGAAAAACAGGGGAATCCTGGTTCTCCAATCAGGTCCTTCCCCTGTGATGACCACTTCCTGGGAAGTGTGGCAAACATCAATCCCAGGGAGCAACATTCATAAAACATCCATGATGGCTGAAAGTGATTTTTGGAAGTTACATCTGGCTGAGCCCACCCACTGGTGTGGCTAAAAATCTTAAACACACCCTTCTCCTGTCCTCTCCTAATCTAATCAGGGATGCAACTAATTGGCTGGGTTTGCAGGATATGAGGGAGGTGCTGAGTTGCTCCAAATGTCCTTCTCTGCCTTTGAAGACCAGTTTGGAAGCCCCCAACTTCCTGCTTTTCCATCTGCTGAGGGAAGTTCTCCTCCTCCAGGCACATTCCATTGTGCTGAGCCCAGGCTACTTCATACCTCATCAAGGCAGCCTGGCCAGGCTGCCAGAGGCTGGCCAATCAGAGCAAAGCACTACAGGGCTGAAGTTGACAACTTTTTTAGATAAAGTTTAAAGCTATTTACCTGCACAAGTTATATTAAATCTAACAATTGTAAGTTGTGGGATTTATTATGACAATTAGGGCCTTATTTATACTTTTTGGTGAAAACTGCACTAACGCAATTTTGCACCAAAAGGTTTTGCACCGGCTTGCACCATTTTTTAGCACCAGCTGGGCACCATATTTATGGAATGCAAAGGGTAGGCTGGCTTAAAAAAAATGACGTTAGGCAGTTTTGAGTCAAAATAAATGATTCTGACCAGATTAGCATCATTATTTGACACTAAGGGGCATATTTATACTCTGTTTCCACTGTTTCCTCTGCTCCATAAATGTGGTGCTAGAGGGGTCTAGCACCAAAGTATAAATATGGAGTTAGTTTTGCACCGAATTAGAGTAAAAAACAAATTACACTAATTTGGTGCAAACAGAGTATAAATATGCCCCTTAATTTGATATCACACTTAAGGTATCTGACACTTAAGGGGACTTTATAAATTAAAATTAAATTCAAGCCGATGGAGGCCATTCACTACAATGATGGAAACATGAATTTGGCTGTTTTACCTCACCAGGGCTTATAAAACTATTTTTATAAGGTCCCTGCTTATAGTTACATGGCACCCAGCCCTAGGGGGCACGTAGGGCACACCTTAGGGGTGACTTATATTTAAAAATAAGGTAGTTTAAGACTTAGGAACTACTTTTAAATTCCAATGTTGAATTTGCATGTAATATTAATTTAAAGCAGCCAGCAAGGCAGACCTGCCTTTAAAATGACACCTGGGACCCCAGCAGTGCACCTATGGCTGCACTACCTATGCTAGGGTCCCTAAACCTACATGCCCTACCATATACTAGGGACTTATAGGTAGGTTGACATAGCCAATTATAATCAGCCTAATTTGCATACTTATTTAATACAGAGCACAGGCCATGGGACTGGTTGGCAGTACCCAGGGCACCATCAGAGTTAGAAAAACACCAGCAAAAAGTGAAAAATTGGCACAAAAAGTCAGGGGGCATCTGCAATCAGCCGTGTTTTCTCACACCCGCGTGCTGGCCATTGGGGTGGTGGGCATGACTCCTGTCTTTTTTAAGACAGGAGTCATGTGATATGTATGGATTTACATCAGGAAATGACGCAAGGTTGGTTAACGGCATTGTTTTGCCTCTAACCAGCCTAGCGTTATTTTTTTAGGCAAAACTCCCTTACCCTGTACCGCCACCCCACCCAGTTAATGTCATTTTATCTGATGTTAACCCAACCAGTGCGCCGGCTTCCATAAATTTGGCGCCCGGCTAGTGCTCAGGAGCGGTGCAAGCTGGCGCTATACTTTTTGATGCAAAACTGCCTTTGCGCAGCTTTGCATCAAAAAGTATAACTATGTGCCTTAGTCTCAACAACCATTTGCTCCTTGCCTGCACTTTTGTTGTTGTTCCCTTTTCCCTTCTTTATTTCCTTCTCTCTGAACTTATCAACTTTGTTTTGATATTTTCACCTGTATTGGCTATCAAACCGAACCCATGACATTCTGAACTTACCAGGCTGCTGTGTTCCTCAGGTGTCCACACCCAGAACATAACTCTGGGTTCAATGTATGCAGATACCAGTTTTCAGGCTCCCCTGGTTGCCATATGTTTACCAGTACTTTTGACCCCTTACCAACACTTCACTATTGGGAACCTGGTAGGCCCGTGACTGAAATGGATGTATGTCTGAAGAATTACCAGTACAGTCAAAGCTGGTTTCGAACCTGTGAAAGTTCCTCTGTGGTTTCTCTATCCCTTCCACGTATTTCCCCTAATCAAGAACATGTGACTACACTTCGATTACTGAAACCTACATCACTCTCCAGGGGACAGAGACTAGGGTTTTATTGTCAGACTTTACTAGACCTTTCAGTTCATGTGTCAAACATCACACAAAGGGCATAACCTAAGGGACTACTTTTGTTGATATGTTGTCCGAGGAGTTTGCAGATTTGACCAAAGAGGCTGGATATGAATTAGAAATCCAGTTCATTGGCCAAACTGGTGAAAGGATTTTTAAAGCATTATTTGCAGTACTGAAGACCATTTTATGAAGGGTATGAATATTTCTTTAGCAAGTGTTAATGTAAGGATGGGTGGATGTTTATTTCAGTTTTTGAATGCTAATATGTGACCAGTTTTGCTCTACATATTTCTGCTTTTACACGTTTTTTGAGGTTTTGAACTGGTGGCATTTCATCAGATAGTTGTGGTGGAATTTGGGGGAGGGGTGGGCATGATCTTTTTTGTGGTCCCTGCAGAGGCAGTTGAGGTTGATGCCACAGCTTTAAGGTCAGGAGATATACCTCTTATTTCTATTTTAGGCACTAATAATAGACGTTTGTGTTTTCTGATGTTTTCTCCTCCATTAAAATATTGTAACAATATACCAATACCAACCATTGTAGCAGTATTTCCTACCTTCAATTATCTATGTTATGGTATTTTACAGAGGTTGTGAAAAAAGCCAATTTTATTTTGCCCGGTGTTTAGGCAAAGTAAGAATATGAGTTTTAATTTAAGTGGGACAATATTGGATTTTCTGCCAACTTTGAGTATGACCTCCAGGGTAAACTTAGTACCTAGTACAATACCTGTGAAGGTGGAAAACATAACTTAGTTGCACTTTTCCGCAAATGATGGGAAAGATACTTGTGATAAGTCCTTCAGCCCCCTACTCTTCAGTACAAGCTTCCAGGTAATACTATTCTATCCATCCAGGTCTTCTTCATGGTCAAGTTCTCTGTGGTCAGCTGGGCCCTGTAGGAGTCAAGAGATGTTGTGTTCCTGGAGAAAGCAAGCAGGAGACTAACCACTTGACACTTGGAGAGCAGTTCCTGTCCATGAGTGACAGCATGAGTTGGATATCCCTGTGTCATCTTCTTCCAACCAGAGTCAGGAGCCTTGTTTATTCCTTTAGTGCCTTTTGTTCAGTAGAAGGAGGCGAAATTTAGATTACGCTAGTGTAATTCATGCAATTTTAATAATTTTATGTTCCACTTGTTTTGTGAAATTCATGAACCAAATCATTACACCACTTTTCACAGCAGAATTATAGCACAGGAGTGAAGACACGACATGATGAACCAAAACGTGATCAACTGGTGTGCGCACCAGTTGTATGTTTTGCTCATTCTCCAGTGTGAGATGCATCCTTTCAACAAAAATTGACATGGGGATGCATTTTGCACTAAAATATAGCACTAGATGACAGACTTGCATTTCACGTTTGCGTAATTATGCAAAAGCAAAATTCACAAATTATGCAAACCCTTACTTTTCTTAAATAGTCCACAAAGCATAAGGAATGCTCTAAGTTGATCGTTGCAAGGTGCCAGTCTCATGCAGCAAACTATCCAGTGATTGAACAAATTTGCCTAACCAATCCTGGCTGCTTTTTTGCCCTAAGTCCCCATCTTTTCCAACACTAACTTTTCCCTCACATTAAATATGAACAGAAGCCCTAAATTCGAGCCAGCTGACCCCTTTTTTCCCTCTAGAAGTGCTGCAGGCAAGCCCTTAACAACGTCACAATTTAGATTGTCTCCTTAACCATGTAACGATCAGAACTGGCCCTCCCTTGCTGAGGCTGTATAGATAGAATGCAGAAACAGAGATCCTGCTAGTCCCAATTTGGATTAACACATCAAATGAAGTAATTTTAAGGCTGTCCTTTGTTCTACCTGCTGTCCACTACCCCTGGCTTATGGTTAGTTCTTGCTTAGTGGCCAGTTAACAACACTTCTGTCTTACAGGTTCCATTGGGCAAGTTGTTATTCTATGGCAAGCTTGGAGTATATATGAGCCTCCAGTGATTAGATAAGTACTAGGAATAGGGGTTGCAAAATTAAAGTAAGCCATTTTCTTATATGTGCTCAAAATTACTGCAAAAGTAGCAAAATTACATGAAATGTTTAAGTTAATTATTTTGTGTTATATTTTAGCATGAAATGCATCCTTGAATCTAGTTTTGCCACAAGGATGCATTTACACAAAGGCTTTCTGTTGTTCCTGTGTTTGCAATACATTTTTACTGCAAATAGCATATTTGTTGTAAATTGTTGAAAGCGAATGACTAGTAATTACACAACGTTGCATAGTGGCAGAATTTTAGGAATTCTGCATAACATGTGTTATACGAAATTACCAAAATTATACCAACTATCCTGGTGTGATTTACATTTTGCCCAGGCCTAGTTTTATAATGGTTCTAGCTCAGGAATTCTAAACTACATTGGTAGAAAGTTTCTTTCCACTAGATCACAAATCTGATCTCACCAATAAATCTGATGTCTTTAAACAAGGTGAGAATAACTTTGAATGTTTTTTCTAGCATTTTTAAAAGCATATTCAAAGTAACTATTTTAATCATACCTACGCCTGCTATGTGCAAAATCTATCTGATGTCACTGTCGGGACACCTTTTTCAAATACATAAAGTGCCACATTTGTATACATCAGGTGAATTGATCTGTGGCGTTTAGGAGTTGACTTATTAATACATATCGGAACAGGCTTTTTTAATGATGAAGACACTTTTTATTGCCTTATGTTATTCATAATTACAAAAAGTCTATTCAAGAGTAAGCTTCTCATATGAACTATTAGTTGACTCATCATTTTTCTAACAATTTCATAGAGTCTATTATTTCCAAATCACATATCAGAAAATTCATATGTAGAGAAATAAGGTCCAATCTGCAATGTTGCCCCAGTTTTAGTGCCGACACACATTTCGGTGCCACGTGACCACAAAGGTCACCACCACCAAAATTAATTCCCACAGAGACATGGCAAACATCGCCGACTGGATGGAAGAAAACTGCCTGCAGTTAAACACAGACAAGACTGAAGTTCTGATCTTCGGCAAGAGAACAACATATGGAAGGTCTCCTGGTGGCCTTCAGAACTAGGATCCACACCTACTCCTTCCAAACACTCCAGAAACCTTGGAATCATCAATTACAACAGGCTTGCCATGGAATCATGGAGTAACACTGTGAGAAAGTCATTATTTTGTCCCTGATCACCCCTATTTTTTAACTGATACCAGTAGGTACTGCCTCTGCCCAGGGCTCTGGTACAAGGCCCAGGGCCAGTGCTCTGTTTAAAAGATATATGCTAATTAGGTGTAATTATAATTGGCTCTGACAACGTACCTGTAAGTCCCTAGTATATGGTACAATGTGTAGGTTTAGGAACCCCAGTGGAGTTAGGGCACCCAGGGGTGCACTGCTGTGGTGTCTGATTTAATTTTTAAAGCAGGAGGCCTGCCTTGCTGGCTGCTTTTAAAATAAAAGTAAGCCCAAATTTGGCTTTGGGTGGAATTAAAAGCACTTCCAAAGTCTATAGCTACCTTATTTTTACATATAGGTGACCCCTAAAGCTTGCCCTAGGTGCCCCAAGGATGGAGTACAGTACAATTGTAACCAGGGATATTAAAATAAGATGTCTTATAAGCCCTCGTGAGGGGAAAACTGCCTATTTCATTTTTACCCATTGTACTGTATTAGCTACATAGGTTAACGTTGGAAGGTGTTATTTTAAATTAATAAAGTCTGATTTTTGATAGATAGGAACAAGCTAAATATATCATTCAAGATATCAAATTAATAGTTAGAAAAAGGCCTACAACTTGCCAAACGTTAGATTTATTTTAACTATTATAGGGAGACAGTTTTATAACTCTTACTAAAACTTACCAAAAACATCCCTGTAGTAGTATTTCCTGATTGGCCAGCCTCTGGCAGGCTGAGACAAGCTACTTTAATGAGGTGTGAAGTGACCTGGGCTGAAACAAAGAAAGCACCTGTTGGGTGGAGATCTGCAACAGCAGAAGGCAGAGCAGGAAGGGGGTAGGGTGGCCAAACTGGCCTTCAGAGGAGGGAAAGACACTTGGGATAGAAATCAGATGTCCCCCATTTCCTGTAACCCCAAACAGAGGCTCAGTGTTAGATTAATTAGGGCTAGGAGGGGTGTGTGACGGAAAGTTAGCTACACCAGTGGGTATGCCTAGCAAGGCCTGCATTTCAAGGAGAGATTTTCTCCATTTTTTTATTTTTTATGGAACAATGCTTTCTGGAAATAAATTTAGCAGGAAGTGAGCATCCCAGAGGGTGACACCCTACACCGCATTGTCAACCCAGGGGCATGGATAACTATAGAGGAGATGCCCAGAAACACTGAACTAAGATGGAAAAAATCAGAAAAAAGAAGGACTGTCTTGCTGAACCCCTAGTCTACACCTGAAGGACTGCACCTGCAACATACTCTGAATGTCACCACAAAAATGACTTTGCCTTGCTTCTAAAGATGTAGGAGTGGAGTCCCTGTAAGCAACAGGTACAAAGGAGCTATCAAGAGAGTCCTGCATCAAATCCTGCAAGAAGAGCCCAGCTGACCAGTGTCCAGTAGGCTTTTGATGATTCTAACCAAGTGCATTCTAGGACACTGCAGAACTTCTGGAAGAAGATCCAGAAGTTTGCAGCATTTTCAAAAAAGGCTCCATAATGTAACCAATCCGTCGCCAAGAGTCAAGATGGCGACATCTAGCCACAACCTGGCCTGAATTTTAGGTTTGTCCCGCTCAGGCTCCAGAGCTCTCTCAATGAGATTTCCAGGAGTTGCCTGGGAGCTTGCGCTGAGCCATGCTGACAACGTTGTATTGCAAGCCAGCCTGAAGAGAAGGCCCACTGCTCGACGAAAGAAGAAGCTCCAGACAAAACACTAAGGACTTGATTTAGATCTTGGCAGAGGGACATACTTTGTCACAAATGTGACAGATATCCCATCAACCATATTACAATACCATTATATCCTATGGAGATCGTAATATGTCGGCCGAGTTATCCATCATGTTTGTGACCAAGTATTCCCTCTGCCAAGATCTGTATCAGGCCTTAAATATGAAGGTAACATTTTGATTGATGCCTCCCACTCAGTGTATCCAACTTGGGCTCCATTGTGGTCAGCCTCAAACGTGGGCTTTGCCCCGGTCAAGAACGACCAGATGCCACAGTTGTCACTTTTTGCTTTTAGGCACAAGAAAGCACATTTTACATTTAATCTTTTGAAATTTCTTGCGTCAGTTCCCTTCATTGGATTTTACTTCTTTTGATGTCATTAAGAAGAGAAAAGTATTTCCTATTTTTCTAAATTGATGTAGGACTTTTACCTTCAGTGTTTGCGAGTCGCAATTTTCATTTTTTAGTGACTTGCAAATTGCAAGTCGCAAACACTGATGTACAACAGTGTCTGAGACATTGTTTGCAATTCCCAAATAGGTCAAAATTAACCTGCCTCATTAATATTCATGGGACAGGTCGTAATTTGCAACCCATTGGGAATGGCCTTTTGGGGTTAGCAGACCACCATCTCTGTGAATGCTTTTTAAATAGAGCATTGTTTTTAAATACCTTAAGGTCCTTAAAGGAAAATGGGATGCATTTAAAAAAATAAAAATTGAAAAGTTTTCTTTTCATTTTAAAAGAGCGGACAGTGGTCTCTGGGTCTATTGCCTGCTCTGAAAAAATGTAGGCACTCCCATTCACAAAGGGGAAGGGGGCCCTTGGGGACCCTTCTTATTTGCGGATGGTTAACTGCCTCCTTCAAGGAGTCGGTAATGTAGGAATGTTCTGCAACCACATTCCCAGTTGCAAAACATTCATACATAGCAGTGCGACTCACTATTTGGAAGGGACGCCCTTTACATGTCCCTTCCTAATAGCGACTCATAAGCTGTATTTTGTGAGTCAGTAATTGATTACTAACTTGCAAAATAGGGTTGACACATAGGAAAATACATGTTACTGGTCACAAACTAGCTGTTTCCCACTCATGAAATGATTCGCACATCTGGCCCGAAATGCTTTACACACCACTCTCCTAAGTTAAGTATAACTGCTCGTGGGTCAAGCTACCAAGGGTTGAGCAACGTTTAGTTTATTGTGACCTTGACTTGACCTCATATGAGATTGTGGCTTATTACTAAGTGTAGGTACCTACCTGCCCTTAATAATAATCCAGTTTCCAACAAACAACATCTCTTCCCCCTGCTTCTCCGCTCTGTGCATGCTATATAACATCGTCAAGTGGCTACCTCCACACATGAGATGCACTGTGACACAGGCCCTCATCACAAGTCGACTTGACTAAACCAATGCCTTCTATGTAGGAATAGCCTAGTAACTCCCACAAAGTCTTCAGACAATCCAGAATGCCACAGCCAGACTCATCCTCAACCTTCCCCAATGATACAACATCACACAACACCTCAGGCAACTCCACTGGCTTTCCATGCAGAAGAGGTGCACATTCAAGCTACTGACCCATGTACAGAAAGCTTTACACAACCAAGAACACATCTATATTAGCCACCACCTAAATTTCCACCAACTATCAAGAAGACTACGCTCCACCTCTCTATCACTTACCCACACTCCACACATCCACCAGAGCAAAAGTGAAGGACATGCCTTCTCCAACAAAGCAGCAAAAAAATGGAACAGCCTCTCCATGCATCTCCAGACCACCACCCCTCCTCTGGAATTACACAGAGTCCTCAAGACCAGTCTTTTTGACTGTACTGCTGAGGCCTGCAAGCACCTGGTTACCCTCGAGGTGGATTAGTCGCACTTTACATATCCTGTTTGATTGACTGATTGATTTATTGAGTATTCAGTCCAAATATTGTATGTGTATCAGAAGGAAGGAGTTCCACCATAGGAGCCTCCGCCCCTGTCTCTGCCACTGTCTCAGTGGGCCCATCACTCAATGTAGCTTGACCATTTTGCTGATGTTCTTGATTTAGCACTAGGGCTGGGCTTAACGCTTGCACTTCCATTCATCATAATGACATGGGATGACCCCCAAAGTTTCCATGAGATTATGCATAATTATGCAAGAAAAGTAATTCTGCGTTTAGTGCTATTTAGTGCAGAAAAAGTCCCACATTTTGAACACAAAGATGCATTTTTTGCTAAGAAATAGTGTTAAGTACAAAAAAATGAATAGCAGGTTTGACCAGTAATTTGCACTCGCTAAATGTGCACTGGGGGTAGGATTCTCCCCAACTTAATATCAGCATTTAGCATTATTTTCTCAGAGTAAAATTTACCCTCACACCCAAATTAGATGCAAGGATGCATTTTGCACTATAAAGTAGTGCCAAATGCAGGAGAACGCTCGTGCTTGCTAAATGCGCCCTCACAATAGGATTTTCCTCCAATAATTACTCTTAATTATGCGAGTGGGCATAGTCTCAATATCACCAATTCCGCATCAAAAGTAATGTGGGACTACCATAATTACTCCAATTACTTTGGCATATTGAAGTGCCACCCAGGCCTACTTCAAACTTCGGTGGACTTTTACAAAAAGAGAATTAATGACTTTGAGTAAACACATTGAGAAATGTACTCTACCATGTCAGGAACATAAAACATTTGCCTTCTTCCTGCTTATCCCCCAGTAAGAGAGTACACTTCCAGTGGCCACATATAGTGGTAAAACTCCAACCATGGGACAAAGGCGTGATGGAATGACATCAGTGGCTTTTTCCCTAAAGTGGTTTCTCCTAGACAGTCTAGGGGATACCCCTATGTAATTGGAACAAAGTATGGATGTGGCAAACTTTTCCCTACTAATGTGCAAAGGTTGAACCCTGAAGCACCCCCACACTGACTGACAAATTATATGGCATGTGTGCATGATTGAGTCATTAAATGCTGGATGAGAATCTCTTACATTTGAGATATGGGTTTAAACTCCTCTAGTTATAAAGTATATTGTAGTAGTGAGTCCTCCTACTTTGACTTACATGTACAAGGTATCATAAGATTGTTGGGTGCCCTTGTTGGTATCAACTCAGGTGCAAGGCTAGATGATAGTAGGGGCCAGATGTAGCAAACTTTTGCGAGTCGCAAATGGCCCGAATCGCTGTTTGCGACTATGCAAAATCGGAAATGGGATGCAAAAACCCCATTTCCGACTGGCAAAAAGCGATGCGAGCCATTTGCGACTCGCAAAATTTGCGACCCCATTTTGCGACCCGCAAATAGCAAGTCGCAATTTGCGAGTCGCAAAGCTTATGCAATTGCAACTCACAAATTGCGACTAGTCGCAAAAAGCCCAGTTTGCACTTGCAATTTACCACTAACTGAGAGCAGGTGGTAACCATAACCAAAGTATAAAAGGAGACCCAGAAAGCATCTGGGTTACTCAAGATGGCGGAGATATACCTGATAGCAGTGAGGAGGAGAGTCCACGCCGCACAGCAGAGGAGGAGGAGGGGCCACAGACAGGAGAAGATATATAGAACAAGGCAGAGTCTTTTTCAGCAAACTGAGGATGAGAACTATGACACATATCCCCTTAGCAGCGCAGCCATACTAGAATTAATTGATTTACTGAAACCACAGCTAGAACACCAGACTCTGCGTGGCTGCGCGATCCCTACGCATGTGCAAGTGCTATGCTCACTGCACCTCTTGGCCTCAGGGAGCTATCAGGGGGTCATTGCTGTGGCAGGTGGGGTATCCCAAAGTGCAGTGTCAAGGTTCCTCAGGGCCTTCCTAGATGCCTTAGTCACACACATGTCTCAATTCATATACTTACCAAGGAATGAGGCAGAAATAAACAGCACTAAGCTGGACTTTTACAGGATTGCAAACTTTCCCCATGTCATAGGATGTGTAGATGGGACACATATTCAAATATGCCCCCCTGGAAACCTGGAACATCTTTTCCGCAACAGAAAGTGTACCCACTCACTGAATATTCAGGTTGTTTGTGACGCCCATTATGTCATCACTGACATTGTAGCTAAGTTTCCAGGCAGTACCCATGACTCATACATTTTTAGGCACAGTGTGATACATCAACGCCTGGAACGTGGGGAGTTTGGAGATGGATACCTCCTAGGTAGAGCTGCATACACCTTGTAGAGATACAGACAGGTCACTGTGCACACCAACCAGGACTTTCTAACAGTGTAATGTTTGTGCCCAACAGGTGACAGGTCATATGCTCTAAGGCCATGGATTATGACTCCGTTTTTAACACCCAGCAATGAATGTGAGAGGCGATATAACAATGCACATAAGAGGACCAGGAACTTCATTGAAAGGACCTTCGGACTCCTGAAAGCAAGATTCAGATGCCTCCACCTCAGTGGAGGTGCCCTCCAGTATACCCCCATTACAGCATTCAAAATTGTGGTTGCATGCGCCATCCTCCACAACATTGCCACTCGACGTGGGCTACCTCTCACCCCTGCAGACCCAGATCCTGATGATGAAGAGCAAGAGCAACCACATCGCCATCATGGGGATCGGAGTATAGCTAATCAAGGCAGACTGAGACGGGAACACATCGCAACCCAATACTTTGGAAGGTACGTGTCAACTCCAACCATACTCACCTACTGACCAAAAACTCCATTTGTTAAGTGGAATAAAAAAACTATTTAATTTGTGCAGAAATAGAACTATTTACAAATAATGACTGTTCATGGGCATCTAAATGCAAACCATGCATGGGGCACATTAATGTCATGTGCCACATCAACAGGGCCAGGGTAATGTTTATGTCCTTCTGCGGCTCCTGTCAGCCTGGCTGGTCCCTGGTGCTTCTGCTGTGCTCTGCCTGGTACTCCGGAGCACCCTAGTATCAGTGGCAGAGACACTGCTCACTGTAGAGCCCTCCTCGCTGTCCTGGGGTGTTTCCCCTGTGCCCCTGGACAGATATCATGCCTCCATTAGGTCTATGACGTGTGTGATACGTCCCAGGCCCCTAGCCACATCTCCAGCAAAATGGCCCATTTCGACCTGGAGGCCAACTGTCCTCCTCGACAGGCCTGTGGTGTTCATAGCCAGCCTGCCGATGGATGTGGCCATCCTATCCAGTCTTTGCAGGAGCTGACGGTCCCTGCGCCGCCCACCCTCGGCCTGGGCCAGTAGTCCTGCCGCCAGATCCCTCATGGACAGGGCAAGGTCCCCAGTATTTGTGGCAATCAAGTCGATTCTGGAGTTCAGATGCTGCATGCTTGCCTCGTTATTTCAGACAAAGCGGTGCAGCACACCACTAATCCTCCCTAAAATTTTATTTTGTAGGCGCTGACCACGCAGCAGCTGTGCCTCACTGTTGCTGGGAGGTTGATGGCCGGACGCAGCCTGCAGCCCTGGTCTCCTGTGCCTGCGTCGCCTGCGCAGCGGTGGTTGCCCTGTGTGTTCACCTGTATCACTCCTGCCTGTTGCTGGCGCAGCCTCCTGGGACACAGTTGGAGCAGGTGTGGACATTCCAGGGATGATGTTGGCTGTGCAGGTGGGAGTGCTGGCGGCTCCTGAGCTGACCTCATGGGGCTGGCTGCTGTGGGTTGTGGTGGTGTCTTGTGGGAGACCTGTGGGACATGGGGAACAGACTGTCAGTGACTACTATCGGTTGCACACTTCCTAATAAACATTTGCCTATGAACTGCCTACTTGACTACATTTCCCATAATGCATCATTCTGGGTTTGCTACCCTGAAATGGAGCTACCTTGGTTGAGCATGCCCCTGTCTACATGGTGGGTGGGGGTATGGCATTGATAGGGGTACAGGCATGTCACATAGTACTCACCAGTTGATGTGCTGGGCTCTGAGGTGTCCAGGTCTCCAAATCCTGATACTGCCTCCTGCTCCAGGGTCTCCTGCACCCTTTCTTCCAGGGGTGTGGGTGGTGGTACTGAAGATGGTCCCCCTCCTGTGCCTCTCATCTCCCGGAGCCTTTCAGCCACCCTCTCCTTGGTCCGGGAGCGGAGGTCATACCACCGTTTTTTTAATTCATCAACACTCCTGTGGCTCACCCCCAGGGAGTTGATTTTCTCCTGGATGTCCTGCCACAGCTGTCTCTTGGTGGCTTCTGGCACATTTTGGGCTGCCTTCCCAAATAATTTGTCATAGTGCTGACAGCATTCATCTGTCAACACCTCCAGCTCCCTCTCTGAGAATTTAAGTTTTCTCTTCCTAGGAGTGCCTTTCATTGCAGCTGCTGTTTCACCTGTGTGCAGTTCAGCAGTTAAAAAAGGGTGTGGTCCTCCCTCCTCCCATGTGTATTTGTCAACTTCCTGGCTGTGATGTCATCATCATGTGCCAGGAAGTGTTTCCAGAGTGTTCTGGAGTGGTTTCTGGAGTGTTCTGAGGCACCTGTAAGCAATTTACATGCAACTCGCAATTTGCGACACCCACTCACAATTTGCGAGTTTGTTTTTTGCACGGTCGCAAAAAGCGACCTCGCAATCAGCGGACTCGCTCTCTGCGTTGCGACTCCGGGTGCGAGTCGCTATCTCAACACTGACATTGTCCCTGCTTCTCAATTTGCGACTCGCAATTTGCGAGTCGCACCTACTCGCAAATTGCGAGTCGCAAAAATGTTCTTTCCTACATCTGGCCCTAGGTGCCTTCTTTGTCCAATGAGTGATTTGCTCATTCATAATATTGAGGAGATTGGTTCTAGAACTAAGCAGGTTGAGGAAATGTAGCTGCTGTGTTCTAAGACGGATTTAACCCAGCAACTAGGTGCATTTGAGTGAACCATGCAGTTGGGTCCAGTTAAGGAAAGTATTATTCCTTGAAGATTTTCTCCGCAGCTCTTCCCTTTCACACAGACTTGGACAATCACAGGAATAGATCACAATACTGTACCCTAATGTTCTCAGTGACATTGAACTGTTTCCTTGGTTTGGCTAACTAGTGTCATCTGAGTCTGAAAAGGTGATGCCAGCAAGGATGTTCACCTTTTTCACCCTACTTGTTGAAGCCTTGTGACAGGCAAATTCTGGTCTTCATTCTAAAGAGATTATATTATAGCCGAGATACCGGAGTTAGGTTAATATGGAAGCAAGTCAATAAGAACCTGTAGTATTAATTCCATTAAATGAAAAGACCTGCTCTTGTAGAAAGGTATAACTCAAAATATGTTTAAGCTAACACCAGTGCCTACATCTATAGCGTGTCTGCTGCCAAACTGGTTTAATCAAATGTTATCTGCTTTAAAAGTGTTGCTATGTCATTTTTATCTTCCTGTATTCAGTATTTTTAACATGTTGAAGTGTTGCCACATTGCACTTTGGGTTTTTGAAAGTGGCATTGCATTTTATTTATTTTTTAAATTGATTTAAAGAAGATTGTATTTCTGGTTGCAAATGTCACTTTATTTGGGCAGGTGTGTGTGAATTCCAGCTCTGTTGCGAGGCACCTTCAGAATTTGCCTGAACCGACCTGCCATCTTTGCTGGCAGGCGTGGCCTATTCGTTCATGAGGGGATGGCCATATCACACATAAGCAGAACGGTTATCCTGACATTTGCTTAGACTAGTGCCTACCTTTATAGCTTGTCTGCTGCCAAACTATTTTATGTGATTTTGACCTGTTTTCAAGTTGTGTCTATGCCATTTTTAACTTTCTGTATCAGCTGTTTTTAACAAGTTGAAGTTCATTTTGCCAAAGTGCACTTTGGCTTTTCGAAAATGACACTGCACTTTACTTTTTGAAAGAGATTTGGGGGCATAGTTATACTTTGTTTGCACCGTATTTGTAGCATTTTTTTTACCCAAATGCGGTGCAAACTTAGCTCCATATTTATATATTGATGTTAGACATGTTTAGCGTAAAAATTTTGGAGTTTGTGCCATTTCTTGTATGGGTAAACCCACCTTGTTTCAATGAGATGCAAGGTAGGCGTTCCCATCCAAAAAATTAACGCTATCCCCATAGTGCCATATTTAACCCCCGTGATAAAATGAGACTCCGGTGGGAGGCGGACCCAAATAATGTCGCTAAGCTTGCTTAGCGCCATTATTTAATGCCTGGGTCAGACCAGGTGTTAGGGGACCTGTGGACCCATTTCCATGGCTAAACACCATGGAATGGGCCTACAGGTGCCCACTCAAGCCCCAGGAACATTCCCACCCACACCAGAGGATGGGGGACCCCTATCCCAGGTAAGTAGGGTAAGTATAGGTAAGTATTTGTAAAAATAAAATGTAAGTGCTTTTGGGGGCACTGACATGGGGCCCCCTGCATGGCATTGGGTGCAATGGCCATGCCCAGGGGACACTGGTCCCCTGTGCTGACCATTGGGGTGGTGGGAATGACTCCTGTCTTTTATAAGAGAGGAGTTATGTGTTTTGGATGGTTGTGCATCAAGAAATGACGCTAGGCTGGTTAGCAGCATATTTTTTGCCTCTAACCAGCCTAGCTTCATTTTTTGATGCTCAACCTCCATCTCCTCTACTGCCAACCCCAACTGGCTAGCGTCTTTTTTTTCAACGCTAGCCCAAGCTTAGCAGTGGCTTGCAGTGTTCCATAAATTTGGCACCTGGCTGGAGCTTTGGAATGACGGAAGCCGGTGGTAAACTTTTTGAGGCAAAATGTGCAGTTCTGCACCAAAAAGTATAAATATGCCCTTTGGAGTGGGATTTTTTTTCTGGTTTCACTTGACATTTTATTGGGGGTGGGTGTGTGTGAATTTCAGCTCTGTTGTGAACCACCTTGACAATTTCCCTGAAGGGACCCTAATCTTTCTTGGCAATGGTCTAGTCGTTTGTAAACGGATGGCCATATCACATATAAGCAGAGCTGCTGTGCGAACACGCAGCGGATGCGCACAGCAAGTGCACTGCTGGCACACCAAAGACACACCTAAGGCAAGCCTGTCTTTGCCCGCCAGTGCACAGCACATGGTCGGACCGATCTCAGCACCAGCTATTCTGCCCATTCCACCTCTGCCAATGGTTTCACATTTTCTATTCTGTCTCTTCTCCTCCTGCCCTGTGTTCTAGAACACACTGCAGACATATGTGCATGATTCCTTCTGAATCCTTGCCTGATGTGTGCGCTCATTGTTCATTCTTTCTCCTGGGGTGGGATATGGTTGGAATGCTATCATCTAATCTCAGAAACGCAAAGGTGTCTATAGGTGTCTGTGCTACCTTAATCAACATATGCTTTCTTCACAATCACGTCTTGCACATTTGTGACCCACTTTTGGAGGAAGAGCTTGATATTTTCTCCTCACAGAGGCATAGATGTCTTATATCTCAGCTCCTGATTTTGCGCTTGAGATTTCTAGGAGGCTACATTATGCTTCACTTCGAAAGAGTGGGGAAAAGAGCAGCGTTTTTTTTTTTTTAAACTGCTTCAAGTGTGTCTTGATTGAGCTAACAGACTTACAGGGGGCAGAATCCTTGGGTTTTTGTCTGTCCCCATCTGCCAATAAATATCTATCCAGCTCTTTGATTTACCAGCCTGGCTATGTAGGAAATTTCCTCTCCTCTTTGGACGAGTGTCTATCCTAATATTTCCGTTGATATTCCAATTTCACAGTCTTATGTGACTTGAATCTTCATTTGGATAACACTTTTGACCCTCAAGCCAAAGGTTTATTTAATAACATGGCTGTCTGGAATCGGAGTCAATTTGTTAATCAACCAAAGCATTCTGCTGGCATAATCTGTACACTATTGCGGTCATTCCAACCGCGGCGGGCGGCAGTAGCCGCCCGCCATGCGGTAACCGCCATTTGGCCGATCTGCGGTCAAAAGACCGCTGGGGCCATTTCAACTTTACCGCTGGGCCGGCGGGCACTAGCCAAGTTAGCGCCCGCCGGCCCAGCGGAAAAGGGGCCTGCATCACTGAAGCCGGCTCCGAATGGAGCCGGCGGTGTTGCAGGTGTGCGACGGGTGCAGTTGCACCCGTCGCACTTTTCACTGTCTGCTAGGCAGACAGTGAAAGGCAGGCTGGGGCCCTGTTAGGGGGCCCCTGCACTACCCATGCCGGTGGCATGGGCAGTGCAGGGGCCCCCAGGGGCCCCAGGACTCCCGTTCCCGCCAGCCAAGTTAGCACCCGCCGGCCCAGCGGGAAAAGGGCCTGCAACACTGAAGCCGGCTCCGAATGGAGCCGGCGGTGTTGCAGGTGTGCGACGGGTGCAGTTGCACCCGTCGCGCTTTTCACTGTCTGCTAGGCAGACAGTGAAAAGCAGGCTGGGGCCCTGTTAGGGGGCCCCTGCACTGCCCATGCCCGTGGCATGGGCAGTGCAGGGGCCCCCAGGGGTCCCAGGACACCCGTTCCCGCCAGCCTGTTCCTGGCAGTGAAGACCGCCAGAAACAGGCTGGCAGGAAGGGGGTCAGAATCCCCAGGAAGCACCGCCAGCCTGTTGGCGGTGCTTCCGCCATTCGCGGCCCTGGCGGTTTTCACCGCCAGGGTCGGAATGACCCCCTAAATTCTCTAACGCATTTTGAATATTGTTGATATCATAATTACTGAGTGATCTAATCACGCTTTTATCCATCTTCCCTGGAATATTGTCCTGGTTTCCTCAGAAGACATGTGCCAAATGTGCCTTATAGAAATTGTTCCAAAGTCTCTAGCAGCGATATGTTGTCATTTCTTGAGAAATCCACTCCTGTGATAAGTGGGGATACTGAGTAGACATTATGGGAGTTATCACAACTTTGTAGGAGGTGTTAATCTGTCCCAAAAGTGAAAGTGAAGGATATACCACCAGCCGTATTATGAGTCCATTATATCCTATGGAACTCGTAATACGGCTGGTGGTATATCTGTCACTTTACCGTCACTTTTGGGATGGATTAACACCTCCTCCAAAGTTGTAATAACCCCCTATGTCAGTCAACGCCTGGCTGTTGCATATGGAAAACACTCTTGCTCTCAAGAAAGAGCAGAGACCTGAATTACTGTCTCAGAGACAAATTATTCAATAAAAAGGTGCTGAAGAACTACCATCAAGCTATTAAGAAGGGTCAGGCAAGCTTCTTTGCCAACCAAATTGCTGAGTCAGGCAATCAATCTAGAGACATTTCCAAAATAGTCAGGAAATTCTCTCACCTGGACGCTCTTCTACAGCCTCTAATGTGCTCGCCTAATCTGTGTGAGCAACTATCTGTTTTCTTTCCTAGCAAAAATACTCGTATTTCGGAAGCTCTTAATCCCACTGTTCCCGAGGGCTCTCTATTGTTGAGTTGGATAGATCATTTGTCCACCCGCCTAGCTAAAACCTCTTCCTGCTCTCTCCCTGAGTTTTCCACCATTCCCTTAGAGGAGTCTGGACAAGCCACGAAATCATGTACGACTTGCTCTCTTGACAATGCTAGCCATCCCTGAATTTTGAAAGCCTGTCTGAATACCATCAAATCTGTCTTAAACCTTCTCCTGGGTAATTATATTCAATCTGCAGCTATTCCTAGTTGTTCCAAACAAGCTTGATTGATGCCTTTATTGAAAGTTTTGAGCAACGTCAGGCCGATCTTCCTACTGTCTGTTTTTTCTAAAATGCTGAAGAAGATTATTGATGGCCAGCTGTCAAACGTTTTAGCAAAGGCCAGCTCATGCACCCATCTAAGTCTGGCTTCCGTCTGCATCTTAGCACAGAAACTACCTTGGTCCAGGTCACTGATTACATCAAGCTGGTTGTGGAGCAAGGGAAATAGGTCAAGTTGATATTGTTATTCTTATCTGCCGCCTTGTGGCATTGTCTCTCAGGCCAATCTCCTCCAGCGTCTGGAAAATATAGGCATTCGAGGATCGTAACTAACCTGGATCCACTCTTTCTTGACAGACAGAAGCCAGTCGGTTTGGGTGCTGTCATTTGCTGCGGATCCTAAAGCTCTAAAATGTGGGGTTCCACATGCCTCTGCCCTGAGCTGGATGCTTTTTAATGTTTATATGACCCCCATAGCGTCTTTGGTGGAATTCTTCAGCGTACAGATTGTGTTCTATGCTGAAGATATGCAGATCCTTCTAATATTGAACACGAATGAGGCCAATGCTGACAGCAAGCTTAAGTCCTGACTAGCTGCTGTTTTTAGTAGATGTGAAACAGTAGGCTACAGCGCAACACCAGGAAAACAGAGATTTTGCTATTTGGTTCCCAGCCCGTCTTCTGGGATGTATACTGTTAGCCTGATCTTACTCCCACTTCTCCATCCCCAGCTACATGATAATTAAATGTGACAACCTTATTTCTTTCTTGCCTCAGGTGACAGCAGTGGTTGGTGCCTGCTTTGGATTTCTCTAGTCTATGGAGACATTTTTACACCTACTTCTGGCCCAGAAGATGATCACTTATGATCTCACCACTTCCCAGCTAGATTATGCTAATTCTCTCTACATGGGTCTTCTTTCTTACTAGATAGGGAAACTTCAGTTGGTACAAAACGCAGCCACTCAGCTACAGCTAAAAGTCCCCAGAGGGGTGCACATCCATCATCACTTTAAGGAGCTGCATTGGCTGCCCATTAAAGAGAGGTTCAGGTTAAAATTCTCACTCTAGCTCATAGGGCCTTCTATCAGTTGGTCCAGTATACTTGGCCAGCAGGCTCACTCCATATTACCCTGGCAGATCCCTAGGCTCTTCGGGCATCGTGCTGCCACAATTTAAGAAAAAAATCTTGGGTGGCTCCTCCTTCACCCTGTTTGTAGCCAAGGTGAGGAGTGCACTTCTTTTGGATCTACGTGGTATGAAGTACAAACTTGCCTTCAAACGTAATAGTAAAACTTGACTGTATCAAACTGCCTCTCAGTAAGCTAGCTCTTGATTGGGTCTATTTTTAGTCTGCTTAATCCAAGGACACTCCCGAGTAGCCATGAGCTTTATAAAACTTTCTTTCTAAAACAATTGTCAGGTGATCTGGCATACAGTGCACAGACATGCTATTTTGATGGTTAAAACTGGCCTGAGGGAGGTAAAGGGTCGCTTATAAAATCACCAATTAATTAAGAAATTTGTTATTTTTTTTATGAATAATGGATATCTATGATAGACTCTATCGCATAGTATGATAAATGTTTCTAATAGTATTTCACTGGAAAGCACCAGTATTTCCCTATAGGTGGCACATACCAGAATCCCTAGGAAAGAGGATATGACTGTGTCTTGATTATTGCATGGTCATTGATCATGGCGGTATATCTGGTACCACGCACTTGTAGTCCCTTCGCGTATTTTAATTGATGACCTAGTAGTTGTTGATTTGCGTATTCTCGTTTGAAAGCGCCATCAGTGAGGTGAAACATTCCTCAAGGATTTATTAAGGTGAGTATTCAAATAACAAAACAGTGGAATATTAGTGCCACAGAATTTGTCACATTCTGCCTCAAGATAAAACATTTCTTTCAGTACAATTTAACCACCTCTGCTGCATAATTTTGTCCTCCAATGCTCCATAATTCCAGCAGCCTATTTTATGATGAATAAATACATACAAGAAGCTATGCTTTTTCCGGATTATATATTCCCTAAGGCTTTTCAGGTATTTGCCCTCCCACTCTTTAGTGCATACGGATTTAATTTATCAGTTTGCCGTCAGACGGGTATTGACTTATTTGCACAACCACCTAACAGCTACGCCAGGAGCCCTCAGATGTCTTTATCACTCCCTCCCTCCTCACGCCAGATTTTTCTTCTGTTGCTTTTCATAAGTGCATTGCTCACAAGAATGTTAAAACCTGTCAAACAAAAAGATGTTATTCAGCACGTGCCTCGAATGCAGAATCGGCATCATTTAGTTTACATAGAAGGTACTCAACTATGTTCTATGCTAATTACGTAATAGAAACAAATATTTGAAAACTTTTAAAAACAACTCGGACGGTTGCTAACAAATGCGCATTTAGACGCAGGTGGTTTTATTATACTCACCTTGATTGGTGAGCTTTAGTTGAGTGAGAGGATTGCTTTTAAAGGGCATTCACCTTGTTTATTAAATTATATCCTCGGGCATCATGTATTAAGGTAGCATAGACAAACATGTTTTGCAACCTGCATGCCAGACCATGATACAGTGCTATCCATGATTGAAGTTGATATCCCTATAGAACAAAGGTCATTACAAGGTCACCAAATTAAGTTGCTGAATTTACGTTTTAGTGAATTAATTTATACCCGAAGGGGAATGCTTAAATAATGCATATAGACAGAAGCTCCTTAAGACGTACAACTGTGAAATTCGTCATCTCGTGCATTCAAACTGGAGTTACGTTTGCCAATTGTTTATTAATCAACATTACAATTGTTTTACATTTAAAAGAAAAAAAACAGCTCTCACTATGCCACCTCTTTTTCTAGAGGGCTACATCAATGTAATTCCATGAAAAATAATCAATTTCAGATTGGTAATGTATTTCTTAAACTTTGAACTGCTATGCATTGCATTTCTTTGCACCAAATATTGGTCTTGACTGAGCAGTACATGACATTTAAAAAATAATGAGATCGCTTTCTTGAATGTCTAACGCAGACTAGCAGTAAAGACTGTATAAATAATTGTTCTCAGAATCATTTGCAACTTTGGTATGTCTTGAGAGTTAACTTTTTCTTGGAATTCAAAATATCCCCTGACAAATGGGTTTGTTATAAGCCATTTATATTGACAGGCTCGCAGTGGTAATTGTGGAACATCGATGGCTGTGAAACAAAAATAAGTAGAAAATAGAAGCTCTAGCTTGAGGTTAAATGTTCCTTTTGAAAATAAGGATTAAAGTACATCCAAGGGAACTTTTACTGCCCCAAGTTTTGCATTATTCCCAAATTCACGCCATTAGGGTGGTGTAAGGCTGTCAATTACAAAATAATGTTATGGATAATGCATGCTAGTGAGCAAACGGTGGCTGCTAATTTGTAAGACATTTTTACTTAGCGCCATAATTCACATTACAAGGGTGTACTCTTGTGGCCCATTTCTTTGTGTTTTTTCGTGGTGGTAATATTTTGCCTGTGTATCTAAAAGTCGAACGAAGGTAGCTACTCACAAATACCATTCGTCGTCTTATTTCTGATCCACAATTGGAAATGGCAGGCTTGATAGCTACGACAAATTCAACGAAGAGGACATTCATTGCAACTGTACCCATTCCCTCAACATCCAGGTGGTGTGTTGGCAGTAATGTCAGCACAGATAAAGTGACAAAATACCCAGGAATCACCCATGACACACACATATTCAGGCACAGTGGAGTACACCAATGCCTGGAACATGGGGAGTTTGAAGATGACTACTAGGTGATGTGATGCCTTAACACAAAGGACATATATGTGTCTGTCTAACAGTAGGTACTGCTATACCAACAGGTATCTTTTTCTTCCCAGGAGATAGTGCTTATGCATTAGGACCTTGGATGTCAAACCTATATTTAGCCCCCGCAGATCACAATGAGAGGTGACACAACATTGCCCATTACCGCACTAAAGCTGTAATCGAACATACCTTTGGCATGTTCCAATCAAGATGTCGGTGCCTTCATAATGCCCCAGATGGTTCCTGCTAAATTGTGGCAACCAGTGCCACCCTACACACCATAGCAACCAGGCTGCAGGCTACACCTTAATTGGGGGGACCCAGATTCTAAAAATGATGAGTCAGAAACACCATTACTATGGACTAGAGGACGGCCATAGCAGTTGAGGGGAGATGCCAACAGGATCACACAGCAACACATTAGTTTGCAAGGTAAGTTTTGGGTAACACTGCGTTCACTGAAATGATGCAGGCGGACACAGTTTTTGTCATTAAACCAACGTTTAATGGCAGGATACTCTTTTTGTTGTGTCATTCTGAACTATATCATTCCCAAGTGGTAAGTGAAATACAAACTAGTGTTGGTTATATCAACAAATAATAGCCAATCAAAAATGCAAAACTACATATATGTGTGCATCACTGCCTTATGTGGCTATGTCCAACATGTCCTGTCCTGTCCCTGCTTGGTCTTCAACAGGGGTGCGGCAGCTACTGCGGTACAAGACATGGGCATCAATGGCTGAAACGCTTCTCACACTAGCGGTTTCCTTACTAATCCTGAGGGGCATCTCCTGGGTCTCTTGCAATCTGTGCTGCCCATAGCACTTCTACTGCAAATTGTGTTCCAATGTTGTTAAAGCCAAGTTACATGTTCTGCCATATGCTCTGCATATTCCTGGTGAATATTGTTAAATGTTAATTTTGCAGGCATTGACTTTGAAACAGGTATGCCTCTAAACCAACAAACACCTGTGCATTGCCATCATCCTCAACAGTATCACATGCCTCATGATGTCTCCTTCACCCATGCACTGGAAGATGCTGGTGTTGAGTCATGCTTGACTGTGGGATTGGACTTGGTGGCAGGCGGACAACATCATCCTCTATTGCTGCACGCTCTGATGACATTGACATGGTGCTACAGTGTGGTGGTGTGGTGCTCCGGTAAGGGTCTATAGGGATGGGTTCTTCTGCTGCCATGTTGGCATCATCCACTCCTTCAACATTGGGGTCCCCAATAGGTACCTCAGGGAGATCTGTGGGACAAATGAGATACATTTTATTTACCTTCGTGTTGTCTGCCTCAATAGAGGTGCATAAGACTCTTAAGCTCACTTTTTGACTACACTACCCATAATGCACTGTCATGGTAACATACTTTACATTTTTAAAGTACATTTGTAAGTTTTCAACACTGTTGGGTCACAAAATGACGCAAATGCGGCGCAAAAAAAGTATAAATCAGGGTCTGAATTTGCTGGCTGTCACCTACTATAGGAATGCACACTTTATTTTAGATTAGGAAATGAAAGGATGCACTGTTTCTATTTTTAAAAATAGGCACTAAGGGCCAGATGTAGCAAACAGTTTGCGAGTCGCAAACGGCGAAAATCGTCGTTTGCGAGTCGCAAACGTGTGTTTGCTATGCAGAAATGCATTTTGCGAGTCGGAACCGACTCGCAAAATGCATTTCAGAGTCGCAAATAGGAAGGGGTGTTTCCTTCCTATTTGCGAGTCGCAGTGGTATGCAACTCCATTTGCGACCGCGTACGCGGTCGCAAATGGAGTCGCAGTTACCATCCACTTGAAGTGGATGGTAACCCACTCGCAAACGGGAAGGGGTCCCCATGGGACCCATTCCCCTTTGTGACTGGACCCCAAATTATTTTTTCAGAGCAGGTAGTGGTCCAAGGGACTACTACCTGCTCTGAAAAAATCCAAAACAAAAGGTTTCGGTTTTTTTTTCTAAGTGAAGCTCGTTTTTCTTTAAGGAAAACGGGCTACACATTGAAAAAAAAAACTGCTTTATTTAAAAGCAGTCACGAACATGGAGGTCTGCTGTTCCCAGCAGGCCTCCATACCCGTGAGTGCCCTGAGTCGCTATGGGGCCGCAATTTGCGACCCACCTCATTAATATTAATGAGGTGGGTCTTTGCGAACCCATAGCGACTCGCAGACGGTGTCTGAGACACCGTTCTGCATAGCAAATTGCGAGTTGCAATTTGCGAGTCGCTCGGACTCGCAAATTGCAAGTCGCAATTTGCCAACTTCCTACATCTGGCCCTAAGCTATGCTGCAAGATATTTTTCACTGTTGTAGCAAATACCAACTCATCACTTATGCGTTTCCTCAGCAGTATAATTGAAGCCCTCTGTCACGTTTGCACTGAGGAGTATCTATATTCAGATTGTCACCACAAAGCATAGCTTATCTTGTGTCTCTTTATATCCCCCCTGCACTGACCTGAAATCGCTGCACCATTTGCAACAATTGTTCAATCTGTCCACAAGTATAGTCTTCAGGTGCTTTGTGGTATCCAGCCGTTTGGTTTATGCTTTGTTCATGTAAACGCTCATCTTCCACTGTGTAAGGAAATCAGCAGTCGCCATTTAACATACATTTTACAGTTTGCATTTCTTTTAGACACACCAATAGCATATTTACATATAACAAACATTTACAGTAGAGAGTGTCCATCACTTTAAAAAGTAGAACAGGACCTTGCTGTTGATGGTTGATATTGGGTGCACAATTTACACATTAAAAAATGAATGCATTATATGTGACTTATTAAACTTTGGTTTGTGACATTCTGGAAGCCAAACCTCAATAATTTACTAAACCGAAATCATTTACGCCCCCTCCATTTTTACTCTGGCAATCCGACTCTGTCGCTCTGTTGGAAGGGTACCCTTTCAGACATTAAAGTTACTGATTGGGAGTGAATTCAGATAGGAACTGGGGCCACTCAATAAACGAGTCCTAGATAAAAAATAAGTTTAAACAATTTATTACAGAATCCTTAATATAAACAATATAGATAAATGTATAAATTGACATGATGGCACAGATACAGAATAGAGCAATCAGAAATCAGAGCAATAATCTCTATTTCAGCAGTTACATTTCTCCATCTTTTAAGTTTCGAATGCATAAAGAGCACTGGAAGCATTCTTAGGGAGAAGAAAAAAAGTCTCAAATAAATTGGACAGTCTTGAGAGGAAAATGAGAAGTCAACCTCAAACCTTAAAAACTAAGGGGCATATTTATTCTCTGCCTGTGCTGAATTTGCGTAAAAAAACTTTGACGCAAATTTGGTGGAAACCCTACACCATATTTAAACTTTGATGCCCGACCCCGTGAATGCCAAAATTCCGCTGTGTGCGTCATTTTCTTGATGCGTGAAACCGCCTTGCGTTAATGACATGCAAGTAGGTGCACCCGTCCAAAATATGACTTAAACACCTGTATGCCATATTTATCCTAACGTGTAAACATGTTGCACGGCTGGGAGTCGGAGTCAGAAAATGTCGCACATCCCGATTTGCGTAAAAAAATAACGCCTGGGACAGGACAGGCATTAAAATGAAGCAAACACACCTGTACTTAAGGAAAACACACAGAAGCAACAGCAGAGCTCAAAAAGGAAGACATGGAGGTGCTATTCATCCAGCATGCACTGAGACACAGAGCACAGGACCAACAGCAGCAACTTCCACCACACCAGCAGGGTCCCCAAAGGCAATGCAGAAGGCAGGAGAGGATATTCAGGACCAGGACAACCCTTCTGGGACTCAGGCAACAAGACATCATCCAAGAGTACAGACTCAACTTGCAAGCCATTCAGCAGCTGTTGTGCCACATTGGGCCACAGTTGGCACCCAGCTTGTAGACACCCCACATCATTCCACCAGAGACCAAGCTGATAGCTGTCCTCCACATGTTGGCAAGTATCTGTTTTCAAACCACTGGTGCCCTGGTTGCCGGGATCTCACAGCCCTCATTCTCTGCCTTCCTACTCAAGGCATTGGATGCCATCATCTCCCTCACACCCCGCCACATCAGCTTCCCCAACACACAGCAGAAACAGCAGGAGACCAAACAGGGCTTCTACTAAATCAACGGCTTCCCACACGTGCTTGGTACCATTGACTGCACAAATGTACGGATTGTGCCACCTGCTGCAACGGAGCATCTATACCTCAACAGGAAGCATACACACTCCTTCAATGTGCAGGCATTTGTCGATCAGCAGGGTTTGATCAACAACATTGTGTCAAAGTATCCTGGGAGTGTACATGATTCATTCAGCTTCCGCCACTGCACCATCAATCCACACTTCCAGGATGGACAATATGGCAATGGCCTACTTGTTGGTAAGTACAGAAACCTACTTATATACACACAGCAACCCTGTAGGACACACAACGCAAACACCACTACATTGACATGTGGCCAGGAACACACTGAGGTTGTGACACTGCTAGTCGTGTGATATCCTCACCCAATGGGATACACACCTATGGACAAATGACAGATGCAGATAACAACAGATGCCAGTCCCCAGACACAAGGGAACAATTTATAACCACACAGTGACAATGACATGGCCTTAACTGCCATTACAACTTGGAAGATTAATCTTACAATATCACATCAATAACACTCAATCACACACCCTTCCAAACAATATGTACAGTGTAAGGGGATTGCAATGTGTTTTGCTGCAGGTATAACAGCATGACACACATAGCATGATGATGATGATGACTCTAATGAATGGGACATGAAATCACTGAGGCTGTATCAACATCTCACATCACTCCTGGTCTGACATTGCCCACTACCAATAAGCAAGTGGACTGTGCTAAGAACACATATTGATGTGACAATATTGCAAAGTGCACATTCCTACACATACGGCTTGAGACAATTATACATGTACACAACAGATGTACTGGCATATGGACCTTCTGACACTCAAACCGTCAACCCCACAACCAAGTTAGCCAGCTCAACTGGACCAGGTTCAGTAGTGTAGGTACACGTTTGAACATGAGTCAACTTGGTAAGGGCAGATAAATAGGTCTCCAGAGAACTTGTCACACATGGGATTTTTGTGCATTGTCAATTGTCAACACATCAGTGCTGCCAACTTATGGAGATGTGTTGCACATTGTCACCTAGCCAAATCAAAGGGCCTCACTGATGTTTTACAAACTCTATTGCATATGTTAAATTGGATGGGATATCCAGGCCATATAGATGCAACCATGTTACCACCACTGTGGAATTGATTCTGTGTATGAAAGTATCATGTCACCCCCAGTTAAGACACATGGACACCTCTTTCACATGGCATAATGCATGGGAGTACACAATGTGCTGCAAGTCAACAAAAATACTGGGTACATCGGGTCAATCAGCCAAACACCAGTTCAGATAATGAAACATCCCAATGCCGATGGTAAATCCTAGAAGCCAAGGATTCCACAAAATAACACGAACACAGATGAGTCACAGACAACACAAGAGAACAACTACCATGTAAAGTGATAATCATGGTGTAAGCTCCATCAAAATGTTTCACTCATTTACTCTTTCAGCTGATCAGGGGTATGGGATGCAACCTTGGATCATGACCCCATTGGCAAACCCAAGCGCAGCATCAGAGCATGCCTACAAATGAGGCACATCGGAGGACACGCACCATAGTAGAGAGGACCTTTGGAATCCTGAAGTCAAGATTCAGGTGCCTCGACATCACCGGAGGCGGCCTCCTATACTCACCTGAAATGGTCTGCGAGATCATTTTGACCTGTGCCATCCTGCACAACATTTGTGTAAGGAGGAACATTCCCCTCTATGAACCAGACCCACAAATGCCTGAAGAGGAGGAAGAGGAGGAATGTTGTCCATCAACATGAGGGGGACCATTCAAACACTGCAGCAGGATTGTGTTGGAGACAACACATTGTACAAAACTTCTTTTAACTCTACTCATCATCACCACTGTCTTACCATATGTCATTAAACACCTACTCTAATCACTAAATCAGGGTCTGGGTAATTATTTATGCATCACATTATCCCTAGGATCCATAATCTGAGTTTAGCCTCATGGAGAATTGCGGCTATACAGATTAGGATCCTGAAAAATCCACATCACATTTGATGGGTATGAATGTACAGCCAAATTCACACACAGTGTAAATGACATATATCCTGTCCATTTCATATTTGAAGGTCAATATCAGAGGACCACAGCTATGGCACACATACACGTTGGCAACATGGTTCATTGCAGCATATGGCACACAACTAAGACACCATAATTCAGAAGGTTAAAAACTGCTTCATACATGCAGCAGTGGATGTGCCATTGCATTGGTAACAGGAATGTATGACCAGACCCTTGACAGCAGTAAGTGTGACATCAGCTATCTCTGCAAGGAGTATGTGTGACAAGAAGTCCATGTAAACTGCAAATGGATAGCACGAGTGCCCCAGGTATGACAAGCATTGCTCACAAGACATGCCCTGCGCAGTCCAACCCAGGTCATAAGTCCTGCCACTGCCATGTTTTCAGTCTCTCCCCACCCTTCTCTAGGGGGCTCTGGAAATGGACTAGTTGTAGCCAGATAATCCTTCATCTACACACACCCAGACTCACATTCTGACTCCAGTGTGATTCCCTCTTTAGTATGGCATGCCATAATCATAGTTCATCTGTCTGCATGGACTTCAGGTCAGATAATGCACTACCTCGTAGTCTGTAGGACCTTTAATCACCTGTCCATTGCTTCCCACGTGAAAGGTACTGTTGGCCCTGTGAACTTGATTCTCACCTACAGGACTTGTGAGAGACTAAAGCTGCATACACCTGTGAGCACTTCCATGCAGACCAGCCATTTGAACCTGCACTGCTCTTGCTGCTGCCTGGAACGGCTCAGAAGCTGCCATTATATGTATATCCTTGTTATGCATTGCCCTATAAATCACTTGTGTAACACAGGCTTTGGGTTATTTTGTAACATTGCAGCCCACAGGACAAATACAGTTTTCATTTACCACAGTGTTGTTCCAGCTTTTCCCAGACAAAGTCTGCTCACTGTATATTGGCCTTGTTTATGTTAGTTCCTGACAGAGCCTCCATCCTGTTAGCCTAATTGGTTCCTGTCTTTGTGTTACCATAAAGGTCTCCTGTGGCTACATTTGTTCCATATTTGCTTTCCATGCGCTCACTTTCCTCCTGGTTTATTGTGTCTGGTAGGTTTATGATGAATCCTCAAATAGATTGTATAGCGTAATCAGTTTACTTATTGTATCATGGTGTGGGAGATGTCTTCAAATAGCCTAATCAAGGCCCATCCCTTGTCGGGGTTTCATGTATCCATGAGTGACAAACAGTGACAGTGTACCATACCTGTATGCGTGGATTGGGTAGGATGCCTCCAGCACAACAAACAACGTTTGCTAATGTGCATGAAAGGACAAAACATGTTTGTCCACACACCGATTCACATCGGCCCCAACCTATTGATGGGGCTTGCGTGGTGAATAGCTGTGAGATTAATCAGCACAGAGGCACTGATGGTCCCGGTTGCAGTGGGAATTTTAGAGTCCACCCTGTAAACAAATTGTTGGACCTGGCTTTTTGACAGGGACATCCCCAAACTTTTTGCCTCCTTCCTCCTATTTTTTCTGACCTGTTGTTGTTGGCTTTTGACCTCTGGGCACTTTACCACTGCTAACCAGTGCTAAAGTGCCTATGCTCTCTGTGTAAATTGTACTATTGATTGGTTTATCCATGATTGACTGTTTAATTTACTTGTAAGTCCCTAGTAGAGTGCACTACATGTGCCTAGGGCATGTAGATTAAAGGCTACTAGTGGGCCTGCAGCACTGGTTGTGCCACCCACTTCAGTAGCCCCTTAACCTTGTCTCAGGCCTGCCATTACAAGGCCTGTGTGTGCAGTTTCACTACCACTTCGACTTGGCATTTAAAGGTACTTGCCAAGCCTAGAACTCCCCTTTTTCTATACATAAGTCACCCCTAATGTGTGCCCTAGGTAACCCCTAGAGCAGAGTGCTGTGTGGTTAAAAGGCAGGACATGTACTTGTGTGGTTCTATGTCCTGGTAGTGTAAAACTCCTAAATTCGTTTTCACACTACTGTGAGGCCTGCTCCCTTCATAGGCTAACATTGGGGCTGCCCTCATACATTGTTGAAGTGGCAGCTGCTGATCTGAAAGGAGCAGGAAGGTCATATTTAGTATGGCCAGAATGGTAATATAAAATCCTGCTGACTGGTGAAGTCGGATTTAATATTACTATTCTAGAAATGCCACTTTTAGAAAGTGAGCATTTCTTTGCACTAAAACCTTGTTGTGCCCTTCAATCCACGTCTGGCTAGGTTTAGTCGACAGCTCCTTGTGCATTCACTCAGACACACCCCAAACACAGGGTACTCAGCCTCACTTGCATACATCTGCATTTTGAATGGGTCTTCCTGGGCTGGGAGGGTGTAGGGCCTGCCCTCACACAAAGGACTGCCACACCCCCTACTGGGACTCTGGCAGACAGGATTGAACGGAAAGGGGGCTTGGTGCATTTCTTAAACACTCTTTGAAGTCACCTCCACTTCAAAGGCACAACTTAGTATGAAACAGGGCCTCTGCCCTACCTCATCAGACACTTGCTGGAGAAGAAACCTGAACCAGAAACTACATCCTGCCAAGAAGAACTGCCTGGCTGCTCAAAGGACTCACCTGTCTGATTTTCTACAAAGGACTGCTGCCTTGCTGTTGGCCTGCTGCCTTGCTGAACTCTTGTCTGGCTGTAAAAGTGCTCTCCAAGGGCTTGGATAGAGCTTGCCTCCTGTTCCCTAAAGTCTCAGGACCAAAAAGACTTCTCGCTTTTACTTGGATGCTCCGTGCGGCACAATTTTCGACGCAAAGCTTGCTCCGCGGCAAGAAAAACACCGCACACCGACGCTGATTGACGCAACGCCTTCGGGACGACCGAAACTTTGACGCACGGGCTCGAAAGGACAACGCCGCCCGACTTCTAAGGAGAAATCGACGCAATGCCTACCGTGAGCTCAAAACTTTGACGCACGGCCTCGCAAGGACAACGCCGCCCGACTTCCAAGGAGAAATCAACGCGACGCCTGCCGTGAGACCAAAACTTCGACGCACGGCCTCGCAAGGACAACGCCGCCCGACTTCCAAGGAGAAATCGACGCAACGCCTGCCGTGAGATCGAAACTTTGACGCGCCGCCCCGCAGAATGACGCGCAGCCGGAAAACAAGCAGGAAAATCCACGCACAGACCCGGGCCATCTGGTAATCCCCGCGATCCACAGAAAGAGACTGTCTGCGTGCCGGAAAATGACGCCCGACTTCCCCGCGTGAAAAATAACGACGCAAGTCTGTGTGTGCTGAGGAGAAATCGACGCACACACCATTTTTCCACGTATCTCTTCTCCTGTGGCTCTCTGAGGAGATTTCCCACCAGAAACCAGGTACTTTGTGCTTGAAAGACACTTTATTTGCTCTTTAAAGACTTAAGACACTTTGGGGGTTATTCCAACTTTGGAGGAGTGTTAATCTGTCCCAAAAGTGACGGTAAAGTGACGGATATAACACCAGCCGTATTACGAGTTCCATAGGATATAATGGACTCATAATACGGCTGGTGGTAAATCCGTCACTTTTCCGTCACTTTTGGGACGGATTAACACCTCCTCCAAAGTTGGAATAACCCCCTTTATATCACTTTTCAGTGATATCTTTACAAATTCATATTGCAACTTTGATCGTTTTGACCTGCAAATATCCAGATAAATATTATATATTTTTCTAAACCCTGTGTGGTGTACTTTTGTGGTGTTATATTATGGTATTGTATGATTTATTGCACAAATGCTTTACACATTGCCTTCTAAGTTAAACCTGACTGCTCGTGCCAAGCTACCGGAGGGGGAGCACAGGCTGATTTTGGATTGTGTGTGACTTACCCTGACTAGAATGAGGGTTCTTGCTTGGACAGAGGGCAACCTGACTGCCAACCAAAAACCCCATTTCTAACACAAATGTTGTGATGAAACATTGTAGGAGGCTGGCCTGGCTTATAGTGGGTACCTGATGGTAGTTACGACTTTGTGCCAGGTCCAGTTATCCCTTATTAATAGATTAGTAGTGTTCTAGAAGCTTAGGCTGATAGAGATAGCTGTAGCAGAGCAGCTTAGGCTGAACTAGGAGACATGCAAAGCTCCTACTATACCACTTATATCATATAGCACTATATCATAAGAATCACAATACTCAGAGCTACTAAACATAAAGGTACTTTATTTTAGTGACAATGTGTCAAACATATCTCAGAGGTTATACTCCCTTAGGAGCTAAGTAAAGTAAAATACACGAAATATACACACAAACCAAAATCAGGTAAGTAAACAGTTAGAAAAGTAGTGCAAACACTGTAGAATACAATAGGATGCAATAGGCCTAGGGGCAACACAAACCATATACTCTAAAAAGTGGAATGCGAACCACTAATGGACCCCAGGCCTAGTGTAGTGTGTAGAGGGTTGCTGGGAGTGTAAGAAAACACTAAGGGTGTCCAAGATACCCCACCCCAAGACCCTGAAAAGTAGAAGTAAAGTTACCCCACTTCCCAGGAAACACACTAAAGTCGTGATAGGAGATTCTGCAAAGACAACTGACTGCAAAACACTGAATATGGATTCCTGGACCTGAGGACCTGCAAAGGAAGGGGACCAAGTCCAAGAGTCACGAAAGTGTCCAGGGGGGCAGGAGTCCACTAAACCTCAGATGAAGGTGCAAAAGGGCTGTCTCCTGGTGTAAGAAGCTGAAGATTCTGCAACAACGGAAGACGCCAGGAACTTCTACTTTGCACAGAAGATGTCCCACGGCATCTTGGAGGATGCAGAGTTGTTTCCATGCAGAAAGACCTCAAACAAGCCTTGCTAGCTGCAAAGGTCGCAGTTGATGAAAATGGGTGCTGCCTGGGCCTAGGAAGGACCAGGAGGTCGCCCCTTGGTGGAGGAGACAGAGGGGGTAGTCAGCAGCACAGAGAGCCCAAGCAGAAGCAGGCAGCACCCACAGAAGCACTTGAACAGGCATTGCAAGAAACGTAAGCACAGCAGTCATCTCAACACTACCAAGGAGGGTCCCACGAAGCAGGTGGTCAACTCAGTGAGTTGAGCAATGCAGGACAGAGTGCTGGGGATCTGGGCTATGGTGTGCATGAAGGATTCCTTGCAAAAGTGCACAGAAGCTCTAACAACTGCTGATCACGCAGTACACAGGATTACTGTCTGGAGTGGGGAGGCAAGGACTTACCTCCACCACATTTGGACAGAAGGACCACTGGACTGTCGGGGTCACTTGGATCCAGCTCCTGTGTTCCAGGGACCACGCTCCTCAAGATGAGAGGGGACCCAGAGGACTGGTGATGCAGACGTTTGGTGCCTGCATTAGCAGGGGGAAGATTCTGTCAATCCACTGGAGATTTCTTCTTGGCTTCCAGTGCAGGGTGAAGGCAGACAGCCCTCAGAGCATGCACCACCAGGAAACAGTCAAGAAAGCCGGAAGGATTAGGCGCTACAATGTTGCTGGTAGTTGCTTTGCTACTTTGTTGTGGTTTTGCAGGCATTCTGGAGCAGTCAGCGGTCGGTCTTTGACAGAAGTCAAAGAGAGAGCTGCAGAGGAACTCTGGTGTGCTCTTGCATTTGTTATCTGAAGAGAAACCCACAGGAGGGACCCTAAATAGCCCTCAGAGGAGGATTGGCCACCTAACCAGGTAAGCACTTATCTGGAGGGGTCTCTGATGTCACCTACTGGCACTGGCCACTCAGAGGCCTCCATTGTGCCCTCACACCTCTGCATTCAAGATGGCAGAGGTCTGGGACACACTGGAGGAGCTCTGGGCACCACCACTGGAGTGGTGATATACAGGGGAGCGGTCACTCCCCTTTCCTTTGTCCAGTTTCACGCCAGAGCAGGGGCTGGGGGATCCTTGAACCGGTGTAGACTGGCTTATGCAAGGAGGGCACCATCTGTGCCATTCAAAGCATTTCCAGAGGCTGGGGAGGCTACTCTTCCGCAGCCCTTAACACCTATTTCCAAAGTGAGAGGGTGTAACACCCTCTATCAGAGGAAATCCTTTTTTCTGCCTTCCTGGGACTGGCCCGCCCAGGCCCCAGGAGGGCAGAAGCCTGTCTGTGGGTTGGCAGCAGTAGTAGCTGCAGCGAAAACCCCAGAAAGCTAGTTTGGCAGTACCCTGGGTCCATGCTGGAGCCCCGGGGATGCATGGGATTGGCACCCCAATACCAGTTTTAGCTTGGGGGGACAATTCCATGATCTAAGACATGTTACATGGCCATATTCAGAGTTACCGTTGTGAAACTACATATAGGTATTGACCTATATGTAGTGCACGTGTGTATTGGTGTCCCCGCACTCACAAAGTCCAGGGAAATTGCCCTGAACAATGTGGGGGCACCTTGTCTAGTGCCAGGGTGCCCTCACACTTAGTAACTTTGCACATAACCTTCACCACGTGAGGGTTAGACATATAGGTGACTTATAAGTTACTTAAGTGCAGTGTAAAATGGCTGTGAAATAACGTGGACGTTATTTCACTCAGGCTGCAGTGGCAGTCCTGTGTAAGAATTGTCTGAGCTCCCTATGGGTGGCAAAAGAAATGCTGCCACCCATAGGGATCTCCTGGAACCCAACACCCTGGGTGCCTGGGCACCATATACCTGGAAATTATAAGGGTGTTCCAATGTGCCCCAACAAAATGGCCAAAATGGTCACTAGCCTGCAGTGACAATTTTAAGACAGAGAGAGCATAAGCACTGAGGTTCTGGTTAGCAGAGCCTCAGTGACACAGTTAGGCACCACACAGGGAACACATTTACACCACAACCTATGAGCACTGGGGCCCTGCTAGCAGGGTCCCAATGAGACATATAAAACACACTGACAAATAGGTTTTCACTATGAGCACTGGGGTGCTGGCTAGCAGGATCCCAGTGAGACAGTAAAAACACCCTGACATATACTCACAAACAGGCCAAAAGTGGGGGTAACAAGTCTAGAAAGCGGCTACCTTCCTACAAACCTGGGGGTTGAAAACTACAGATTCATTAACTTTGTGAGCACACCAAGGTTGCCCTATTGGCAGTCTCATAAAACTTCTGCAGTGCCATAGCTGGACTATCCCCATGTGTGTTGTCAATTCCTGTTTGGCTTTCGTTCAATTCTGCTTTGAAGGATACTCTGTTAATGCAGGGATTGGCTCCACAGACTCATGACTAGACCTGCACGTAACTGTGACAACATGGACCCCAATAATGACACAGGGTACACCTGGCCACACACTTGAACTGGACACCTTTGTGCAATTAACCAATGGAAATATGTGAACTCATGCTGCTTGGTCTGCTGGTCCTCCACTGCCACAAGAGAAACATAGGTCATTTACATGACTCAAACTGTGGAGTGGCATTAGATTTTTGGATTGGTTTTGGGACTCTGTGTCACAAACACTGTACCCACATAGCATTGTCAAATGCCTGACTCATGAGTAGTATACAAACAAGTGACCAGGAGGTGGTATCCAACATTCCAGTACATGTGATGGCTTAGTCTTGTAACATTGCCATTATCACCCAACCTCTATCTATCCTGTGCATAGTTTGTCATGGGAAATGCTTTTGTCCCAAAGGTCAGGGAAGTGCACACAGCATTTGTTGCTACGTGTATGACAAACACATTTCCTGACTCATTGCCACACTGAATAGCATCTGATGGTTATCCACATTTACAACACATGCATAGAAGCACATTTATGAGAACACGTCTTGTGATATTCACATAGAGAGCCAACTAAAAATGAAATAGCCAATTCACAGACATTGACACACAGGCAATGATGACGCACAACCTGCTCAAACTGGGTAATACCAATTTGTATTCCAAATGTTTGGGTAGCTATTGCGTCAGTGAAGAGTGCTAATCTGGAACACAACTAGAGGATCATGGTCCGCAGTAGTGTGATCTGCCACATGTGCCCAAACACTGGAATGCACAATGAGGTGCAAACAGCCTATCTCTGTATGGTTATAGCTGTCAAAAAAGACACATATGCGTCAAAATTTGCTGCATATATGTAGAAAAATGACGCTCACAACAATGATACATCCATTGGCCTGAGCGGTAATTCCTACACTGTACCCCATGAAATTGGTTACCAATGCAAATTTTTGGGACTATGGATGCAGGGTAATTTTTAAGCATGTGCGTATAAAGAAAATGGAAGCACAGACTGTATGCGTCATTATATTTTGACGCATCATAATAAAAATGCAGCCCATTGGAGGCAGGAAGTGATTTAATAGGAGTTCTTGTTTACAGAATTGGTACACTGGGTGTACTTTCACTTTCACTTTCCAGTCTCTGATTTTTCTAGACTGTGTGGCTGTGCTTAGAGTTTTGTCTGTCCCAATTGTGATTTTGTCTCCTGTGTGTCATCCAATTTGTCATCTATGTTATTTGTAATTGTCTCTGTTGTTCATTGTAAGTGTTTATTTGTCATTTTTGGTGTCTAATTTTGTCTTTGTACTGTTGGGAGTCTGTTGTGGGTATTGTTAGTTTGGGAATAGTTGGGCTGTTTTAGGGTTACTTTTATTTCATTTTCCTCCCTCCTTTCCCTTTATTATCCTCTGTACCCTTTATTTTTCATATTATTTCTGTGATGGTGGGTAGGCCATGTCTGGGGAGAATGGGTGAGGAGGAGCTGGGGGGATTCATTTGGCTGGTGTGCCACTTCCTCCCCTTGATGATCGAAACAGGTGGAGGGTAATACAGGGGTATCACAGAGAGGGGAGGAGGCTCCGGAGGTCAAAGATGTTGTACCATCTGCGTTGCATCTACAACACACCGCGAAACGACCACCAACTAAAGCACCGCTGGGCTGACCATGTTGCCAGAGAGCAAGACCTGCTGGACCACCTGTTTATTGTGATTGGTGGCCCTGTTGGTGAGTGCAAGTCAGAGTAATGTGCACATTTAAATGCTCTGTAGTGACAGAAGCAGATTTGTTGATATGCTGCAGGCAATGTTTTTAGACATGTAGAATGCAAGTTAAACATACAGTGGCCCTGATTTATACAATAATTTCTACACATTACCGTCATTTGTTGATGCAACAGCTGCACTAAGTTACAAAACACAACTGGAGGTTGTAAATTAGTGCTGCCTTCACGTCAATTGATGATGCTAATGTGGTTCTAACATATGTTTTATCCATGGTCTCTGAGTGTACCCGGATAGAGATGTTTTTCACAAGCTAAAGCAAAGAATTAATGTGTTCCCCAATTATTTCGAATACATGTCTGAACTGTATTTTGGCCAATACGTAGCAATTTCTTTCTAACCTCAGGTAATATCTTAGGCTGATAGTTTGACTTGGTTGTGCCGCAATTAAATTAGGAATGGATGCCAAAGTAATGCACACAGGTTCATTTCTAAATGTTTGGTGCTACTTTCCATAGCTGGAGCTTATAACATGAAGCAAATGATACAAATGGAGGGATAACAACTATCCATGGCCCTCTGTTCATTGTACCTGTGTGTTTTAAATTGGTCTTGGGCACAGTAGCTGGAACAGAGCTAATGCATTTCCCATCTGTGTTACTCTATAGCCATGCACTTCTCATAAGTTATGGGTTCATCATGGGATACCTGACGTTGGGGAATGCATGGTCACAATGTATTACGTGCATGATGTCATGCAAGGGACCCCTGACCAATTCCATCATACATATAAAGTTCCCTAATACTTTGCTAGTTTCATATAGTACACACCTGCTGATCTAGTGCAGCATATGTACAATAACTAACTTCCCAATATGGAGGCTATCACAGACATGGGTGTATGCTAAGATCAGAAGACCAGCATTCCTGTGACTGCTGCCATTCCAAAAGGTACATACAAATTGAAACCTACATCATCATGATTGACACAGTGGTACATTTGATAAACCATGTTTTAATAATGTGGCAGTGTTAGTTTGCTGTATACCCGCTGATCTCCCAACTTGGAAAATGTAAGATGATGAATGTGGCTAACTGTGATTTCCAAAACACATTATGGGTACACGGGGCAATGACTAAACCTAATTCTGTCATGGATGACCACAATATACACTGTCAGCATATATCTCATTGTTGCATTAAAATATTAAAAATGGCCAATCCATGTCTTGCCTCAAATTGTCACCAATTGGTAGGATCCCTGCCATTATGGTGTCATAGGGAGCATATGCGGCTCAGGGTACACTGTAACCTACAAACAACACAGGCCCTACATGTAAGGACCACAGAAAGCATGATAAATCATGACCTTCAATCAACCCACATCAGCATCACACAGTAACTGATTGTCCCTTGATGCACAATCCACAATACCTGAGTGACTGGTATTGCAGTGCTCCAGGAATGCGGCTGTGCATGTCTCTCATTACTACAAATGATGAGAGGAGTACACTGCATAAATGAGCCTCCAACCAATTGATGGAGCATGTTTGTCACCACATGATAGTTAGGGCCACTGCATGCATGCAGATGTGTGTGTATCACTCACTGGAGTGACAGGGTCTATACATGTTTGCAGTGGTATGTATGTTGGAGTATCATCATGCCTGAGAGGCTAGACTTTCAGAAATAATGTTACAAACAGTAATTTAATTTTAAAGTGTTGTACAGTGACCAGACATTGAGCACATTTCACCCTTCCATGCTTTACAGGTGGACCTGCCCCTTACACAATCAGAGAAGTGGCTCGATTTGCAGACCCAGACATATCCAGTAAGTGTTGATATTTCTGTTTTGTGTTGTCTTTGCAGCTGTTGTGTGATTTACTCCTGTGTGTTGGACACATAGCAAGGTATGATGTGCTGGCACATGATCTGATATGTAACTTGACTGGAGTTTCACATTTGTTTCCATCTTTGAGTTGGACAATCAGTAGCGTATAGTCATATTTTGGGATTGTAGTGAAGCCCTGTAGTCATGGCCATGTGAAGAGGGTGACATTTTTTTTTTTTTTTTTTATGGAGAAAAATTAGCAGAGGGCCATATTCAGAATTTAGTCAGCAAGTCATACCCTGAATCTCACTAACGAACATGTTCAACCGTATGTTTCACTTCCTAGCAGCATGTAGAGCCACATGTTGTGCTACGTGTATGTGGCACTTGAGTACAATGTCATAGGTGTGCATGCAGCTCATGGGCAGATATGTGGTTGCATCTATTTTCTTGTTGTAGGAGAGGTATTGGTGGTATCAAATGATGTTGACAATTGCCTGCAATTACAAACATAAATGTGGATGGGATTGTCCAAGGCTTGTGTCTGTCCTGGTTGGACAGCCCCCTTACCTATGGTGGACTGACTAAACCCATGTAAAGCTGTCCAAAGCTTCCTGGGTGTACTTGATGTTTGGAAGTATGTTTTGCTTGTCCTTAGGCACTGGCCTAGGGTTAGGGTTCTGAAATGTGTACCTAGGTGTGATGATCCAAGTGTAGTACACAAACATGTAAACCTGTAAATCACTTGTCCAAACCTAGGATACCCACTCTTGGTTTGCAACTCCATTCTATCCTGGCAATTCCATTTACAATTCACAGATCTTATGGCCCTTGATTGTCATCCAGAAGATAGTCATTGGTTGCCCTGGCACTTGTGGAGGACTTGCAGCATTTGTTATGTGACTAATGGCTAAACAATGATGCTTAGATCATTTCAGTTGGTACACATTTTTTAGAGCATTGCTCTGCTGTTAGCTAGGACATGTACAGGCTACGTTGGCATGTACTTCCTCAGGGAGAATCTGTAATCTGTATGGTGATATGGCCTGTTTTAGCTACATTAGATGTATTGTCTGATTATCATCAGTAGTTGTATCACACAATGATGTACCTAATGTTTGGCTTTATCTTTTTTAACAGCAGCCAACATGGATGCCAGCCAGATCCGTGAATTAAAGCGGCGGGCGATGCGTTACCGCCACATTCTGGATGTGAAGTCTTGGGTCCGCCACATGGCACGCCATTATCGCCATGGAAGAGCCTCAGGGGTGTGGAGGGCATTTGCCCAAGGGGACCCTTCTGTGTCCACAACAGCCGCCACTACCAACAGCACCACCACTATGACCCAGGTGGCACCAAGGATGTCAGCAACCACTGCAGGACCTTTAACTTCCTCAGCTACAGGACCACTGACAGCAGCACCTTCCCCCTCCAAGCATGGCACCACCAAGTGGGCCACCAACAACAACTGGTACTCAGACCACGCCTGCTGCAGTCATTGACACTGCTGATTTTCATTCTCTGCAACATGACATGCAACTGATGTTGCGCAGACTGGACAGGCTGCAGCAGGAGGTGTCGCAAATAAATAAGAGGGTGAGTGCCATGATTCCCTCCCCTCCCTCCTCTTTCCTGGTTCTTTTAATTAGTGGGTTTAGGGGGCTTAGTGTTAGGTTAGAATAGGCAGTTAATTTAGTTAGAAGTAGTGGGTTGGGGTGGAGGGTATGATCTTTCTACATGTCTGTTTTACTTGTATGGGTGGGTGGGTGTACGATGATGTTGGTTTTTTTGTGTATAAAAAATAAAAAGAAAATATATAAAAAACAACAAAAAATATATATTTGTTCAGTATAAGATAGTATGTGTTTAGGTCAGTATATGTTGTCCTCCATGTGTCCTGTCATAGAAGGGTGGTGGGGGGTCGATGTTTAGAGTGTTTAGTTAAATGTGATAAGTAAGTTTAGGTTAGGATAGTTAGGGCCAGTTGTGGGTAATGTGTAGTTAGGATAGGTTAGGTTAGTTAAGGTGTTTCCCCTAGTTTTAGTATCCTTTTTTACAGTTCAATAAGTATTTAGGTACTCCTTTACAGTACGTGTCATATGCTTAGGAATCAAGGCCTTGGCATGTGTGAACAGTGTCAATTTAGTATTTGCATTTGTGTTCCATCCTGCATCCGAATCCCATTTGAGCTGTCACATTGGCAGCTACACCAGAGCTACTTCTCTATGCATCTGCAATCCATTGCACCCACCACTAACTGTTACTATGAATCCCAATGTGTTGTTAGGTTTGGATGTATGTTTTCAAGCTGACATACTTTGAGACCAGATTTGGTATTGAGGACACCGTGTTACGTCTGCCTGCAGCCTGATGTTCATGTGAACCCTGATAAGGTGAGTGATGACATAATCTCATGTAGTATAGCATACATAACTCACACCTATCATTTGTTACATTGTACATCCAGGTTACTTTTTTCTACGTACACTCATACACATCCATTCCTGCTGTATGGTGTGTGTGATGAAAAATTTGAGTCAAATGTCACTTACGTAAAGATTGTCTTGAAGAAAAATTAGAAGACAATATTTTTCTGCTTAGACATCCCTTGAAAAAGACTTATTCTGTCCAGCACTTATTCTGTACCTCAGAATTAACCCTCAGGAAAGGGAGATGATGGTACAATCCAGACCACAGTGCATAGTTATCAGCCCACATTCTTTCACGCCAGTTGTATTGACATTCTATAGGCTTTGACATGAGGCAAACATCACTAATCTCCCTCACGTTTGATGTGTCACATTACACAGAGACAAAGTGGTTGTGTAAGTGCTATTTATTTTAAAGTGCTGTAGTGCTATTTTACATAGTCCAGGATTGTGAGTCCATTAGTGTGACACTTTCCATTGTGATCCTACACAAGTGCAAAAGGACATGTCATTGTACATGTTGGGGTGAAGTGTCATGCAGTGCAGAGGGACATGAATTGCCAATGAGGTAGTGAGAGACAATCACAGGGCAGAGTGACAAGATAAACAGTGGGCTGGTGAACAGTGCTTGTGAGCAGCTGTTGCAAGACTGGCATGTTACAAAGCACAGGACCTTGGTTATAAGTGGCCATGTGGCATGGACGTGTGCTACCGGGTACTCTTACGGGTGAAGGTGATCTGTTCCACGTCTTCATCTTCCGATGTGTGTGTCATCTCCTCTGCCCTTTGTGATGGTGGGTTTGAAGGGGCAACACACACTTCAGTGTTTGAAGACATGGAATCAGAAATCCCAGTAGCTGCCAACTGTGGGGCTATTACGGGCAGTACTGCAGCAAGGAGGAGCTGCTGGTTCTTAAGAATAGCAGCTATATCACTGTGGTAGGCAGCCAGTTTGGCCCTGAGGAGGTCAATATTGCATTCGTGCACGCATTGAAAGGTTTGTGGTTGGAGGTGCTGTGTCAGCTCTCTTACTGCTGTGCTGATTTCCTTCACACTTTGTTGCAGTTCTTGCAAGATAGATGTTCACCCTTGCATGACTGCTGCCTGTTCTACAGTTGTCATCATGCACAAACTCACCCCCTCAAGGCTGGCTGTCATTTTTTGCATCCCCAGCTGCACCTCCTTGGCCAGCTCCCGCTGTTCTCCAACTACAGTTCCCTCAAAGCTGGTGCCAGTGTCATCAGAGTCCTCGGTTGGGTTGGAGATGGCAGGTTGTACTATTGGGGTGGTGGGTGGGATTCCTCTGTGATAGCTGCTGTATCTGTGCTCCTCCTTGCGACTGAAAGTGGGGTCTGGATGGTTCCAAGGACATCTTGGAGGGTCTGCTGGCTGATGTTTGTCAGCTCGTCATCCATGTCATCAGGGACGTCCAGGACAGGCATATCCCCAGGAGAGCCATCGTCCTCTGCAATGAGATATGGTACAATTAGTGTGTCTGTGTTGTGGCATTTGTAATGTGACGTGCCTGACTTCCTAATAGTTGCACATTGTGATATTGGTTCCTGTTCATTGTTCCTGTCATTAATATTAGCATTCTCCTAGGTCTATGCCCCATCTGCATGTCACATGTAGTGTGGGCAGTTTGGGGCAATGTCAGTGTCATATCCTCTAGGTGTAGGTTCAGCCTAAATGTATGTTGCCACCTTCTTGTCCTACTCAACCCTCCGTCTACTTCCATTCTCATGTTGTGGCCTTGCACTGGCTGTGGGTGTTCTGATGGCACTTGCACCACACTTAACAATGTGGAACTGCCCCAGTCTCAGATATTTCACATCCAGCTATATGTTTCTGAGACCTAGCATATACTGTGTATAGCATTGGCATGGCACATTACAGATGTCAGCATTGGTAGTGTGTAATGTTGATGTTGGGAAATGTGTGCTACATTGGATTGCACTGATGGTCCTACCAGTGTTCCAGTTCCTCCTCTGACTGTGCGGGTGTATTTCACTAGCCAGTTACATATGTCCTCCCCCTCAATGCTGTTGTCTGAGCAGTATGACAGATGGGATGTTGCATGGTGTCATTGCAGCTATTGTGACCCAGGCACAGGGTGGACCCTGACATATGCAGCATGGGTATGACATTACTGCTGTGTACCTCATAATGTTTATGACAATGGCTGATGTTTGTAGCGACTATGGACATTCGCATTTGGCTGGGTTAGCAAATTTTTATTGATTTCAGGAATTGATAACGTTGTCATCCTGAACCCTCTAATTTGGGTGCCTTTGATCCATGGGGACGTAACTGCCTTTAGCTTCTTGACCTGCACACACAGCAGAGGTGGTAGTGGCAACTGTTGTCAATGTTAAATTCCACTTACGGATATGGCCTGAGACTGTTAATTGAGCCATAGTTCATTTAGCAACAATACCAGCTGTCATGTGGCAGCAGGACAGTTTTACGTTCTACCCTACCCTCCTGGACTGGCTTTACCTTTCCATCATCCTTGGCATGGCAGCATACCCCAATGCTAAGGTTGTTGGTGTAGTGTAATACTGTGCCACAGGTTTCCTCTGAACAGCCCATGCCCCCGTGCCGTGCCCCTTTGTCCATTACACTCCCTGAATATCATGATTTCCATGCATTGTGTAGTAGGTAAGCCCCCCCCTGCTTACAGTTTACAAATAGCCAATTTTGTTCCCCATTCAACTTACTCTGCATCTGTGTTGTCTCCTGGTATTCTGCGGTGTCCTGTCCTTGAATCCCTGTGATGATCTCCTCAGGGATGACGGCTGCCACCATCTCCTCCATGTGGTCCAGGGCCTCCTGCGGTGCTGGACTCCCACCTCCAGTCTGCAATGCTGCCTTCCTTGCACTCGATGACTGTTCTCAGTACTTCTGCCACACTGTTTATCTTGTCAACAATTTGTTGCCAAATTGCCTCTCTCCTACCAATTGGCAATTTAGAGGTGACAAAAAGTTGGTGCTGGTGTTCCGTCACCTCTCTGACCAGTATTTCTTGCTCCTCTGCACTGAACCGACACTTCCTTTTCTTCTTCTCCCTCTCCTGGGTCTTGTGTGGGTCCTCCTGGCTGGTTCCTGGTCTGTTGTCATCTTCCTGGGATCTCTCAGAGCTTCTGGGATCCATTTTGGCTCTCCTTTGCACATTGTGCAGTGTTTGCGCTGCTTTTTGATGCAATTGTGTCAAAAAAAGGTGCATATCCGGTTTGCGACGTCGTAAACCGGCTCACAGTAATTTTCTCCGCGTTAACGTTGTTTTTCTATACGACGTGACGCATTGGTTTGATTAAAAAAAAAATGACTCACACCAGTGGTTTGCGCCGCCATGCGTCAAAGTAGAAATTTGACGCACGAGCGGCACAAAGAAATGGCATTGCTTGCGTTACATTTTTTTACGCAAAACTGCATCGATGCAGTTTTGCGTCAAAATGTAGTAATATGGACCTAAGGCCAATATTTATACTCTGTGCTGAATTAGCGTCATTTGTTTTACACTAATTCAGTGCAAATGTAACTCCCTATTTATACTTTGCCAAAGTTATGGGGTTAACGTCATTTCCTGGACTTGAAAATCTACCTTGGGTCAATGAGATGCAAGGTAGGCATTCACATCCAGAAAATGACGGTATGGCCCTTGTGCCGTATTTATTCCCTCATGCTAAAATCTAACACAGGGGTATGGGGGCCTTAAATAATGGCGCTAAACTTGCTTAGTGCTATTATTTCACGCCTAGGTCTGGGCAGGCATTAGGGTACCTGTGGGCTTATTTCCATGGTCAGAGACCATGAAAAGAGCCCAAAGGTGCCCTTCCCTGGACCCAGGGACACCCTCACCCCCCCAACCCACATCAGGAAGCCACCTAAGGATGGGGGGGGGAACCCATCCCAGGTAGGTAGAGATGAGCATTTTTTTTTTTAAGTGCCATGGTGGTTCCCAACTTGAGCCCTCCTGCATGGCACTGTGCCCAATGGCTATGACCAGATGACATAAGTGGGCATTGGACTGGGGGAATTACTCCTGTCTTAACACAGACAGGGGTCATGTCCATGGGGTTATAACATCAAACAATGATGCTAGTATGGGCAGAGGCATTTCTTTTGCCTCTGCCCATACTAGTGTCATCCTCTGATGCTAAACCCCCTGCTCTCCCTAGGCCTCCCCCACCCGGCTTGCATCCTTTTCTGTGACTTGAGCCGGGCCTTACTGCCGGCTAGCGTCATACCATAAATATGACGCCCGGCCGGGGTCTTGGTATGACGCTAGCCGGAGGTATACTTCTTGCCGCTGAACTGCGTTAGTGCAGTTCAGTGTCAAAAAGTATAAATATGGGCCTAGGTGTTTTTATACACATTGTATCCATAAACAATTAGTGAAACTGCAGTTTCAACTATGGCATTATCATGGCTAGGTCACACTGACAAATCAAAAGCAACTTCACAAATATGAATACTGTTAGCACTAACCCATTTCTTAAGGCAAAAGGAAATCTTCTGCTTACCTTCTGAGCAACTGCAATCCAGGAAAGTATAATATTCAGTTAATATGAAACAGGCCTACATTGGAATTTGCAGCAGAAATCCTTCCAACTGATACGCAGAGTACACAGTGGAAAGTTTAATTTGTGATACACACTTTCTAAAGACAATAATCATTTATGTCACAGCACTCTGTGCTTTGTGGAAACTGTGAAGATAGAAGACGCACAGTGGGATATTGATTGTGGATGGGAATGAGCAGGAGCAAGATGAGCAGAATCGTTGAGACTCAAAAAGGTATCCTGACCTTACACCCCCTCTTAAAAAAAACAGAATCTCAATTTTTCCTTTGCTGGTCCAGCAAGATTCAGAGTTCTGTTGAGGTAAAACATCACATCTTCTCTAACATATAAGACCTCTACACTTTTTGGGTGGATTGGAAAGATCATTCTATGGAAGCACAGCATTCAGGTTCCAATAAATGTAAAATTTGATGTTATAGTATGATACACACTAATGACTTTTGTACACCCTAGTGTCATTTATTGACAGATAAGCTTCTGTTCCTTCTGGCTTTCTTGGTTTGACTCAACAATGATGCTGCTGATTACTTGTTTGTTTATTCATTGTCCTGTTTATGTCCTACTACACTAGTTGGTCTAGATATTAATTGCCCATGGTTTTTTACAAGCTTCAAGATCTCTTACTCGCATAATGCTCCTTTATTCAATTGATTATTCAAGTATCTCTTGACACTTCAATATACATATTCATGGTTGGATCCTTGATGCACATATAACAGACAGGGCAGTTAGCTTAATACTTACCTTCACATCATTGTGTGACCTAGCCATCGATTCATAACATAACTGCTTTTTTTTTCAGCTCATGATTACATGTCCTCAAATACCTGGTACACAAATCTTGGCCACTTTTTAATGTGCCAGGTTTACGATCCACTTTACACCATTACATGTAGGCTCTCCTCATTTGTTAATTAGGAGATCAAATAGATCGCAGCAGAAGGGTATTTGTCTCTGTTATTTTATTAAACCTGTTGTTTTTCTTTCAGATGCTATTAGTTTTGCAAATTCTCCTTTCAACTGGTTTTGTTGTCATCTCCTATTTAATTGTTGTGGGTTGGTTGGATGAGGGGAGGAAATGGGGGTTTGGGGTCCTTCTTGAAAGGTGTTTGCAGAACTTCTTCTTCAGTTAACCCCTTCTGTGCCCAGGACGTAATTCTTACGTCCTGAGGCACAGTGCTCGTGTGTCCAGCCCGACGCCCCCAACCCCCCATGACTCCCATCGCGCTGGAAGCTCAGCTTCCAGCCCGATCGGAAGAGAAATGCAAAGCATTTCTCTTCTGATCACGTGGAGGAGGCCGGAGAGGCTTCAAAGGGAAGGAAATGAATTTCCTTCCCTTTGAAGTCTCTCTGAGGGTTTTAGCAGCCGGATTGCGAAGCAATTCGATTGCTAAAACACCCACTAGACACCAGGGATTTATTTTTTTATAGGAAATTGGCATGAGGGAGTGACCCCTTGGGCAAGGGTCGCTCCCGGGGGGGGGGGGGGTTTTAAGGCACAGAGGGGCAGAAATCTCTAGGCACCAGGGATAATTTTTTTGTTTTTGTGTTAATTTTTTTTTTAGAGGTGGGGAAAGACTCCTTAGGCAAGGGTCACTCCCCTAGGGGGCAAATTATATTTAGGCCATTTCTGCCCCCCCTTGGGGGCAGATTGGCCTATTTTTATGAGCCCCATCTGCCCCCAAGGAGGGCAGAAACCACTAGACACCAGGGAGTTTTTGTTTTTGTTTTTGTGAATTTCACGCAAGGGGAGCGACTCCTTAGGCAAGGGTCGTTCCCCTGGGGGGCAAATTTATTTTACGCCATTTCTGCCCCCCTTGGGGACAGATCAGCCTATTTTAATTAGGGCGATCTGCCCCCAAGGGGGGCAGAAACCACTAGACACCGGGGATTTGTTGTTGTTGTTGTTTTATAGTTGGGGAGTGACCCCTTAGGCAAGGGTCGCTCCCCTGGAGGGGCAAATTGTATTTAGGCCATTTCTGCCCATTTTAGGTAGAAACCACGAGGCACCAGAGATCATTTTTTTTGCGCCAATGTCACGCTAGGGGAGCAACCCCGTAGGCAAGAGTCGCTCCCGGGGGGGGGGGGGTTTGGGGGCAAATTTATTTTGGGCCATTTCTGCCCCCCCGGGGGCAGATCAGCCTATTGTTATTAGGCCGATCTGCCCCCGGGGGGCAGAAACCTCTAGGCGCCAGGGCAAATTTTTTTTGTATCTTTTTTTTGTTTGTTTATATTTTTAGAGATGGGGAGCGACCCATTAGGCAAGGGTCGCTCCCCTTGGGGGCAAATTGTATTTAGACCATTTCTGCCCCCCTTGGGGGCAGATCAGACGATTTTAGGTCAATCTGCCCCTTAGGGGGGCAGAAACAACTAGGCACCGGGGATCTTTTTTTTTGCGCCAATGTCACGTAAGGGGAGCGACCCCGTAGGGGTCACTCCCCAGGGGGGGTTGGGGGGCAAATTTATTTTAGGCCATTTCTGCCCCCCTGGGGGCAGATCGGCCTATTGTTATTAGGTCAATCTGCCCCCGGGGGGGCAGAAACCTCTAGGCGCCAGGGCTCTTTTTTTCGTTGTTTTTTTAGTTTTTTTAGAGATGGGGAGCAACCCACCAGGCAAGGGTCGCTCCCCTTGGGGGCAATGTATTGAGACCGTTTCTGCCCCCCTTGGGGGCAGATCGGCCGATTTTTTGTTAGGCCAGTCTGCCCCCACTTATGCACCAGGGATTGGTGTGTGTGTATGCGTGTGTTTTCTTAGGGGGGCAGCCCTTTGGGTAAGGGTCGCTCCCCATGGGGCAATAGTACTGTTGGCCATATCTGCCCCCCATTGGGGGCAGATGGGCCTATTTTTGGAAGGCCCATCTGCCCCCAAGGGGAGGCAGAAAGCCCACCAGAGGCCAGGGAAGTTTTTTTCTCACAAATAAGAGGGTGGGGGTATGGCCATACCCCCACCCCAAATAATAACCCAAAGTTGTTCTGCCCACCAGTGGGCAGATGGGGCAATTACCCCTGATCCACACCCCGGGGGGCAGAAAGTCTACTAGATGCCAGGGAATTTAAAAAAAACAAAAAATATTAGGGTGGTGGCTACCAACCAGTATGGGGCTGGTTACGCCCCCACCTCAACTGAAGGGGTAACAGTCTTTCAGATCTCCCCCGCACTCTAAAACATCTTATCCCACAGCAAGCAAAAAGACATTTGATTATTTTGGGTTTTAGTTTTACATTTGGGCTATGAGAACTTGGCTTACTCTCAAAATCGTCTCACTTGGAATGGTGAGGGCTGCACTTTATGGACTTTGGGACGCTGCCATGTAGAAAAATCCACAAGACCTAGACACATCTGAAAACTAAACATCTGAGTGATTCCAGGGTGGTGTGTTTCACATGCACCCCACACCACTATTGTACCCACATTCCCCTGCAAACCTCAAACTTTGCTGGAAATCACACATTTGTCCCACATTTTTGTGATGGAACCCTCCGGAATCTGCAGGAATCCACAAAATTCCTACCACCCAGCATTGCCTCATCTATACCAATAAAAATTCTGCTGCACTTGTCAGCCTAAAAATATTTTTTTGCAAACTGCCCTTTTGGACCCCCTTTGTTACCCCTCAATTTCAACATGTTTTTGGCTTTTCCCTTTCACAAGCACTTGGCCCACCTACACAAATGAGGTATTATTTTTACCGGGAGACTGAGGGGAACATTGGGTGGTATGAAATGTGTCCCAGTGCAGTGATCCCACACAGAAATGTGGGGGAAATGTGATTTTTTAGCTAAATTTGAGGTTTGCTGAGGATTCTGGGTTAGAAAACATCGGGGGATCCACGAAAGTCACACCTCACTGGACTCCCTCGGGTGTCTAGTTTTCAGAAATGTCTGGGTTTGGTATGTTTTCCTAGAAGGCTGCTGAGCCCAGGACCAACAACGCAGGTGCCCCCCTGCAAAAACAGGTAGTTTTGTATTTGATAATTTTGATGTGTCCAGATAGTGTTTTGGTGCATTTCCTTTTGTGGGTGCTAGGCCTACCCACACAAGTGAGGTACCATTTTTATCGGGAGACTTGGGGGAACGCTGGGTGGAAGGACATTTGTGGCTCCTCTCAGATTCCAGAACTTTCTGTCACCGAAATGAGAGGAAAAAGTGTTTGTTTGGCCACATTTTGAGGTTTGCAAAGGATTCTGGGTAACAGAACCTGGTGAGAGCCCCACAAGTCACCCCATCTTAGATTCCCCTAGGTGTCTAGTTTTCAAAAATATGCTGGTTTGCTAGTTTTTCCCAGATGCCGGCTGAGCTAGAGGCCAAAATCCACAGGTAGGCACTTTGTAAAAAACACCTCTGTTTTCTGTGAAAAAATATGATGTGCCCACGTTGTGTTTTGGGCCATTTCCTTTCATGGGCGCTAGGCCTACCCACACAAGTGAGGTACCATTTTTATTGGAAGACGTGGGGGAACGCTGGGTGGAAGGAAATTTGTGGCTCCTCTCAGATTCCAGAACTTTCTGTCACCGAAATGAGAGGAAAAAATGTTTTTTGGTCAAATTTTGAGGTTTGCAAAGGATTCTGGGTAACAGAACCTGGTCAGATCCCCACAAGTCACCCCATCTTGGATTCCCCTAGGTGTCTAGTTTTTAAAAATGTACTGGTTTGCTAGGTTTCCCTAGGTGCCGACTGAGCTGGAGACCAAAATCCACAGGTGGGCACTTTGCAAAAAACACCTCTTTTTTCTGTGAAAACATTTGATGTGTCCACGTTGTGTTTTGAACCATTTCCTTTCGTGGGCGCGCGGCCTACCCACGCAAGTGAGGTACCATTTTTATAAGGAGACTTGGGGGAAACACAGAATTGCAAAATAAGTGTTATTGCCCCTTGTCTTTCTCTACAATTTTTCCTTCCAAATGTAAGGCAGTGTGTAAAAAAGACGTCTACAGGGAGTGCAGAATTATTAGGCAAATTAGTATTTTGACCACATCATCCTCTTTATGCATGTTGTCTTACTCCAAGCTGTATAGGCTCGAAAGCCTACTACCAATTAAGCATATTAGGTGATGTGCATCTCTGTAATGAGAAGGGGTGTGGTCTAATGACATCAACACCCTATATCAGGTGTGCATAATTATTAGGCAACTTCCTTTCCTTTGGCAAAATGGGTCAAAAGAAGGACTTGACAGGCTCAGAAAAGTAAAAAATAGTGAGATATCTTGCAGAGGGATGCAGCACTCTTAAAATTGCAAAGCTTCTGAAGCGTGATCATCGAACAATCAAGCGTTTCATTCAAAATAGTCAACAGGGTCACAAGAAGCGTGTGGAAAAACCAAGGCGCAAAATAACTGCCCATGAACTGAGAAAAGTCAAGCGTGCAGCTGCCACGATGCCACTTGCCACCAGTTTGGCCATATTTCAGAGCTGCAACATCACTGGAGTGCCCAAAAGCACAAGGTGTGCAATACTTAGAGACATGGCCAAGGTAAGAAAGGCTGAAAGACGACCACCACTGAACAAGACACACAAGCTGAAACGTCAAGACTGGGCCAAGAAATATCTCAAGACAGATTTTTCTAAGGTTTATGGACTGATGAGATGAGAGTGAGTCTTGATGGGCCAGATGGATGGGCCCGTGGCTGGATTGGTAAAGGGCAGAGAGCTCCAGTCCGACTCAGACGCCAGCAAGGTGGAGGTGGAGTACTGGTTTGGGCTGGTATCATCAAAGATGAGCTTGTGGGGCCTTTTCGGGTTGAGGATGGAGTCAAGCTCAACTCCCAGTCCTACTGCCAGTTCCTGGAAGACACCTTCTTCAAGCAGTGGTACAGGAAGAAGTCTGCATCCTTCAAGAAAAACATGATTTTCATGCAGGACAATGCTCCATCACACGCGTCCAAGTACTCCACAGAGTAGCTGGCAAGAAAGGGTATAAAAGAAGGAAATCTAATGACATGGCCTCCTTGTTCACCTGATCTGAACCCCATTGAGAACCTGTGGTCCATCACCAAATGTGAGATTTACAAGGAGGGAAAACAGTACACCTCTCTGAACAGTGTCTGGGAGGCTGTGGTTGCTGCTGCACGCAATGTTGATGGTGAACAGATCAAAACACTGACAGCATCCATGGATGGCAGGCTTTTGAGTGTCCTTGCAAAGAAAGGTGGCTATATTGGTCACTGATTTGTTTTTGTTTTGTTTTTGAATGTCAGAAATGTATATTTGTGAATGTTGAGATGTTATATTGGTTTCACTGGTAATAATAAATAATTGAAATGGGTATATATTTTTTTTTTGTTAAGTTGCCTAATAATTATGCACAGTAATAGTCACCTGCACACACAGATATCCCCCTAACATAGCTAAAACTAAAAACAAACTAAAAACTACTTCCAAAAATATTCAGCTTTGATATTAATGAGTTTTTTGGGTTCATTGAGAACATGGTTGTTGTTCAATAATAAAATTAATCCTCAAAAATACAACTTGCCTAATAATTCTGCACTCCCTGTATTCGAGAAATGCCCTGTAATTCACATGCTAGTTGGGCACCCCGGAATTCAGAGATGTGCAAATAACCACTGCTTCTCAACACCTTATCTTGTGGCCATTTTGGAAATACAAAGGTTTTCTTGATACCTATTTTTCACTTTTACCCGGTATAGAATAAAAACCCATTGCAAGGTGCAGCTCATTTATTGGCTCTGGGTACCTAGAGTTCTTGATGAACCTGCACACTCTATATATCTCCACAACAAGAAGTGTCCAGCTGACGTAACGTTATATTGTTTTAAAAAAACTGACATTGCAGGAAAAAGTTACAGAGTAAAACGTGGAGAAAAATGGCAGTTTTTTTCACCTCAATTTCAATATTTTTTTATTTTAGCTGTTATTTTCTGTAGGAAACACTTATAGGATCTCCACAAATTACCCCTTGCTAAATTCAGAATGTTGTCTACTTCTCAGTAATGTTTAGCTTTCGGGGATCCAGCATTGGTTTCTGACCCATTTTGGTCACTAACTGGAAGGAGGCTGAAAGCACAACAAATTGTAAAAATGGGGTATGTCCTAGTAAAATGTCAAAATTGTATTGAAAAATGGGGTTTCCCAATTCAAGTCTGCCTTTTCCTGAAATCTGGGAAGATGGTGATCTTGCCACCACAAACCCTTTGTTGATGCCATTTTCAGGGAAAAAACACGAGCTGCCTTCTGCAACCCTTTTTTCCCAATTTAAAAAAAAAAAAAAAAAATCACTGTATTGTGGCGAATTTCTTGGTCTCCTTCAGGGGAACCCACAAAGTCTGGGTACCTCTAGAATCCCTAAGATGTTGGAAAAAAAGGACGCAAATTTGGCATGGGTAGCTTCAGTGAACAAAAAGTTATGAGGGCCTAAGTGCATACTGCCCCAAATAGCCAAAAATGGCTTGGCACAGGAGGGGGAAAAGGCCTGGCAGGGCAGGGGTTAACCCCTTCCCCGCCACGGACGTAATGGTTACGTCCATGGCAGCGCCCGTGTGGCGCCATGGACGTAACCATTACGTCCAGGGACTGGCAGTCGGGGGAAGCGCTAGCCCACCCCCCCGCCCCCCCCCATGACGTCAGCGCGCGATCGCGCGCTGATTTCATGGAAAGGGGGAATGACGCGCTGGAAGCCATTTGCTTCCAGCGCGTCAAGGGAGAAGGTGAGTATTTCACCTTCCTGCGGGGTGGGGGTGCTCTCAGAGAGGCATCGAGGGAAAGGAAAGGGTTTTCCTTTCCCTCGATGTCTCTTTGAGCATTCCTGCTGCCCGATCGCGATGCGATCGGGCAGCAGGAATGCCCACTAGACACCAGGGATTTCTGTATGTGTGTGTGTGTGTGTGAATATTAGTGTAGGGGAGCGACCCCTTGGGCAAGGGTCGCTCCCCTTTGGGGGCACATGCATTTTACGTCGTTTCTGCCCCCCCTGGGGGCAGATTGGCCCTATTTTTAGGCCGATCTGCCCCCAAGGGGGGCAGAAAGCCACTAGACACCAGGGATTTTATTGTTGCTTTGTATTTTTTGTGTTGGGGGCGGCCCCTTGGGCAAGGGTCGCTCCCCTTTGGGGGCACATGTATTTTACGTCGTTTCTGCCCCCCCTGGGGGCAGATTGGCCCTATTTTTAGGCCGATCTGCCCCCAAGGGGGGCAGAAAGCCACTAGACACCAGGGATTTTATTGTTGATTTGTATTTTTTGTGTTGGGGGGCAGCCCCTTGGGCAAGGGTCGCTCCCCTTTGGGGGCAAATGTATTTTACGTCGTTTCTGCCCCCCCTGGGGGCAGATTGGCCCTATTTTTAGGCCGATCTGCCCCCAAGGGGGGCAGAAAGCCACTAGACACCAGGGATTTTATTGTTGATGTGTATTTTTTGTGTTGGGGGGCGGCCCCTTGGGCAAGGGTCGCCCCCAGGGGCCCTCATGTATTTTTGGGCAGTTCTGCCCCCCTTGGGGGCAGAGAGGCCTATTTTTTTTAGGCCTTTCTGCCCCCAAGGGGGGCAGAATCCCAATAGCGCCAGAAATAGTATGTATGTATGTGTGCTTTGTGTTGGGGGGTGGCCCCTTGGGCAAGGGTCGCTCCCCCCAGGGGCGCAATGTATTTATTGTCGTTTCTGCCCCCCTTGGGGGCAGATTGGCCCTATTTTTAGGCCGATCTGCCCCCAAGGGGGGCAGAAAGCCACTAGACACCAGGGATTTTATTGTTGATTTTTATTTTTTGTGTTGGGGGGTGGCCCCTTGGGCAAGGGTCGCCCCCAGGGGCCCACATGTATTTTTGGGCAGTTCTGCCCCCCTAGGGGGCAGATATGCCTATTTTTTAGGCCTTTCTGTCCCCAAGGGGGGCAGAATCCCCATAGCGCCAGGGATACTATGTATGTGTGTGTGTGCTTTGTGTGGGGGTGTGGCACCTTGGGCAAGGGTCGCCCCCCCCAAAGGGTGCAATGTAATCTGGGCGATTTCTGCCCCCTCCCCTTGGGGGTAGATTGGCCTATTTTTTTTTAGGCCCATCTTCCCCCAAGCAGAGAAGACTAGACACGGGAAAATGAAAAAATGGTTAGTGGCGGAGTGTTTGTCAACTGGCGAAGTATTTATTTTTATGATAATAACAGTTTTTCTCCTTTTTGTTTTAGTTCAAAGCTTTTGCTGACTTTGCTGTGGCCTGTTGCAGTTTTGGCAGTAGTTGTCCTGCGGTTTGCGTAGTTGCATGTTTTAGGTAAGTAAATAAATTTACTCCAAGTGAGTATTGTTGCAATGCATGAATGACATGTTTGTAGGTGGTGTACTGAATGCAGGATTGTGTGTGAAATTGTCTTTAGAGTTATGCACAATGATTATTGTGTTGTCTTATGTCTAATTTGCTTTTTTTTTTCTCTTTTTAGTGGGATATCGTTGGTGATTGCTGTGGCTGTGCAGAGTAGTTGCTGGTGAGTCAAGCTTTTTCAGGCAAGTGAGCAGTATAGTTTTTGAGTTTATAATTCTTAGTGATAAACCTATACTTTGTTACTTATCTTACACAGTGCTGGTTGTTGGTGGTGTATTTGTCCAGTTAATTTTAGTAGGAAGGATCATGGCCAGCCGTAGGATGACCGCTCAGCAGGTTGTTAGTGTGCTTTTTGAGTCATCTTCTGACCATGAATATGAGACTGACTCTGCATCTGAGGCAGAGGAGGAAGTGCAGGATTCTGGAAGTGAATTTTCTGTCAGAGATGAATCATCTGATGATGAAGCCACTCTCAGTGCTGATGAAGGGCCTGTTTTAGAGGAGGACAGTGATGTGCCAATGGTGCAGGAGCCAGCGGCTGAAAGGCTTCCCATTGGAAGACCTGACGCATGGGTTGCACCAAACATGGAGCAGCCACAGTTGCCTGCGTTTACTGGTTTTCCAGGGTGTCGAGTTAATACGGAAAACTTTTTGCCCGTCAACTTTTTTGAGTTGTTTATGGACGATATATTTTTGGAAGAGATTGTTGAGCAGACTAATTTGTATGCAGAGCAGTTTTTGAGGGACAACGCTGCCAGACTTAGGCCACACTCTAGAGCTAGCCGGTGGATTCCCACAAATCTGGAAGAGTTGAAAAAGTTCTTGGGTTTAACTTTTTTGATGGGGCTGATAAGGAAGCCGTCGCTGTCTTCATATTGGTCTACTAGTCCCTTGATGGCAACTGCTATATTTCCTGCCATCATGAGTCGTAACCGGTATGAGCTTCTTCTTCGGATGTTGCATTTTGTAGATAATGCTTTAGCCTTGCCACGAGATCATCCTGATTCTGACCGTCTTTTTAAGATTAGACCTGTCCTTGATCATTTGGTAGATCGGTTTTCAGAGATCTATGTTCCAGGGAAAGAAATATCTGTAGATGAGTCTTTGGTCCTGTTCAAGGGTCGTTTGGTTTTTAGGCAGTACATTCCTAGCAAGAGGGCACGGTATGGAATTAAATTGTATATGCTGTCAGAAAGTAGTACAGGATATGTTTATAATTTCCGGGTCTACACTGGTAGGGATTCCAATATTGACCCCCCTGGTTGTCCTCCCACTTTTGGAGTTAGTGAGAAAATTGTGTGGGAACTTGGTAGACGACTGTTTAACAAAGGTCACCATTTATATGTAGATAACTTCTACACTGGAGTTCGGTTGTTCAAGGAGTTGTTCAGAGTGGACACTGTTGCTTGTGGCACAATCCGCTCTAATCGGAAAGGCTATCCAAAAGAGCTTGTCTGTAAAAAACTTGAGAAGGGACAGTGCAGTGCCTTGCGGAATGATGAGCTGCTAGCTCTGAAATTTGTAGACAAGAGGGATGTATACATGCTAAGCACCATCCATGATGAGAGTACTTCACCTGTGGCTGTTTGGGGTCAGGTTGCCGAAGTGCGCAAACCTGTGTGCATCTTAGACTATAATAAGCACATGGGTGGTGTTGATAGAGTAGATCAGAGGTTAGAACCTTACACTGCTGCTCGTAAGTCTTATGTGTGGTATAAGAAATTAGCGCTTCACTTGTTCCACTTGGCAACTTTTAATGCTTTTGTTGTGTTTAAGGATAGTTCTCCAGAGTCAAGGATGACATTTGTGAAATTTCAGGAGTCTCTCATAGCTAGCCTTGTTGTGCTGGAACAGGCAAGAGTTCCTAGAGAAGCAGTGGTGGAGGATGTGGCTAGATTGAAAGATCGTCACTTTGCTGAGCACATTCCTCCCACGGCCCAAAAAAACTTTCCTGCTAAGAGATGTAGAGTCTGTGCTCGAAGAGGTATCAGGAAGGAGACTAGGATGTACTGCCCTGATTGTCCTTCAAAGCCTGGGCTGTGTGTGGGTGGCTGTTTCAGGAGCTACCACACACAGAAGAATTATTGGGAAATTCCGTGAGCGTAAACTGGTGTTTTATATTTTTATATGTTCGGTTTCACGGTTGGCATTAGTCATGTATTCAGTTAGAGCTTTTGTGTTTGTAGTTTTGTACTAATTTATGATTAGTGGTTTCTTTGTTGTTTAAAAACAAAAAAAAGTGGATGGCATGTGTAGAGTGGCGCTTGGCTGGCGGCGTGGGTGTGGTGGCGCTTGGCTGGCGGTGTGTGTGGGGTGGCGCTTGGCTGGCGGTGTGTGTGGGGTGGCGCTTGGCTGGCGGTGTGTGTGGGGTGGCGCTGGGCTGGCGGTGTGTGTGGGGTGGCGCTGGGCTGGCGGTGTGTGTGGGGTGGCGCTTGGCTGGTGGTGTGGGTGGGGTGGCGCTTGGCTGGTGGTGTGGCACTTGGCTGGCAGTGCCGGCCAAACGCCAGTCCACACACTCATCAGCTGGTGTGATTGCTGTATCAGGCATGTGGGCGTATGAAAGTGATGGGCCCTTGACTGGCGCTGTCTGTGGATGCGAGTCTTGTAATGTGCTGGGCCCGTGGCTGGCGGCGTGAATGGTCTAGTGCATGTCATGTATGAAAGGTGTGTGAATGGACTGTAAAGCGGTTGGTGCCTTGTCGTGGCTTTACAGCTCACGAGCTGTGAGTCATTGGTTCAGTTTTTTGGCCTTTCAGTTATTACCAGTGCATTTCACTTTTGTGAAATCTCTTGTTAATAAAATTTGATCTACTGAACCATCACTCACCCTCGTGCCAAATCCAACCAGTATGTGTGGTACAAATGACAAAACCTGCTCCGCTGTAATCAGGCGTCGCAGCACACTTGAGACACGCTAGGTGCCTCAGGTGGGACCCCGATGATGAAGCATGCCACCAACTTGGTTGGTGGGTGAGGGGTCTTCTTCACATAACCTAAGTGTGTTTCTTTTCACAATTTTAGTGTTTGGCACATCACGGACGTATGTGCACACATCAAAGTGATATATTCCAAAAATACCTGTGTTTGGGGGGGAGGGCCCACCTATGTTTTTGGTCCTGGGTGCGGCCGTCATGTAGGGAAACCTACAAAACCCAGAAACTTTTTAAAACTAGGCACCCCAAGGAGTCTAGGGAGGTGTGGCTTGTGTGGCTCCCCCAACATTTTCTTACCCAGACTCCTCTGTAAACCTCACAATTTGCATAAAAAAGCATATTTTCCTGATTTTTCTTAGTAGGATCACCGCTCCAGCACAAAATTCCTACTCCCCAGTTTTCCCCTCAGTCTCCCAAGTAAAATGACACCTCACTTATGTGGGTCCCCAAAGCAGAGTCCGTCTAAAGATGTATAAAAGAATATGCCCTTATAAACTTGCTGTGCTATCCCTTCTATCCCTTCAGGTTTTGGGCCTTATTATGTTGCAGGCACCTGGGCCACCCACACAAGTGAGGTATCATTTTTATCGGGAGACTTGGGGGAACGCTGGGTGGAAGGAAATTTGTGGCTCCTATCAGATTCCAGAACTTTCTGCCACAGAAATGTGAGGAACATGTGTTTTTTTAGCCAAATTTTGAGGTTTGCAAAGGATTCTGGGTAACAGAACCTGGTCCGAGCCCCGCAAGTCACCCCTCCTTGCATTCCCCTAGGTCTCTAGTTTTCAGAAATGCACTGGTTTGGTAGGTTTCCCTAGGCGCCGGGTGAGCTACAGGCCAAATTCCGCAGGTAGGCACTGTTTTCTCCCAAAATTGTGGATGTGTCCACGTTGCGCTTTGGGGTGTTTCCTGTCGCAGGCGCTAGGCCTACCCACGCAAGTGAGGTATCATTTTTATCGGGAGACTTGGGGGAACGCTGGGTGGAAGGAAATTTGTAGCTCCTCTCAGATTCCAGAACTTTCTGCCACAGAAATGTGAGGAACATGTGTTTTTTTAGCCAAATTTTGAGGTTTGCAAAGGATTCTGGGTAACAGAACCTGGTCCGAGCCCCACAAGTCACCCCTCCTTGGATCCCCCTAGGTCTCTAGTTTTCAGAAATGCACAGGTTTGGTAGGTTTCCCTAGGTGGCGGCTGAGCTAGAGGCCAAAATCTACAGGTAGTCACTTTGCTAAAAACAGCTCTGTTTTCTGTGATATGTCCACGTTGTGTTTTGGGGCATATCCTGTCGCGGGAGCTAGGCCTACCCACACAAGTGAGGTATCATTTTTATCGGGAGACGTGGGGGAACGCTGGGTGGAAGGAAATTTGTGGCTCCTCTCAGATTCCAGAACTTTCTGCCACAGAAATGTGAGGAACATGTGTTTTTTTAGCCAAATTTTGAGGTTTGCAAAGGATTCTGGGTAACAGAACCTCGTCCGAGCCACACAAGTCACCCCTCCTTGGATTCCCCTAGGTCTCTAGTTTTCAAAAATGCATAGGTTTGGTAGGTTTCCCTAGATGGCGGCTGAGCTAGAGGCCAAAATCTACAGGTAGTCACTTTGCTAAAAACAGCTCTGTTTTCTGTGATATGTCCACGTTGTGTTTTGGGGCATATCCTGTCGCGGGCGCTAGGCCTACCCACACAAGTGAGGTATCATTTTTATCGGGAGACGTGGGGGAACGCTGGGTGGAAGGAAATTTGTGGCTCCTCTCAGATTCCAGAACTTTCTGCCACAGAAATGTGAGGGACATGTGTTTTTTTAGCCAAATTTTGAGGTTTGCAAAGGATTCTGGGTAACAGAACCTGGTCCGAACCCCGCAAGTCACCCCTCCTTGGATCCCCCTAGGTCTCTAGTTTTCAGAAATGCACAGGTTTGGTAGGTTTCCCTAGGTGGCGGCTGAGCTAGAGGCCAAAATCTACAGGTAGTCACTTTGCTAAAAACAGCTCTGTTTTCTGTGATATGTCCACGTTGTGTTTTGGGGCATATCCTGTCGCGGGCGCTAGGCCTACCCACACAAGTGAGGTATCATTTTTATCGGGATACGTGGGGGAACGCTAGGTGGAAGGAAATTTGTGGCTCCTCTCAGATTCCAGAACTTTCTGCCACAGAAATGTGAGGAACATGTGTTTTTTTAGCCAAATTTTGAGGTTTGCAAAGGATTCTGGGTAACCGAACCTGGTCCGAGCCACACAAGTCACCCCTCCTTGGATTCCCCTAGGTCTCTAGTTTTCAGAAATGCACAGGTTTGGTAGGTTTCCCTAGGTGGCGGCTGAGCTAGAGGCCAAAATCTACAGGTAGTCACTATGCTAAAAACAGCTCTGTTTTCTGTGATGTGTCCAGGTTGTGTTTTGGGGCATATCCTGTCGCGGGCGCTAGGCCTACCCACACAAGTGAGGTATCATTTTTATCGGGAGACGTGGGGGAATGCTGGGTGGAAGGAAATTTGTCGCTCCTCTCAGATTCCAGAACTTTCTGCCACAGAAATGTGAGGAACATGTGTTTTTTTAGCCAAATTTTGAGGTTTGCAAAGGATTCTGGGTAACAGAACCTGGTCCGAGCCACACAAGTCACCCCTCCTTGGATCCCCCTAGGTCTCTAGTTTTCAGAAATGCACAGGTTTGGTAGGTTTCCCTAGGTGCCGGCTGAGCTAGAGGCCAAAATCTACAGGTAGTCACTTTGCTAAAAACAGCTCTGTTTTCTGTGATGTGTCCACGTTGTGTTTTGGGGCATATCCTGTCGCGGGCGCTAGGCCTACCCAAACAAGTGAGGTATCATTTTTATCGGGAGACTTGGGGGAACATAGAATAGCAAAACAAGTGTTATTGCCCCTTGTCTTTCTCTACATTTATTCCTTCCAAATATAGGGGTGTGTGTAAAAAAGACATCTATTTGAGAAATTCCATGTAATTCACGTGCTACTATGGTCACCCCGGAATTCAGAGATGTGCAAATAACCACTGCTCCTCAACACCTTATCTTGTGCCCTTTTTGGAAATGCAAATGTTTTCTTGATAGCTATTTTTTACTCCTTATATTTCAGCAAATGAATTACTGTATACCCGGTATAGAATGAAAACGCACTGCAGGGTGCAGCTCATTTATTGGCTCTGGGTTCCTCGGGTTCTTGATGAACCTACAAACCCTATATATCCCCGCAACCAGAGGAGTCCCGCAGACGTAACGGTATATTGCTTTCGATAATCTGACATTGCAGGGAAAAGTTACAGAGTAAAAAGTAGAGAAAAATTGATGTTTTTTTCACCTCAATTTCAATATTTTTCTTTTTCAGCTGTTATTTTCTGTAGGAAACCCTTGTAGGATCTACACAAATGACCCCTTGCTGAATTCAGAATTTTGTCTACTTTTCAGAAATGTTTAGATTTCTGGGATCCAGCATTGGTTTCATGACCATTCCGGTCACTGACTGGAAGGAGGCTGAAAGCACAAAAAATTGCACAAATGGGGTATGCCCCAGTAAAATGCCAAAATTGTGTTGAAAAATTGGGTTTTCGGATTCAAGTCTGCCTGTTCCTGAAAGCTGGGAAGCTGCTGAGTTTAGCACCGCAAACCCTTTGTTGATGCCATTTTCAGGGGAAAAACCACAAGCCTTCTTCTGCAGCCCCTTTTTCCAATTTTTTTGAAAAAAACGAAATTTTCACTGTATTTTGGCCAATTTCTTGGCCTCCTTCAGGGGAACCCACAAAGTCTGGGTACCTTTAGAATCGCTAGGATGTTGGAAAAAAAGGACGCAAATTTGGCTTGGTTAGCTTATGTGGACAAAAAGTTATGAGGGCCTAAGCGCGAACTGCCCCAAATAGGCAAAAAAAGGCCTGGCACAGGAGGGGGAAAAGGCCTGGCAGCGAAGTGGTTAAACAAAATGCAGATCTCATACTACTGCAAGAAACTAAAATTGATCACAAAGAAGCTAATTGCTTATCAACAAATGGACCAGTAAAGTTATATGTTCACCTGGAAAAGGTAAAAAAAATGGGGTAATAACAATTGCTTCAAATAACTCTAACCTTATCCATCTTTTTTAATCAACTGACTATGCTAGTAGAATGGTATTCATGAAACTAAACTGGAATGGTAAATACATTCACCTCCTCAACGTCTATGGTCCAAATGTTGAAGCTGCAGACTTTTGGATCTCCTTCTGAGACATCCTTAAAAAAATCCTAATGGCAAACAACAAATAGTGGGCAGTGATTTTAATCTTTCTCTAGACTTGATTCTGGATAGACAATTTAAAACACCACTCCATTCCTCAAAATCCCACAAAGCTTTAAATAATCTCTGCACCAGATTTCACTTGAAGGTTTGCAGGAGATTATAACACTCTAAAACTAAAGACTACACCTTCTTTTCTTTCCCCCTTTCCACATACTCGAGAATCGACTATCTACTCATTTTGAGTGCTCAGACACAACTTATCGGCCAATCTGACACATTACCAAATTGGGTCTCGGAACACTCCTGTATGTCATTAACAATCAAAGGAATTAATCCAAAACCAAAAGTAATATCTGGCATTTTAATGATGAGTCAATTAGGAATGACGCCAAAAAGACAAACATTGAGAGGGCAATTTTCAACTATAACAAAGAAAAGTCTTCCCCTGATAGATACTTTCTGCGAAACATTAAAATTGACTCATTGATAGAAGTGGAGGCTAAATTAAACAAAGACCATAACAGTAAAATAAGCTCCCTTGAAAATGAAATTAAAAATCTGAATCTCTCCGCATTTTGAATCTCTATCCCAACATTCCTACTGTTTTAATGAATAAAAATCATGAATACTGTGGTGTCGATTAATTAACATAAAACTCTAAGACTGTGTGACTCAAATAGAGAATGGAAACTGTTAGCCTAATATCTGAATCACAAACAGAATAAAAAATAATTTAGCTCTATTAACGTTAAACTGACTATTAGCCAAACTGATCCCTGAAAGATATAATGGGGGTCATTACAACATTGGCGGTAAAAGCCGCTTACCTCCGTGCAGAAGCCCGCCAATACACCGCCGGGGCCGTGGAAAACCGCCACAGCTATTATGACCCACATTGCGGAATCCGCCGAAATTCAGACACCTACACAAGTCCGCCACATCAAAGGTCAGTGATAAACTGGCAAAAACAAATCCTACACTGTCACGCCAACAGAAACACACCCATGCTATTACGACCCACGAATCCACGTGGCGGTCTTTCAACCGTGGTATTCCATTGGCGGTACACACCGCCGCGCTCAAAATATACACACATCTCCAAAACACCGCCACATTGGACAATTCGAAATACACACACCTGATACACATACAAACACCACTCCCACACACCCAACACAATATAAAACACACACCCACATCACCCACAAACCCCTACGACCACAAAATAGAGACGAAGGCGACAGAAAGAGCACAGCAATAGACAACCCCACCACACAGAGGCACACAACACCATCACCCACACAACATCCACGCACAAAACACCACACACCACTACATATCACCACACTCATCACCACATACACCACCCCACACATCACCTACACCACCCCATGACACGCCAAAGACACCCCAGGTTTTCGGAGGAGGAGCTCAGGGTCATGGTGGAGGAAATCGTACGGGTAGAGCCACAGCTATTTGGCTCACAGGTGCAGCACACCTCTATAGCTAGGAAGATGGAGCTATGGCGAAGAATAGTCGACAGGGTCAACGCAGTGGGACAGCACCCAAGAAATCGGGAGGACATCAGGAAGAGGTGGAACGACCTACGGGGAAGGTGTGTTCTGTGGTCTCCAGGCACAACATCGCGTTACAGCGGACTGGCGGCGGACCCCCACCTCCTCCCCCACAACTAACAACATGGGAGGAGCAAGTCTTGACCATTATGCATCCAGAGGGCCTCGGAGGAGTCAGTGGAGGAATGGACACTGGTAAGTCAAATCTTAACTATCATATCCCCCACCCTACCTGCATGCTATCACACACCCCCACCCTCACCCCCTCCCCATTCACTCAAACTCCTCACTAATGTACTAATAACACAAACCACCCATCCCAACACCAAGCCCTGCATGCAACAACAAAGCATGGACACCATTCACTAAAGCATGCCCACTGCACATACCCATAGCACCCCCTAACCATCTTCAAACAAGCCCACACACAGGAATGCTAGCACTGGGGTACACGCTCACTCACCCATTGCACACCATGAGACACACACATGCAATAATCATGCTTTTATACCCCTGCAGGACCACTACCTAATGTCACCAGACAGGAGGGTCCAGACATCTCTACCCCACCCACAGAAGAGGCCCACAGTGATGACAGCAGCTCTGGCCAACTGGATCCAGATGACCAGCCCGGAGCATCGTGGGCCTCTGAACAGTCGGTTCCCCTCGCACAGGCACAGCCCAACACTGACCTTCCACCCTCTGGTAACACCAGCACACCACCCACCCAGCGGGCCCATACCTCCGTACCCAGGACACGTCAATCAGCTGTGTGTCCACCACTACAGGGAACCCAGGATAACCCAGCACCCCAACAACAACAGGGACCTGGGGGCAGTGTTAGTGGGCACACGGTCCAGGGGACGGAGGCACTGGAACACAGGGGAACTGGGAGGGCTGCTGTGCGACAGGGGGCAGACAGGCCTAGGGAACCCACTCTCCACGAGGCCCACTACTCCATCATGGGAGCATACCACCATTCCCAGGAGACGATGGCGACGGTCCTGGACAAGTTTCAGGAGACCCAGCGCATGCAGGTCGAACTGTATTTGGGGTTCAGGGAGGAGCTCAGAACCATCAGCTCCGCCCTGAGCACCATCGTAGTGGTGCTGAAGGACATTCAGAACACCATGAGGGACAGCGTGGCTCTCCAAGGGGCCCCTGACACTATCCTGGATGATGAACTGCACACCACCTCCGCCGGCGCTTGTGGACAGGACGCCCCGCCACAGGACCACCACACCAGAACCCCACCCCCTGCAGACGGAGAACCACCCAACAAGCGGTCCCTCAGATCCAGGAACAGGACAGAGCAAGATGGCAATACCCCCTCCAGGAAATGAGACCACCCTGATTGTCATCCCACTGTCCCACTTTGTTACTCTGTCCAGATTGGAACTGTTCCAGCTCCACTTCCTATACCCATATGGGCAGTGCACCTGTGAGACTAATAGACTGGACTCTGCCATGGACGTTCCTCCACCATCACCCATCACCATTTTGCCACCCCCTCCAATAATTAGCACTTCAATAAACATCCTTGAACAACAAAACAATCTGGAGTAAGTCTGTAATTATGAAAATGTGTATTAACTATGACAATGGCAAAATCCGTTCGAAAATGTAATGTCAACATACCTATGTCACACATCACAAGTCCATGAAGGATGCAAGCAGATGACACACGTTGGTAACCACACCGGTGAAACCGTAATGGAAATGTACCACTCAGTTAGCAATTACTGCTTCAAATTGACAGACTGGATAGAGGTAGAAGTGTGAAAGTAAATGTAATAGTCAAAAAATTTATCTCACCTGTGTGTCACTGGAAATATTGCTGTATGACAGAGTCCCTGTCATCAATGTCTTCTTCCTCTGCTTCCTCCTCATCACTGTCCACAGGCTCCACAACTGGCACAACACCGTCATCTGGACCATCCTCCTGCAGAAAAAGCACCTGGCGTCGCAAAGCAAGATTGTGAAGCATAGAGCAGGCGATGATGATCTGGCACACCTTCCTTGGTTAGTAGAATAGGGAACCACCTGTCATATGGAGGCACCTGAACCTGGCCTTCAGGAGGTCGAAGGTGCGTTCGATCACCCTCCTAGTCCGCCCATGGGCCTCATTGTAGCGTTCCTCTGCCCTGGTCCTGGGATTCCTCACTGGGGTCAATAGCCATGACAGGTTGGGGTAACCAGAGTCCCCTAATAGCCACACACAGTGCCTCTGGAGTTGACCCATCACATAAGGGATGCTGCTATTCCGCAGGATGTAGGCATCATGCACTGAGCCAGGGAACATAGCATTTACCTGCGAGATGTACTGGTCTGCCAAACATACCATTTGTACATTCATCGAATAATAACTCTTCCGGTTCCTGTACACCTGTTCACTCCTGTGGGGGGGGGGACCAAAGCTACATGGGTCCCATCAATGGCACCTATCATGTTAGGGATATGTCCCAGGGCATAGAAGTCACCTTTAACTGTAGCCAAATCCTCTACCTGAGGGAAAACGATGTAGCTCCTCACGTGTTTCTGCAGGGCAGACAACACTCTGGACAACACGTTGGAAAACATAGGCTGGGACATCCCTGATGCCATGGCCACTGTTGTTTGAAATGTCCCACTTGCTAGGAAATGGAGCACTGATAGCACCTGCACTTGAAGGGGGATTCCTGTGGGATGGCGGATTGGTGACATAATGTCTGGCTCCAACTGGGTACACAGTTCCTGGATAGTGGCACGGTGAAACCTGTAGGGGATGATTAAATGTCGCTCCTCCATTGTCAACAGGTCCTCCAATGGTCGGTACACCGGAGGATTCCGCCACCTCCTCACATGTCCCAGCTGACGGTGCCTAGGAAGGACAACAGCGACCACAGAGTCAAGCGACTCAGAGGTATGTACCCACAGCTACACAGTACACGAAACATAATCCAAAAAGTTGTCTGTAAGTGTGTTGAGTCCAGGCCTAGGTATGTGTGACGCAGTTGTAAATGAAGCCATGTGGGCCCCTGAAATGGCGGCTGCCTGACCTCTAAAGTGGGACAATGGGATGTGAGGTAACTGCGCTGGCGTTGTACACCGTCGCGGTAGGTGGTCGAAGACCGCAGCGCAATGCCGCAATGGTTAACATTGGACCCTATGGGTCCCAGGAGCCAATGCCGAAGTGCACCGGCGGTGATGATATGCACCGTCGCGGAAGTGACCGTCATTTTCTATCTGTTCAATCACTCGATACCTGATCTTCGACAGGAGAGGACCTACACTGCAAGTGCTGCTGTGACCTCGGTCTGGAAGAGAAACTGGCACGTGCGTCTGGGGAAAGGGCCCCTGCCTTTACTGCACAGGAGTTGGAGAAGCTCGTGGATGGGGTCCTCCCCCAGTACACGCTACTCTACGGTCCTCCAGACCAACAGGTGAATACATAGGGTGCAAGTTGTATGGGCTATGCCTGGGTGGAGAGGGCTGGATGTAAGTAGGAAGGGGGCCGAGTTATGCGAGCATGAAGGAGTGTGAATGCATGCGCCACTTGGCAAGGGCAGGGATGTGGGCAACTCACTACGACGTGCAGTTGGTAATGACTTCTCTTCTTCCCCTGTACATGTCATGTAGGTCAGCGCCCACCAGAAGAAGGATATTTGGCGTGCCATCGCCAAGGACGTCCGGACCCTGGGGGTCCACCAGAGACGGAGCACCCACTGCCGTAAAAGTTGGGAGGACATTCGCCGCTGGAGAAAAAAGACGGCGGAGGCTCAGCTGGGGATGGCCTCCCAACGTGGGAGGGGTGCCCGTCGCACCATGACCCCCCTGATGGTCCGGATCCTGGCGGTGGCCTACCCTGACTTGGATGTGCGCATGAGGGCATCACAGCAGACACAAGGGGGTTAGTACACTCACATTCTCATAACTTTGCGTGCAGTGGAGGGGTCTGGGTGGGGGAGGAGGGCTGTGGGTTTCCCTAGGCCAGGGCGAGTTCCGTAGGCTAGGCCCCTCCGTAATGCAGGCCATGTGCCACTCCACCCCACCTCTGTAGAGTGCCAAGTACAGGTATACATGCCCCTGTGTCATCTATGTGTGCAGATGTGTACCATAGCCATGTTGGCCATATCCCAGGAACTGCATCTGTAGAGCCCAAGAGTGTGGCGTAGTGCAGGGGGCTGCTGTGTCTGTATTGTCCACCAACGGTAGCGGTAAGCCATGCACTCAACCTGTCTTTCTTCTTTTTCACCACCCCTTTTTGTGCTCTCCCTGTTCTTTTGTGCATCAGCATCATCAGGTGGAGGTACAGGGGCACCGGAGCACGAGGGGGCTGCGTCCCACATGGCCATGGAGGGACACACCACGGACTCGGAATACAGCAGTGGGACGGAGGGCGAGGGGAGCACCACGGCGGTCAGCGGATCAGGAAACAGCGACACAGACTCGTCCTCCGATGGGAGCTCCCTTGTGGTGGCGGCACCATCTTTGCCCACCACTTCTACAGGTACAGCCGCCACCCCCCCTACCAGCACCGCTCTCCCAGCAGCCCCTCAGCCTTCGACCCGTGCCCGCTCATCCAAGAGGGTAGGCATCACCTTTGCCCCAGGCACCTCAGCCCCTGCCCCTGTCACCCCCGCTGCCCTCAGTGAGGAGGCCATTGACCTCCTCAGGTCACTCACTGTTGGGCAGTCTACCATTGTGAATGCCATCCAGGGTGTAGAGAGGGAGTTGAAACACACTAATGCATTCCTGGAGGGCATTCATTCTGGTCAGGCTGCCCATCATCGAACCCTGCAATCTCTGGCCTCAGCACTGATGGCAGCCATTGTCCCTGTGTCTAGCCTCCCCCTTCCAACTTCCTCCACCCAGGCCAATCCCCTGTACCTCAGCCTATACAAGCACACCATCAGACCAGCCTGCTCACACCTCAACACACAAGGGCAGCTCAGGCAAACATAGGCACCACACATCCCACAGGCACTCACACAAGCATCACCCACATACAGACACAGCAACATCCACTGCCTCCACTGTGTCCCCCTCCTCGTCGTCGCCCTCCTCCCTCCCAGTGTTGTCTACACTCTCACCTGCATGCACTACCACTACAGCCACTAGGACTCGCACCAGAACACCCAGCACCACACCCCCTCCCCTGCACTCACCACCCCCACTACCATTTACACGTCCCCTGTGTCCTCTCCCAGAGTGTCTGTGACGCCCCCTCCCAAAGCACACAAACGCGGGCACACACACATCCAACATCCATCCACCTCACAACAGCCTCCAGAACATGCACCTGCACCCAAAGCATCAAAAGTTACACCTCCTACAACCACCTCCTCTTCCTCCACTCCCAGACCCCCTCCAGCTACCCGTCCCAGTGTTCGTCAGAAACTTTTCCTAAGCAACCTTGACCTCTGTCCCATCACCCCCCCTCCAATTCATAGGTCCCGTAGTAGCACCTCAGCCAAAAAGATTCCGATACCAGTGGTGCCTATTAGAGGTATGTGGAGTGCACCGGGCACCAGGACAGCCAGTGTGACACGGAGCCAAAGCACTGCCAGGCCACCCCCTGTGAAGCACCAGAAGTTGGACAGTGCCCGACGGGAGAGGGGGAAGACACCTGCCGGTAAAGCCGCCAACAAGGGTCCCGGGGGGAGTGTCGAGTCAGCTGTGACTCCTCCCAAGGTGGGGATGGTGTAGAAGAAGTCTCCTAAGTCTGGGAAGAGCAGCACGGCGGAGAAGGCCGCCATCCTCCCCGCTGCCCAAGACGCCACCGCCAGCCCCATCATCACTGGTTAGGAGACCACCGCTGGAGTCAGTGCCCAGGAGGGCAGCACAATCGTCACTGGTCAGGAGACCACCGCCAGAGTCAGTGCCCAGGAGGGCAGCACTCTCGTCACTGGTCAGGAGACCAACGCCGGAGTCAGTGCCCAAGAGGGCAGCACTATCATCACTGGTCAGGAGACCACCGCCGGAGTCAGTGCCCAGGAGGGCAGCACAATCGTCACTGGTCAGGAGACCACCGCCAGAGTCTGTGCCCAGGAGGGCAGCACAATCGTCACTGGTCAGGAGACCACCGCCAGAGTCAGTGGCAAGGAGGGCCCCAGCAGCCACAGCCCTCTGGGCAATAAGGGACCGCTATGGCACACACCGCTGCACAGGTCAGAGACAGCAAAATCAAACAGCGCTGAACAAGGCAAGCACTGCTGAACAGGGCAAAGACCGCCATGGCAAGCACCGCTGAACAGGGCAAGCACTGCTGAACAGGGCAAAGACCGCCATGGACAGCACCGCTGAACAGGGCAAGCACCGCTGAACAGGGCAAGCACCGCTGAACAGGACAAAGACCGCCATGGAAAGCACCGCTGAACAGGGCAAGCACCGCCAACTCAAGCATCGTTTGCCCATGAGCGGCAGGAGCAGTGACGGAACTGGGACCGTCACGGGGAGCGTGATGCACTCTGGGCACCAGTCCCCCTCCAGAACCAGTGGAGACTGTTATCCACTTGAGAGACTGTGGCTTTGCACTCCCCAGGATGGTACAGTGGGCAAACCACCCACTGCAAAGACTTGTGAGACTGTGGCTTTGCACTCCCCAGGATGGTACAGTGGGCAAACCACACACTGCAAAGACTTGTGAGACTGTGGCTTTGCACTCCCCAGGATATATCAATGGGCATGGAGCCCCGTCCTGGATCTGGCGTGGTGCTGTCATCCGGCTGAGGTGCCCCCCTTCCCTTCCCCCTGAGGTGCCTGTTGTATTTCTATCTGATGCCCCTGCAGTGTTCTCTCCGTTTCAGGACAGTTATCGTGTGTGGGCCTCGCCCATGCATTTTGGGCCCAGTAGTCCACGGACATTGAAATGTGCATACCTGCACTACTAATCGTGATTATCGTAGTAATCCTCAAAGATGGCAAAGATCTAAATATAGCAAAAAATGACATGCCAATCTCTCTAATTATTCTAGAGGCAAAGATATATGCAAAAATGATATCTAAATGCTTAGAAGCTCTCCTTCCCAAATGGATTAGTAGTTCACAAGTGGGCTTTATGAAAGGCCGAATGCCTACTGACAACACACAATTGCTTTGCCATGTTTTTGAACGAGCAAAAATGTCACCTTCCGAATGTGTGGCCATCACACTTGATGCCAAAAAGGCATTTGATAAGGGTTCCTGTGTTTTTCCCAAAAAAACTTTTATAAATTTCAACCTCGGTGAAAATGTCATCAAAATGGTTATGGCCCTCTATAGCAATCCCAAAGCCAGAGTGAGATGAGATGGCCTTTTCTCTGAATCCTTCAAACTAGAGAAAGAAACTAGACAGGGTTGCCTGCTATCCCCATCCTGGTTTTTACTTACACTAGAACTGCTCCTCCAAAGTATCCAGTCTGAAGTGAAAGGAAGAAATACAATTTCCACCAAGGAAGTTGTTTGTGAATCTGACCTGACATGGCAATCTGATTATTTGAAATATTTAGGTATGGAATTTTGCATGAACCTTATAGGCACCCTTCATCACAATGAGAAATTAACTCTGCAAAAACTCTCAAACCTTGAATCCTGGAACAACTAATTTATTTCATGGAGGGGACGCATTGAAACAATAAAAATTATGATTACACTGATAGTAAATTACCTCATATTTATGCTCCCACTCTGGCAAAATAAACGTCCAAGCATATCAATCAAGAAGCTCAGCCTCCTTGCTTCCCTTGGTGATGTAAGCCTCTCTAACCTTTGGTTATATCAAACAGCTTTTATGATTAAACAGGGCTCTATGTCGTTTCATTCACCACAGGAGTATGCTTCTGCCTGGCTTCAAGCTGAAAAAGCACTTCTTGAAGATTACCATCCAAATATGTTACTCTCTACTAATCTTAAACCCTCTCTTCCAGCAAGACAAATTTTCCCGGCCACCAAATAAGTCTTGTTGCAACTAGACAAAAAGTTGGAGGTTCTCATCAGGCACTCTGACATGATCTCCCTATGGAACAATATGCAGTTCAAAACTGAAGATTCCTCAATTGAATGGTATGCAAAGTCTTCAAAGGAGATCATCTTTCTAACGCAACTGGGTCTGAAAAATGTTCCTTTTTCTTTTACAAGACTGCAGAATCAATTTAACCTTGATAATATAGACTTTTATGACTTTCTAAAACTCAGGGCCTGCATCTCCAAGTCCAACATACTCTACCAAGAGCCCTCCTTTCCTGATTTGATAGTGGTTGCCAATAGACAGGGTCATCAGGTCTCAAAGTACTACCAACTACTACATCTAGATTCCTCTAGTTTAAACTGAAGTATTCTCGAGAAATGGTATCTGAATAATTCCCTAACCGAAGAACATTGGAAACTGATTTGGGAATCGGTGGTCTCCCATAAAATTGTACCTGCACTTTCCCCGGCCAAGTTCTGGCTCCTTCACAGAAAATTTTAGAACCCTTCTCTCTTTCACGGAGTTGGCCTCAGAGATGAACCAACTTGCTGAAACTGCAATCAAGATATTGCCAATTTACCACATCTACTCTTTTCTTGCAGCGCTAAAGCTAGTTTCTGGGACAAAGCTTTTGAGTTCCTATCCGCATTATTTGCATTTCAGATTAAAAACGAGCTCATATCGATTTTTATTGTTTTTCTCAGCCCTCACATACAGTCCCAACCAGACGCATTACTGTTAGACATTTTATAAACAGCAGCTTGTAAATCCATTCTTTACAGTTGGAAAGATACTGCACCCACCTCTTTTATATCCTGACTGAATTGTATCACACATATTAGGGGCATTGATAATATTGCTTTACAATACTCACCCTGGAAACCACAAAATAAAGAATTTATAGAGTAGGCTTGACACTTTCTTCGCTACTACTAAATCCCCATTAAAATACAAAGAATTGAAATAACAAAAAGAAAATATGTAATATCCATACTATATTAATAATCACATTTTTATCAATATAATCAGGTTTATGAAGTACATCTTCATTAGTTCAACCATATGCATCATGAAAGTCACTAACTTGCACAAATAATCGGTCACTCCACATTTATACATAAGAAATAACTTTGACATCACCTGAGATATGAGGAATGATCCCATGGATAACGGTTAGGTTTAGACCAGTAGATGTATAGAAGCATTAACCTTATCAACACTTCATTGGAAGGGACAGTTTTGCCTATAGAAGAACATAATGTATACAAGAAGCATAAAACCTGCTTACAGTACCTGATCCTCTTTGCTGCCACGTCTTTTCCCCCTCATGTGCCTTTTTTTTGCTATTTGGGGCAGTTCGCTTTTAGGCCCTCATAACTTTTTGTTCACATAAGCTACCCACGCCAAATTTCTAGAGGTACCCAGAGTTTGTGGGTTCCCCTGAAGGACACCAAGAAATTACCCAGATTCAGCAAAAATGTCATTGTTTTAAAAAAAATGGGAAAAAGTGCTGCAGAAGAAGGCTTGTGGTTTGTTTCCCTGAAAATGGCATCAACAAAGAGTTTGCAGTGCTAAATTCACCGGCTTTCAGGAACAGGCAGACTAGAATCAGAACAATACATTTTTCAAAACAAATTTGGCATTTTACTGGGACATACCCCATTTTTACTATATTTTGTGCTTTTAGCCTCCTCCCAGTTAGTGACAGAAATGGGTATGAAACCAATGCTGGATCCTGGAAAGCTAAACATTTCTGAAATGTAGACAAAATGCTAAATTCAGCAAGGGGTCATTTGTGTACATCCTACAAGGTTTTCCTACAGAAAATAACAGCTGAAATAAAACAAAAATTGAAATTGAGGTGAAATAAACTGCCATTTCTCTCCACCTTTTACTCTGTAACTTTTTCCTGTGATGTCAGATTTTAGAAATCAATATACCGTTACGTCTGCTGAACTCTTCTGGTTGCTGGAACAGACAGAGTGAAAAATAGGTATCAAGGAAACCTTTTTATTTCCAAAATGGGCACAATATAAGATGTTGAGAAGCAGTTGTTATTTGCATATCTCTGAATTCCGGGGTCCCCATATTAGCATGTGAATTACAGTGCATTTCTCAAATGTCTTTTTACACAGTGTCTTACATTTGGACAAAAAAATGTAGAGAAAGACAAGGGGCATTAACACTTGTTGTTCTATTCTGTGTTCCCCCAAGTCTCCCCATAAAAATGGTACCTCAATTGTGTAGGTAGGCTTAGTGCCTGCAAAAGGAAGTACCCAAAACGCTATGTGGACACATCCAAATTATCAAATACAAAACTACCTGTTTTTGCAGGGGGGCACCTGCGTTTTTGGTCCTGGGCTCAGCAGCCATATAATAGGAAGCCTACCAGACCCAAACATTTCTGAAAACTAGACACCCAAATGAGTTCAGGGAGGTGTGACTTGCATGGATCCCCAGGGTTTTCTTACCCAGAATCCTCAGCAAACCTCAAATTTAGCTAAGAAAATGCACATTTTTCTCACATTTCTGTGTGGGATCACTGCACCGGGACAAATTTCCTACCATCCAACGTTCCTCTCAGTCTCCCAGTAAAAATGAAACCTCACTTGTGTAGGTTGGTCAAGTGCAGGTGACAGGGAAGAGCCCAGAACACGTCCAAACTGAGGGTGAACCAAAGCGGGTCCAAAAGGGCAGCTTGAAAAAAAAAAATTTGGCTGATAAGTGAGCAGAATTCTTATTGGTATAGATGTGAATTTTGTGGATTCCTGCAGATTCTGGAAGGTTACATCACAAAAATGTGGGAAAATGTATGATTTCCAGCAAAGTTGGAGGTTTGCAGGGCATTGTGGGTAAGAAAATGGTGCGGGGGTGCATGTGAAGCTCACGACCCTGGACTCACCCAGATGTTTAGTTTTCAGATGTGTTTGGATCTTGTGGATTTTCCTACATGGTAGTGTCCCAAAGTCCAAAAAGTGCAGCACTGCCCCTCAAAACCTCAAATAATCAAATGTACTCAGCTTGCTGTAGGATAACATGTTTTAGTGTGCAGGGGAGAACTGAAAGACTGTTACCCCCTTCAGTTGAGGTGGGGGCATAACCATGTCCATACTGGTTGGTAGCCACCACACCACTATTTTTTACTTTTTTTAATTCCCTGGCATCTAGTAGGCTTTCTGCCACCTGCGGAGTGGATTGGGGCTAATTGCCCCATGAGCCCACCGGTGGGCAGAACAACTTTGGCCCCATTTATTTGGGGTGAGGGTATGGCAATACCCCACCCTCTTTTGTTAAATAAAAATCTTCCCTGAGCTCAGGAGGGCTTTCTGCCCCCATTGGGGGCAGTGGGACTTTAAAAAATAGGAGACATGGCCAACAGTATTGTGCCCCCAATGGCGAGCGACCCTTGCCCGAAGGGGCTCTCCCCCAAACAAAATGCACACACACCAATCCCTGGTGCCTAACTGGTTTCTGCCCCCCATGGGGGCAGATCAGTCTAATAGAAATAGGCTGATCTGCCCCCTAGGGGGGCAGAAATTGCCTAAAATAAATTTGGCCCCCAGGGAAACGACTCTTGCCTAAGGGGTCAAATCCACTTGCAGGAAATTGATGCAAAATAAAATCCCTGGTGCCTAGTGTGGCAGATTGGCCTAATATAAATAGGCAGATCTGCCCACAAGGGGGTTAGAAATGGCCTAAAATAAAATTGTCCACCAGGGGAGCAACCCTTGCCTAAGGGGTTGCTCCCCACATAAAAAAAAGAAAAGAAAACATTATTACTGGTGCCTAGAGGTTTCGGCCCTTTGGAGGCAGATTGGCCTAATTACAATAGGCTTATCTGCCACCAAAGGGGGCACAAATGATCTAAAACAAATTTGGTCCCCAGGGAAGCATCCTTTGCCTACGGGGTCACTACCCTTGCGTGAAATGGACAAAAAAGAAAATTCCTGGTGTCTAATGGTTTCTGCCCCCACTGGGCAGAAATGGCCTAAAAAGATTTTTCCTCCCAGAGGAGCTTCCCTTGCCATGGGTCGCTCACCACATCTAAAAAGATAAAACAAAAAAAAGTGATCCCTGGTGCCTAGAGGTTTCTTCCCCCCCCCCCCCGGGGGCAGATTGGCCTAATTACGATAGGCTGATCTGCCTCCAAGGGGGGCAGAAATGACCTTAAATAAATTGACCCCCCCAGGGGAGCGACCCTTACCTAAGGGATCACTCTAGTCAAGTGAAACTGACCTAAAAAAAAATCCCTGGTGTCTACTAGTTTCTGCCCCCCCTGGGGGCAACTTGGCCTAATGAAAATAGGCCGATCTGCCCAAGGGGGGTATAAATGGCCAAAAATAAATTTTGCCCCCAGGGGAGGAACCCTTGCCTAAGGGGTCACTCCCCTTTATTGTAAATAAACAAAAAACAAACTCCCTTGTGTCTAGTGGGCGTTTTGATCGGGCAGCAGAAATGCTGAGAGAGACATCAGAGGAGAGGAAAGGCCTTTCCTTTTCAATTATGCCTCTCTCGACCCCTCCACATGATCTGAGGAGAAATGCTTTTGGGGGCAACCTCTGATGAGGTCAGCGCGTGATCAAGCGCTGACATCATCAGACACCACGGGGGATGAGAGGGCTGGGATGAAAGGGGAAGCGATTCCCCTTACAACCCTGTCAAGTGGAGGGGGTGCCAAGCCCTCGGGGTGCGCTAGCGCTCCCTTCGAGGGCCCATAGCAGGACGATCTGGTCTCGTCCTCGGCACACGACGACCGTGGCCAAGGGCGAGACCAGCTCATCTAGGGCACCCAAGGGGTTAAAGAAATATGCGAAGGGCATCTTTTCAAGAACTAATATTCTAGTATCAAAAATTGCCTCAAAATTAGGGAAGCATGTTATGTATCAATGGATGTATTAACCACATAAACACATTTCATGCTATTTGTGATTGGTTAATCCCTCACATTTCATGGAGGATCATAGCTAAGAATGCCCTAATCCGGAAGTGGCATAGCTGAAACCAGGTAATGATACTAACAAAGATAAGGAGCTCTAAACTAATACCTGATTATTCAAACAAAGTGCCTGATAATGTGTGTAAATATCAATGATATCAATAAAGCATTGGTCATGCACCAATCTGGTTCTCATGTACACCTCTTCTCACAATACCACACCAACCACCAGTGCAGTACGAACACTGAACACAGTGGTAGCCACTTACAGGCAGCCAGAAGACATGGCTGTGCCCACTGTATAATGAGAGCACACCACCAGGATTTCCGGAGCGGTAGCAACAACACCAAAAGCCTGGAGGAAACATATAATTTAAAAGAATACACTCACCTCCAGGGACACAGAGGAGTCTGCGGCTACCATGGAACTGGAACTCCAAGCCTTCCTAATGCTGTACCATGCCATGGCCGTCCTGGAGCACCAATGCCAACGAAGATGATGACAGTGAGTACAGCCACCAACACATAAGGGAGGGAGAAAGGGTGGGGAGAGTGCCACACACACGCACAACACACACACACACACACACACACACACACACCACACACCCAGAACCAGCTGCAGAGTAAATCAACAGTAACAGGACCCAGGACCCAGGAACAAAGAAGGCCAGGACACATACCTCTGTTCAAATAAAACAAAAACATACAACTGCATATGTACATGCAGGTCCAAAGGCCAGTTTAAAGTCTGTAATGCCCATAGGGCAAAGTCCAAGCCCCAACTTGACTCCTGACAACATAGGAACTCCACTGTTCAGGGGTATCATGTTGGAAATGGGCAGGCACCTCGGGGGCGGGCGGTTTGCATCTCATTGGGATGGGGCTCCTAGGCCACTGGTTCTGGAGGGGGCTCCTTTCCCACCGGATACGGATACTGATGGGACTCCTTGCCCACTGGTTACTGAGGGTGCTCCTTGCCCACTGGTTCTGGAGGGGACCCTTGCCCACTGGATACTGAGGGTGCCCTTGCTCACTGGTTCTGGAGGGGACTCTTACCCACTGGTTACTGAAGGGCCTCCTAGCCCACTGGCTCTGAAGGGGACCCTTGCCCACTGGATACTGAGGGGGCTTCTTGACCACTGCTTCTGGAGGGGACCCTTGCCGGCTAGATACGGAGGCGGCTCCTTGCCCACTGGTTACTGAGGGGGATCCTTTGCCACTGGTTCCGGAGGGGTGTACGTGACAGTGGTTTTTGAGGGGTGTCCTTGGCCACTGGTTCTGGAGGGGTGTCCTTGGCCACTGGTTCTTGAGGGATATCCTTGGTCAGTGGTTCTGGAGGGGTGTCCTTGGCCACTGGTTCTTGAGGGGTGTCCTCGGCCATTGGTTTTTGAGGGGTGTCGTCCTTGGCCACTGGTTCTTGAGGGGTTTTCTTTGTCACTGGTTCTGGAGGGGTGTCCTTGGCCACTGGTTCTGGAGGGGTATCCTTGGCCACTGGTTTTTGAGGGATGTTCTTGGTCACTGGTTCTTGAGGGGTGTCCTTGGCCACTGGTGTAGGAGGGGTGTCCTTGGCCACGGGTTCTTGAGCAGTGTACTTGGCCACCTGTGCTGGAGGACCCTCCTTGGGCTTTGTTTTTGTAAGGGCCTCCTTGGGCTTACTTTTTGTAGGAGCCTCCTTGTCCTTGGTCCATAGGTTTTGACAGTGGCTCCATGCTCTTGGTTGTCTGATTAGAAGGGGCGGCACTTTAGCCCTGTGTTTTGGGGGTGGAGGAGTGTCCTTGGGGCAGGGGGCCGGCATCGCACCTTAGTGGCTGCTGGAGACTTTGGAGTAGGTACAGTGTCAGACGGTGTGCTTGAGGTACTGTCCTGTGGGGGTGGGACCTTCCTCTTATGGGCAGGATGGGGGATGGAGAGGGAAGAGGTCAGGGCGGGAAAGGAAAAGCTTCTTAGGCCAATGGGGTGGGATGTGGGAGGATGGATGGGAGTGGAGGTAGAGGGAGTGGTTGTAAGAGGAGGAGGTGTGCTGGACTTGGGTGCAGGTGCATGGACAGTGTGCTTGTGTGAGGTGAATGGCTGTTAAGGGTCTAAGTGCAAGCATTTGTGTGTCTTTGGAGGGGGGCAGACACGGGGGGAGGACAAGCAGGATGTGTGGATGGATGTTGTGATGGTGTCTGCAAGTGAGGTGGGTGTGCTGCAAGATGTGGTGATGGTGGTGGTGGTGACTGCACATGTGGTTTGTGGGTGCATGTCAGTGGGTCTGCTGTTGTGATAACTGTGGGCAAGGCTGTGTAGGTGGGAGGTTCAGGGATTGTTGATGCAGTACATGCAGGTATGAGTGCGGATGTGACTGTGAGGGATGAGGAGGGGGAGACAGTGGAGGCAGTGGATGATGTCTGTGCATCTGTTTGTTGGCGGTGTGAGTGCTTGTGGACTGAAGTGTGCTCCCTGTGTTTATCTGTGCAAGTCTTGTGTGATGTTTTGTGCGCATGCTTGTCTGAATGTGTGTGTCGGATGGGTTGGGGTGAGGAGACTGGAACTGGGAAGTGGTAGTTGGAGGGGGGATGGAAGTAACAGGGACACTAGCTGCCTTCAGAGAGGAGGCCAGAGCCTGAAACAATCTCTGTAGGGCCACCAAGCCCCGTGAATGCCCTCCAGGAAGGGATTGCATTGATGCATCTGGGATGCCAACCCCTGGATGGCATTCACTATGGTTGACTACCCTACAGAGATGGATCTCAGGAGGTCAATGGCCTTGTCACTGAGGGCAGCAGGGCTGACTGGGGCAGGGCCTGAGATGTCTGGGGTGAAGGATCTGTCCACCCTCCTAGGTCAGCGGGCACGGGCAACTCGAAGGGGGGCTACTGGGAGGGTGGTGCTGTATGGGGGGCAGTAGAACCTGTAGCTGAGGTGGTTGCAGAGGTGTCCGCCACCACCAGGGAGTTCTCATCGGAGGATGAATCAGAGTCAGTGGTATCACCTCCTGTCCCTACTCCCCTCTGTCCCACTGGTCCACATGGCTTCAGTGAACTCTGCCTCCTGGGTCCCATGAGTTGCAGCTCCCTCACTTATCGGTACCCTTACTCCTTCACCGGATGATGCTAATGCACACATGGACAGGATGACAAAAGGAGAGAGAGGGGAGAGAAAGAAAGGGAGCACAGGGTCAATCACAGCACCAACAGCCCAGTTGGCAGACACATCACTGTCACACACTGAGACTGAGAATGGGCAGTATGGACTACATTGTCATTCCATTGGCTAAGTACCACAGCAGGTAGGAGCCAAACTCTGCCAGCTACACACCCACTGGGACCAACTAAGCCCTGTCTGCTATGGAAAGCCAAAAACATGCATTTTACCCTATTCACCTCAGCTGGACTATGCAGCAATATCTAAACTGGCATACTGGGGCATCCACTGACTAGTACCCTGCACCTAAATCCCATTCCAGGAATCAGAGATGGCTGTACTCACCCCCTTGTGGCTGCTATAATGGCCTCCAGTGCCCATCCAATGAAGGATTGGTTACTGCCAGTATGTGGGCTATCAGGGCAGTCAGGTTTCCGATGGGCAACCCTCCCTTGTTGGGAGGCCGTCCCTAGCTGGGCCTCCGCTAGCTTCCGGGGTGCAGAGTCTCTGGTCCTCCCACCATTTCCTGCAGTGGGTGCTCCACCTGCTGTAGACCCCCAGGGTCCTCACTCCCATGATGTACTCACCTGTTGGTCTGGAGGCCCATACAACTGCCCATCCACGAGCCTCTGCAACTCTTCCGACGTGAAGGCTGGGGCCCTTTCCCCTATCGCATGTGCCATGGCAGGTTCCAGACACAGGTGACAGCAGCACGCACAGGGGAGATGTCATCCTGTGGAAATTCAGGAATCAAGTGAAGTGGTAGAAATAAAATGACAGACAAGTCCGCAGCGGTGAACACCGTCACCACCGGCGTTGATCATCATTGGTTCCCATACTCCATAGAGGGCCATGTTAGCCAATGAGGAATTGCACGGCGTGCAGACCACCTCCCACCATGACGAGAATGCCGGCGGGAGTGAGGTCACTTCCAACTGTCCCTGCATACAGAACAGGTGGGTGCCATTTTCTAATGTAAGTACACATGTACAGATTTAAAAGTGGGCCATTGTAGTCGAATGTACTCACCTACACAATTCCAGTGTCCAACACACAAGCATCCTCTGTGTACACTGCTGCAGTGTTTTCATGGTTCCTACCGTCACTCCCTTCTTACTTTTATGTCCCTTAGGTACTAATCTCTGTGGAGGAATAGGGGGAGGAGGCAAGCACCCCTGTAAAGACCCCTTCTGGACTTGGCTACAATGGAGGACAGGCAGATCATACTCACCTATCGCCTGGACAGGGCCACAATCCTTCTATCCGTTACACCACAGTAATACACTCTTTTGTGCAGGTACTATCAGTGCTCCATTTTCTGGCAACTGCCTCTTTCCAGGTGACAGTGGGCTTGGCTGCAGGAATGTCACAGCCAATGTTCTCTATTGTGCTTGCAAGGGTTTTGTCTGCTCAAACACATGTGCAAGTACATAGCATTGCCCCAGGTAGATGATTTACCCACTGTGAAGGCTATGGGATGGGACACATACCACATGTAAGTGGGGCCATTGACAGAACACATATCGCCTTAGTCCCCCCCAGGGCCAATGAACAGGTGTACAGGAATCGGAAGAGTTTCCACTCACTCAATGTCCAGATTGTGTGCCTTGCTGACCAGTACATCTCCCATGTCACAGCCAAGTATCCTGGGTCGGTGCATGATGCCTTTGTCCTAAGGAAAAGCAGTGTCCCAAAGCTGATGGCACAACTGCAGAGGCACAGAGTGTGGCTCATAGGTTAGCCTGAGTCCCCACCCAATGTATGTCAGTGTATGTCTTTAGGAGTCAATCCCATGCCATTGTCCAGGATTAATGTGTGTCTCTCCTTCCTGCAGGTGATTCCGGCTACCCAAACCTGTTCTGTTTCCTGACCCATGTTAGGAAGCTGAGAATAGGGGCTGATAATAGGTACACTGATGCTCATGGGCGTACCAGGAGGATCGTTGAAAGGACCTTGGGGCTCTTGAAGGCTAGGTTCAGGTGCCTCCATCTAACAGGTGGATCCCTATGCTACTCCTCTGCGAAGGTCTGCAGGATTGGTGTTGTTTGCTGCATGTTTCAAATTTGGCCCTCAGACGGCATGTGCTGCTGGAGGGGCTCATTTCCTGGTGGTGTCTTGGCAACTTTCTCAGGTGTCTGTCTGGGTCACAGGGACCGTTTGTGGGGTGGTTCCCCTTCTGCAGGGGGAGGGTGCTGGTGGGCTGTGAGTCCTGTGGCATGACCTCCTGTCCACTAGCTGCAGCAAATGTGGAGGGATGGTCAGTACACTGGCTAGTGGAAGGGGCCCACTGGTGTGCTGTGTAGTCCCTCATGATGTTGGCCATATCACCCTCCACCCCTGCAATGGAGACCATGGTATTGTTCAGGGCCTGCAATTCTTACTTGATCTGCTGGTGGTGTTCTCCCTGCAACCGCTGTTTCTTCTGCATGATGTTTATCACCTGACCCACCTAGTCCAGGGATTGTTGGTAAGTCCCCGGGACATTAGTAAGTGCCTCCTGGTCACTCAGTTCCTTGGGTGTGTCCTCCCCCTGGTGCACAGCTTTCCTCTGACCGACCCTGGCCTACTGTGCCTGTGTCACCTGAATGGTGTGCCTACTGCCACTGACCACAGGACCCTCATTGTCTTGCCTGTGAGGTGTGGACTGGGTTTCCTGTATATGTGGGCACACCACTGAGGATGTTGGGTGGCTGCTGTGATGTTGGATTCTGAGGGAGGAGGCTCTGTAGTAGACTGGGTGTTGGCTGGGGTAGCTGGTTGACCAGTGTTCCCTGATGTACCAGGGTGTTCATCCAGATCCAGAGCTCCAGAGTTGCTGCCATCAATGGGGGCATCTTCTGGTTGGGGGACTGGGAAGCCGGGGCACCTCATTGATGCTGGGATTGGCTGGAGCATCTGTGGGAATGTAAGTGGTGTATTATGCTACATGTGTATGACATATTCTGCATCACTAGCTTCCCCTAAGTTATTGCTGTTGCCCTGCCACCTTTGTTTGTGTATGGTGATGTAGTGTGGGATTGTTAGTTCTCCATGTTGTGCATGTATTGGTGGTGGGTTTACATGCAGGGCTGGAAGGGATGTGCTTGCAGTGGGTGTGCCATATAGGGCATGGCTTTTAGGTTTGGTAATTATTTTGGTGCATTCTGTGGGATGGAGTGGGGTGATGGATGAGAGGGTGAGGGGTGGTGGTGGCAGGCAGGTATGGGGGTGATGATAGGTAGTAAATGTTGAATCACCAGTGTCCAGTCCTCAGGCTACTCTAGTGAGTTCCTCAGGATGCAGGATTGCCAAGACTTGTCCTCTCATGCTGTCAGCTGTGAGGGAGGAGGAGGGGTCCACTGCCAGTCCTCTGGATGAGCTTGTACCTTGCTGCAATGGAATACACCTTCTTCCGTAGGTTGTTCCACCTTTTCCTTATGTCGGCCCTTGTGCGTGGATGTAGTCGCATGGCGTTTGCCCTGTCCACGATACTCCACCATAGCTCCATCTCCCTGGCAATGGATATCTGCTGGACCTGTGCTCCAAACAGCTGTGGCTCTACCCGACTATTTCCTCAACCATGACCCGCAACTCCTCATTGGGGAAACAGGGGAGCCTTTGTGGGGACATGGGTGTGGTGTTGTGTGGTGAGTATGTTGTGCAGAGGGTGATGTGGTGGGTTGTGTGATGTGTGGTGTGTGTGGGATGAATAGATAGTTGTGATATGTGTGTGCAGTTCTCTTTTGTGTTAGCGTCGTTAATTGTATCCGTCTTGTGTTAGCAAAGAATTGTGGGGGATGTGGGTGTGCATTTTATAGTGCTGTTGGTGGGTGTGTGGGGTGTTTATATTTGTGTCATGTGTTAGTTTTTTGTTCTGGTCAATGTTGTTTTGTTTTGTATTTGGGTAGCCTTATCTGCGACAGTGGTGTTCACTGCCAATTGCTTACTGCTGTTGAATGTCCGCTGTGGTGATTCGTTGGTCATTATTTGGAGGGTGTAGTATTGGTGGTGTAAAGATATGGTTAGTAGTTCTGACAGTTTATCACATTCAGTGTGTCTGGAAGATTTGTGGTTGTAGCTGATTTCTGTCTTTTTTGCGTGTATGTGTCATAATCTGGAGGACGGATGTTCACCTCCGCGGCAGTATGTTGGCAGCGTTCACCATGGCTGTATTAGGAATTTACAGCCATTGTCATAATGAGGGCCTAAATCTTGAAAATACAATGAGCATGTTTCAGGCAAAAATACTTCAGAATCCAATGCCAACAGATCCACAAAACATCACTCATTTTGGCAATCTCTTCACTAACAGTAGGCAGATGTTTTACCACGTATGCACAGACTGTTTACTGTACATGAACATATGATCAGAAAGAGGATCTTTTCAGTAAACTCTAATAAATTGATCAACCCTCATATCAAACGGTATATTGAAATGAACAACTTGAAACTAAGTTCTGCAGAGATATTGCCCCCTCCTAGTTCACATTTGATTAAAAATAATCAAAAGGCTAGCAGAGTGAGTAAAAAATCCTACACAAGAGGAAACAACGAAGCAGTGAACTGAGCCAGTAATAATTACCACACCAATCATGCTCACGATACTAAACGGAGGGAAATAAACTTGCAACCAGTTTACTAGCAACGAGTGCACGTTTAATCCAAGATCCTAAAATTTAGGGGCATATCTATACTCCGTTTGCGCCGGAATTGCGCCGTTTTTTTTTACGCAATTTTGACGCAAAACTAACTCCATATTTATACTTTGGCGTTAGACGCGTCTAGCACCAAAGTCCATAGAGTTTGCGTCATTTTTTAGCGTGGACACCTACTTTGCGTTAATGAGATACAAGGTAGGCGTTCACGTCAAAAAAATCAACTCCGAGGCATGAGCGTCGGATTTATACTCCCGGGCAAAATTCACGCCCGGGAGTGAGCGGGTCAAAAAAATTGACGTACGGCCGCTTTTGCGCCATTTTTTAGCGCCTGCAAAAGGCAGGCGTTAAGGGACCTGTGGGCTCTGAAGGAGCCCAGAGGTGCCCTCCCAGGCCCCCAGGGACCCCCCCTGTCACCCTTGCCCACCCCAGGAGGACACCCAAGGCTGGAGGGACCCATCCCAGGGACATTAAGAAAAGTTCAGGTAAGTGTTTTTTGTTTTTTTTTGTGGCATAGGGGGGCCTGATTTGTGCCCCCCTACATGCCACTATGCCCAATGACCATGCCCAGGGGACAGAAGCCGTTTTTTCGGCGGATCTGCCACCAGGGGGGGGCGAAAACCACTAGACACCAGGGATAACCTTTTTTATGTGTGTTTTTGGGGGCGACCCCTTGGGCAAGGGTCGCCCCCCCCGGGGCAATTTTTATTTGTATTTCGCCCCCCCTGGGGGCAGATCCGCCGATTTTTCGGCGGATCTGCCCCCAGGGGGGGGGGGGGGGGGGCGAAAACCACTAGACACCAGGGATATTTTTTTTATGTTTGTTTTTGGGGGCGACCCCTTGGGCAAGGGTCGCCCCTCCCCGGGGGCAATTTTTATTTGTATTTTGCCCCCCCCTGGGGGCAGATCCGCCGTTTTTTCGGCGGATCTGCCCCCAGGGGGGGGCGAAAACCAGTAGACACCAGGGATAACCTTTTTTATGTGTGTTTTTGGGGGCGACCCCTTGGGCAAGGGTCGCCCCCCCCCCGGGGGCAATTTTTATTTGTATTTCGCCCCCCCCTGGGGGCAGATCTGCCGATTTTTTGGCTGATCTGCCCCCAGGGGGGGGCGAAAACCACTAGACACCAGGGATATCTTTTTTTATGTTTGTTTTTGGGGGCGACCCCTTGGGCAAGGGTCGCCCCTCCCCGGGGGCAATTTTTATTTGTATTTCGCCCCCCCCTGGGGCAGATCCGCCGTTTTTTCGGCGGACCTGCTCCGGGGGGGGCAAAAACCACTAGACACCAGGGATATCTTTGTTTATGTATGTTTTTGGGGGCGACCCCTTGGGCAAGGGTCGCCCTCCCCCCGGGGGCAATTTCTATTTGTATTTTGCCCCCCCCGGAGGCAGATCCGCCGATTTTTCGGCGGATCTGCCCCCAGGGGGGGGCGAAAACCACTAGACACCAGGGATATCTTTTTTTATGTTTGTTTTTGGGGGCGACCCCTTGGGCAAGGGTCGCCCCTCCCCGGGGGCAATTTTTATTTGTATTTCGCCCCCCCTGGGGGCAGATCCGCCGTTTTTTTGGCGGATCTGCCCCCGGGGGGGGGGCGAAAACCACTAGACACCAGGGATATCTTTGTTTATGTGTGTTTTTGGGGGCGACCCCTTGGGCAAGGGTCGCTCTCCCCCCGGGGGCAATTTCTATTTGTATTTTGCCCCCCGGGGGCAGATCAGCCGATTTTTGGGCTGATCTGCCCCCGGGGGGGGGGCGAAAACCACTAGACACCAGGGATTTTGTTTTTATTGTTTATTTTGGGGGCAACTCCTGTGGCAAGGGTCGCTCCCCTGGGGAGCTTTTTTTTTCTGTTTCGGCCCCCCCCCGATGGCAGACCAGCCATTTTTTGGACGATCTGGCCCGGGGGGGGGTGGAAGCACATTAGGTGCCAGGGATTGTGTTTGGTGTGTGTTTGGGGGCACCCCTTGGGCAACGGTCGCCCCCCTAAGGTGGGGAAAATTAGTATTGCCCATCTCTGCCCGTAATTTTGTAGGGCCATCTGCCCCCAAGGAGGGCAGGGATTTTTTTGGTTTTGTGTTGTGCTGGGGGTTCCCCCTTGGGGAAGGGTCGCCACCTGAAAGGGGGCACAGAGGTGTTGCCCATTTCTGCCCCCCTTGGGGTCAGATTGGCCAAATCTTTTACGCCCATCTACCCCGAGGGGGGCAGGATCCACTTAGGTACCAGGGACAACTGCTAAGTTCTTGGTGGTGGGGTGTTTGTCAACTGGCAAAGTATTTGTATTTGTGATTATAACAATTTATTTCTTCTTTTTCTTCTAGTTCAACGCTTTTGCTTCCTTTGCTGTGGATCTTTGCGGTTTTGGCAGTAGTTGTCCTGCGGTTTGCATAGTTGCATGTTTTAGGTAAGTGAACGCAATTTACTCCAAAGGAGTATTGTTGACATGTTTGTAGGTGGTGTACTAAATGCAGTATTGTGTGTTTGACATTGTCCTTAGATTTGAGCACAGTGGTGTTTGTGTTGTCATATGTCTAAATTGCTTTTTTCTTTTTTCTTTTTAGTGGGATATCATTGGTGATTGCAGAGTAGTTGCTTGGTGAGTAGCTATTTCAGGCAACTGTGTGGTATTGTTTTTTGTAGTACATAACTCTTTGTGATAAAGCTACACTTTGTTTATTACTTATTTTAGTGCTAGTTGTTGTTGGCAATCCATTTGTTGTTAGGATCATGGCTAGCCGCAAAGTGACCGCTCAGCAGGTTGTTCGCATGCTCTTTGAGTCGTCTTCAGACCATGATTACGACACTGACTCTGCATCTGAGGCAGAGGAGGAAGCAGGAGATTCTGGAAGTGAGTTTTCTGTCCAAGAGTATTCTTCTGATGAGGAAGCTACTCTCAGTGCAGATGAAGGGCCTGTGTTAGAGGAGGACATTGATGTGCCAAGAGTGCAGCAGCCTGGGGCTGCAGGGTTTCCCATTGGAAGACCTGACACCTGGATTGCCCCAAACATGGAGCAGCCACAGTTACCTGCATTTACTGGTCTCCCAGGGTGTAGAGTTAATACGGAAAACTTTCTGCCTGTCCATTTCTTTCACTTGTTTATGGACGATGTATTTTTGGAAGAGATTGTGGAGCAGACAAATGTGTATGCAGAGCAATATTTGCGGGACAACGCTGCCAGACTTAAACCTCAGTCTAGAGCTACTCATTGGGTTCCCACATATCTGGAAGAGATGAAAAGGTTTTTAGGTTTGTCTTTTTTGATGGGGTTGATCAGGAAGCAGTCACTGGCTTCCTATTGGTCTACTAGTCCCTTGATGGCAACTGCTATATTTCCTGCAACTATGACACGTAATCGGTATTTGCTTCTTCTTCGTATGCTGCATTTTGTAGACAATGCTTTAGCCTTGCCACGAGATCACCCTGATTGTGACCGCCTTTTTAAGATTAGGCCTGTCCTTGATCATTTTGTGGATCGGTTTTCAGAGGTCTATGTCCCAGGCAAAGAGATAAGTGTGGACGAGACTTTGGTCCTTTTCAAGGGGCGTTTAGTTTTTAAGCAGTACATTCCTAGTAAGAGGGCACAGTATGGGATTAAATTGTATCTGCTGTCAGAAAGCAGTACAGGATATGTGTATAATTTCCGGGTCTACACTGGTAGGGATTCCAGTATTGACCCTCCTGGTTGTCCGGCCACTTTTGGAGTTAGCGAAAAAATTGTGTGGGAACTTGCTAGACGGCTGTTTAACAAAGGTCACCATTTGTACGTAGATAATTTCTACACTGGAATGCAGTTGTTCAAGGAGTTGTTTAGGGTGGACACTGTTGCTTGTGGCACAATCCGTTCTAACCGGAAAGGCTATCCAAGGGAGCTTGTCTGTAAAAAACTTGAGAGGGGACAGTGCAGTGCCCTGCGGAATAATGAGCTGCTAGCTCTGAAATTTTCAGACAGGAGGGATGTGTACATGCTATTGACCATCCATGATGAGAGTACTTCCCCTGTGGCTGTTTGGGGTCAGGTTGCGGAAGTGCGCAAACCTGCGTGCCTTTTGGACTACAATAGGCACATGGGTGGTGTTGATAGAGTAGATCAGAGGTTAGAACCTTACACTGCTCTTCGTAAGTCATATGTGTGGTATAAAAAGTTGGCCCTACATTTATTTCATTTGGCAACTTTTAATGCCTTTATTGTATACAAGGATTGTTCACCCGAGTCAAGGATGACATTTGTTACATTTCAGGAGTCGGTGATAGAAAGCCTTATTGTGGTGGAACCGGCAAGAGTTCCTAGAGTAGAAGTGGTGGAGGATGTGGCTAGATTGAAAGATCGGCACTTTCCAGATCACATTCCTCCCACTCCCAAAAAAGACATGCCCACAAAGAAATGTAGAGTATGTGCCCGGAGATTAATCCGGAGGGAGAGCCGGATGTACTGCCCCGAATGCCCTTCAAAGCCTGGGCTGTGTGTTCCCGGCTGTTACAGAAGTTACCATACCCAAAAGAATTTCTGGGAAATACCTTGAGCGTAAGCTGTCTGTTTTATATTTTCATATGTTTCACGGTTAGCATCTGTTGTGTATTTAGTTCGAGCTTTTGTGTTTGTAGTTTTGTGCTTATTTTATAATTAGTAGTTTCTTTGTTGTTTATAAATAAAAAAAAGTGATTGCGGTGTGCGTGGGGTGGCGCTTGGCTGGCGGTGTGCATGGGGTGGCGCTTGGCTGGCGGTGCCAGCCGAACGGCAATCCACACTCCCATCAGCTGGTGTGATTCTTGTATCAGGCATGTGGGCGTATGTAAGTGATGGGCCCTTGAGTGGCGCGGTCTGTCGATGTGAGTGTTGTAATGTGCTGGGCCCGTGGCTGGCGGTGTGAATGGTCTTGTGCGTGTCATGTATGAAAGGTGTGTGAATGGCCTGTAAAGCGGTTGGTGCCTTGTCGCGGCTTTACAGCTCACGAGCTGTGAGTCATTGGTTCACTTTTTTGCCTTTCAGTTATTAGCAGTGCATTTCATTTTTGTGAAATCTATTGTTAATAAAATTTGATTCACTGAACCATCACTCACCCTCGTGCCAAATCCAACCAGTATGTGTTGTAAAAAAAGACAAAACCTGCTCCGCTGTAATCAGGCGTCGCAGCACACCTGTGACACGCTAGGTGCCTCGGGTGGGACCCCGATGATGAAGCATGCCACCAACTTGGTTGGTGGGTGAGGGGTCTTCTTCACATAACCTAAGTGTGTATCTTTTCACAATTTTAGTGTTTGGCACATCACGGACGTGTGTGCACACATCAAAGTGATATATTCCAAAAATGCCTGTGTTTGGGGGGGGAGGGCCCACCTATGTTTTTGGTCCAGGGTGCGGCTGTCATGTAGGGAAACCTACAAAACCCAGAAATTTTTTAAAAATAGGCACCCCAAGGAGTCCAGGGAGATGTGGCTTGCGTGGCTCCCCCAACTATCCCATCTATCCCTTCAGGTTTTGGGCCTTATTCTGTTCCAGGCACCTGGCCCACCCACACAAGTGAGGTACCATTTTTATCGGGAGACTTGGGGGAACGCTGGGTGGAAGGAAATTTGTGGCTCCTCTCAGATTCCAGAACTTTCTGCCACAGAAATGTGAGGAACATGTGTTTTATTTAGCCACATTTTGAGGTTTGAAAAGGATTCTGGGTAACAGAACCTGGTCCGAGCCCCGCAAGTCCCCCCATTTTGGATTCCCCTAGGTCTCTAGTTTTCAGAAATGCACAGGTTTGGTAGGTTTCCCTAGGTGCCAGGTGAGCTACAGGCCAAAATCCACAGGTTGGCACTGTTTTCTTTCAAAAAATGGGATGTGTCCACGTTGCGTTTTGGGGCGTTTCCTGTCGCGGGCGCTAGGCCTACCCACGCAAGTGAGGTATCATTTTTATCTGGAGACTTGGGGGAACGCTGGGTGGAAGGAAATTTGTGGCTCCTCTCAGATTCCAGAACTTTCTGTCACCGAAATGTGAGGAAAACTTGTTCTTTTAGCCAAATTTTGAGGTTTGCAAAGGATTCTGGGTAACAGAACCTGGTCCGAGTCCCGCAAGTCAGCCCTCCTTGGATTCCCCTAGGTCTCTAGTTTTCAGAAATGCACAGGTTTGGTAGGTTTCCCTAGGTGCCGGCTGAGCTAGAGGCCAAAATCTACAGGTAGGCACTTCGCAAAAAACACCTCTGTTTTTTCCCAAAATTTTGGATGTGTCCACGTTGCGCTTTGGGGTGTTTCCTGTCGCCGGCGCTAGGCCTACCCACGCAAGTGAGGTATCATTTTTATCGGGAGACTTGGGGGAACGCTGGGTGGAAGGAAATTTGTAGCTCCTCTCAGATTCCAGAACTTTCTGCCACAGAAATGTGAGGGACATGTGTTTTTTTAGCCAAATTTTGAGGTTTGCAAAGGATTCTGGGTAACAGAACCTGGTCCGAGCCCCGCAAGTCAGCCCTCCTTGGATTCCCCTAGGTCTCTAGTTTTCAGAAATGCACAGGTTTGGTAGGTTTCCCTAGGTGCCGGCTGAGCTAGAGGCCAAAATCTACAGGTAGGCACTTTGCAAAAAACACCTCTGTTTTTTCCCAAAATTTAGGATGTGTCCACGTTGCGCTTTGGGGTGTTTCCTGTCGCCGGCGCTAGGCCTACCCACGCAAGTGAGGTATCATTTTTATCGGGAGACTTGGAGGAACGCTGGGTGGAAGGAAATTTGTAGCTCCTCTCAGATTCCAGAACTTTCTGCCACAGAAATGTGAGGGACATGTGTTTTTTTAGCCAAATTTTGAGGTTTGCAAAGGATTCTGGGTAACAGAACCTGGTCCGAGCCCCGCAAGTCAGCCCTCCTTGGATTCCCCTAGGTCTCTAGTTTTCGGATATGCACAGGTTTGGTAGGTTTCCCTAGGTGCCGGCTGAGCTAGAGGCCAAAATCTACAGGTAGGCACTTCGCAAAAAACACCTCTGTTTTTTCCCAAAATTTAGGATGTGTCCACGTTGCGCTTTGGGGTGTTTCCTGTCGCCGGCGCTAGGCCTACCCACGCAAGTGAGGTATCATTTTTATCGGGAGACTTGGGGGAACGCTGGGTGGAAGGAAATTCGTAGCTCCTCTCAGATTCCAGAACTTTCTGCCACAGAAATGTGAGGGACATGTGTTTTTTTAGCCAAATTTTGAGGTTTGCAAAGGATTCTGGGTAACAGAACCTGGTCCGAGCACCGCAAGTCAGCCCTCCTTGGATTCCCCTAGGTCTCTAGTTTTCAGAAATGCACAGGTTTGGTAGGTTTCCCTAGGTGCCGGCTGAGCTAGAGGCCAAAATCTACAGGTAGGCACTTCGCAAAAAACACCTCTGTTTTTTCCCAAAATTTAGGATGTGTCCACGTTGCGCTTTGGGGTGTTTCCTGTCGCCGGCGCTAGGCCTACCCACGCAAGTGAGGTATCATTTGTATCGGGAGACTTGGGGGAACGCTGGGTGGAAGGAAATTTGTAGCTCCTCTCAGATTCCAGAACTTTCTGCCACAGAAATGTGAGGGACATGTGTTTTTTTAGCCAAATTTTGAGGTTTGCAAAGGATTCTGGGTAACAGAACCTGGCCCGAGCCCTGCAAGTCAGCCCTCCTTGGATTCCCCTAGGTCTCTAGTTTTCAGAAATGCACAGGTTTGGTAGGTTTCCCTAGGTGCCGGCTGAGCTAGAGTCCAAAATCTACAGGTAGGCACTTCGCAAAAAAACACCTCTGTTTTCTCCCAAAATTTTGGATGTGTCCACGTTGCGCTTTGGGGCGTTTCCTGTCGCGGGCGCTAGGCCTACCCACACAAGTGAGGTATCATTTTTATCGGGAGACTTGGGGGAACATAGATTAGCAAAACAAGTGCTATTGCCCCTTGTCTTTCTCTACATTTTTTCCTTCCAAATATAGGAGAGTGTGTAAAAAAGACATCTATTTGAGAAATTCCCTATAATTCACATGCTTGTATGGTCACCCCGGAATTCAGAGATGTGCAAATAACCACTGCTCCTCAGCACCTTATCTTGTGCCCTTTTTGGAAATGCAAAGGTTTTCTTGATAGCAATTTTTTACTCTTTATATTTCAGCAAATGAATTGCTGTATACCCGGTATAGAATGAAAACGCACTGCAGGGTGCAGCTCATTTATTGGCTCTGGGTTCCTCGGGTTCTTGATGAACCTACAAGCCCTATATATCCCCGCAACCAGAGGAGTCCAGCAGACGTAACGGTATATTGCTTTCCATAATCTGACATTGCAGGGAAAAGTTACAGAGTAAAACGTAGAGAAAAATTGGTGTTTTTTTCACCTCAATTTCATTATTTTTCTTTTTCAGCTGTTATTTTCTGTAGGAAACCCTTGTAGGATCTACACAAATGACCCCTTGCTGAATTCAGAATTTTGTCTACTTTTCAGAAATGGTTAGGTTTCTGGGATCCAGCATTGGTTTCATGCCCATTCCTGTCACTGACTGGAAGGAGGCTGAAAGCACAAAAAATTGCAAAAATGGGGTATGCCCCAGTAAAATGCCAAAATTGTGTTGAAAAATTGGGTTTTCTGATTCAAGTCTGCCTGTTCCTGAAAGCTAGGAAGCTGCTGAGTTTAGCACTACAAACCCTTTGTTGATGCCATTTTCAGGGGGAAATCCACAAGCCTTCTTCTGCAGCCACTTTTTCCATTTTTTTAAAAAAAAACGAAATTTTCACTGTATTTTGGCCAATTTCTTGGCCTCCTTCAAGGGAACCCACAAAGTCTGGGTACCTCTAGAATCCCTAGGATGTTGGAAAAAAAGGACGCAAATTTGGCTTGGTTAGCTTATGTGGACAAAAAGTTATGAGGGCCTAAGCGCGAACTGCCCCAAATAGGCAAAAAAAGGCCTGGCACAGGAGGGGGAAAAGGCCTGGCAGCGAAGGGGCTAAAGAACAGGCTGATCCTGAAAGTGTGATATACGTGCAAAGTCTTGAAGGTTAGGTCATACAACAATGCAAGATTGTTTGCACTACTGAGTTCTTACTAACTGTCAGCTGAAAGGGCTAACTGTCCACCTATAACATTCTAAAACATTAATTGGATGGGAGTGTATAAGTGTGCGGTAACAGACAACATTTTGCCTGCTAAAATGGAGCCAGCAGAGTGACATATCGGTAGCAACTGCATGAGAAAAGATACATGTGCATTCCAAAGAGATTCTCCAAGTCACTTTATCTGTTTCCTGTGTACCCGCCCCCTTTTCCCCCAGCCATCCATCTGTCTTACTGTCTTAATTTAAAGGTGAATGCAGATGAATCCTAAATCTAGTTACTATTCTAGCCTCAAATGTTGCCTCAAAAAAGGAAGCATGCTATGTACTATAGGGTGCACTTAACCAGACAAACAGATTTAATTATATTTGTGCCTTGAATGTGGAATGTGAGCAGATAAAAAGACCCAATGTTAAGGAATGTCTAGAGCATTTCATATTCTCAGTGAATGCATTCTTCCTCTCTTGAACAAGTGATGTACCAGCAGTGTCTCATATTTCACGTGCCCCTTATCTTTGAGTGAAACGTCATCCCTATTGCAAATATTAACAACACGGTTATTGTGCTCGGTACAAAGCTGTCATTCAGCTGCCATGTCAATAAAAGACTTAACTGATTTAACCTTTGACTACTACAAGCAATTGCTTCATGCAATAAACCAAGCCACTGGTAACATAATGGGAGGACTATTGAAACATTTTATGCATAGAACTTCCAAAAGCCTAGATCCAAATGAGGAGACGGTGTAAACCATGGCTTCTGGATATGGGTCAACCTTAAACACAAGAGCACCCTCCCACCCTTCTTTAAGTATTCCCATTGGCTGTGATTGGAATGTAGAATAACATTCAAAGTACAAACACAAAGTCAGTGGGACAGATTATAAGCTCCCTCTTTAATATTAAAGAAAGGAATATGGCCCTCATCTGCCATAATAGAGGGAGACATTAACCACCACCACCATGACCGCAGACGGAATTCCGCCAGAAGGCTTGTATGGTATGGTTACCCTGACTAGGACTGGGTTCTTGCTTGGACAGGTTGCATACATCTTCATACCAGCAACTCAATTTCTTACAATTCCCCAGTTGCTTATAGTTATGAGCCTTATCTGGCTTGCCTTACAGTTTTTACCTCCGGACTCATCCATTGGCTGTGTGCTCCGACAATCCTCATTTCTACCATTTACACTTAAATAGCACTGACGAAACATGAATGGCACTTCACAAACAACTGTGCAGTGTGTTTTTTTCCACAGCAGATTCCTCAATACCATGATTGTTTACCGAGAAAATATAATATTTTTTTAGTCCTTTGATGAATCTTTAATACAATAAAATTAAAAAGAAATGTATTGTATACATTATAAAAGATTATTGCGTAAGTAAGGCACATAAATGATTTTCTAGTGGCAACAACTGTAAGCTCACAATGAATAAATTGACCCATCCAGGTGAAGTGGGCATCTTGAGTAGAGTTTGTGGTGTGGACAAGGGGCACTTGAAAAATTGCAGTCAATGTAGGAGTCCCTAAAAGAAGGGAAGTAGAAGACAGTGTCAGTTTTCCATATAGGTATAATATAAATGAAGCATACACACAGAAAGTAAATAATTGTAAAATGGCTTGCTAACATAGGAATTGCGTTATCTTGAACAACTTCCATATAAACCTATCAATGCCAGGTTTGCACCTTTATCCAACTACGTTTCTATCCACGGCCAAAAAGCACCTTATATGAAACACTTTACATGATTATCCATTTGACACTTAAGTTTTTGATTCAGAGTTTGGCGGATGGCTACTCAATCACAAATGTACCAAATATGCTGCCTTGTTTCAAATGTCACATCATTTAATACACTTGTAATAGGCTACTGTTAGAAATGGCGTCTTTGGTTGACAGTCAGGTTACCCCCTGTTCAAGCAAGGACCCTCACTCTTGTCAGGGTAAAAGAGAATCACCCTCAGCTAACCCCTGCTTACCCCCTCGGTAGCTTGGCAGAGCAGTAGGCTTAACCTCAGAGTGCTAGGTGTAAAGTTTTTGTACCAACACACACAGTAACTTCATGAAAACACTACAAAATGACACAACACTGGTTTAGAAAAATAGGAAATATTTATCTAAACAAAACAAGACCAAAACGACAAAAATCCGACATACACAAGTCAAGTTATGAATTTTTAAAGATTAAACTCAAAAATAGCGCTTAGAAACAAAAATGCTTCGATGAGATGTTAACACGGCGTCGTGACTGAGTCGTTCCCAACAAGACGACACCAGCGGCACCCAACACAGAGTCGTGTAGAACCCCCAAGTACAGTACCTTTGGTGAAGAGTGAAAACAAGCCGATGCGCGAAGTCGGGGATCGCGGCGTCTGTGCGAAACGTTGAACCTGCGCATTTCGAGCGGCATCGGTCACGACGTGGTGCGGCGACTTCCACGGAGTCGTGGACTTCAGCGGGGCTGCTGCGGCGTTGGGCCTGCGAAGAGCGTCGCGTTCCGGCGAAGGTCACGGCGTCGGGTGCAGGCGGCGTTACCAGATTCAGCAGCGGCGTCGGTCCGAAGTTGTCCGAAGTCGATTTCATTGGATTCCACCAGCTTTCCTTTCAAGGGCCCAGGGACTGGATAGGGCACCACTTGTCGGGGCAGGAGTCTCTCCAGAGACTCCAGGTTCTGGCAGAGAGAAGTCTTTGCTGTCCCTGAGACTTCAAACAACAGGAGGCAAGCTCTAACTCAAGCCCTTGGAGATTTCTTCACAAGATGGAAGGCACACAAAGTCCAGTCTTTGCCCTCTTACTCTGGCAGAAGCAGCACTGCAGGAAAGCTCCACAAAGCACAGTCCCAGACAGGGCAGCACTTCTTCCTCAGCTATCAGCTCTTCTCCAGGCAGAGGTTCCTCTTGGTTCCAGAAGTGTTTCTAAAGTCTGTAGATTTGGGTGCCCTTCTTATACCCATTTTAGTCTTTGAAGTCACCTTTCTTCAAAGGGGACTCACACCTACTTGTGAAATCCTGCCTTGCCCAGGCAAGGCATCAGACACACAGCAGGGGGTTGGAGCCGGCATTGTCAGAGGTAGGCACAGTCCTTTCAGATGAGAGTGACCACTCCACCCCTCCCTCCTAGCAGAGATGGCTAATCAGGAAATGCAGGTTACACCCCAGCCCCCTTTGTGTCACTGTCTAGTGCGAGGTGAAAAACAGCCCAACTGTCAAACTGACCCAGACAGGGAATCCACAAACAAGGCAGAGTCACAGAATGGTTTAAGCAAGAAAATGCTCACTTTCTAAAAGTGGCATTTTCAAACGCACAATTTAAAAATCAACTTTACTAAAAGATGTATTTTTTAATTGTGAGTTCAGGGACCCCAAACTCCACATGTCCATCTACTCTATAGGGGAATCTACACTTTAATCATATTTAAAGGTAGCCCCCATATTATCCTATGAGAGAGACAGGCCTTGCGACGGTGAAAAACGAAATTGGCAGTATTTCACTGTCAGGACATATAAACGACATTACTATATGTCCTACCTTATCCATGCACCGCACCCTGCCCTTGGGGCTACCTAGGGCCTACCTTAGGGGTGCCTTACATGTAAGAAAAGGGTAGGTTTAGGCCTGGCAAGTGGGTGCACTTGCCAAGTCGAATTTACAGTGTAAAAATACACTTACAGACACTGCAGCGGGAGGTCTAAGACATGATTACAGAGCTACTTATGTGGGTGGCACAACCAGTGCTGCAGGCCCACTAGTAGCATTTGATTTACAGGCCCTGGCACCTCTAGTGCACCTTACTAGGGACTTACTAGTAAATCAAATATGCCAATCATGGAAAAACCAATTATATACAACTTACACGGGGAGCATATGCACTTTAGCACTGGTTAGCAGTGGTAAAGTGCTCAGAGTTGAAAAGCCAACAGCAACAGGTCAGAAAAAAAATAGGAGGCAGGAGGCAAAAAGACTGGGGACGACCCTGCATAAGCAAAAGTCCAACAGCTACTTAATGCACCACCAAAAGCTTTACAAACTATAATGAGAGTTTATACTTCTGTGCCTAGTTGTTCTGTCGGTCATAGTGTTGTGTAGCCATTTTTAGTTATAGCTCCATACACATTATTTTAGCAAACTAGGCCTGCCGCTGTGCACTTTGTCCTAGATATATTTTATTCTGCTTTGCTTATTATTTTAACAATAGCCACATTTGTGGTCTTGTTTTATTTGTCTCTATCTAGCTGTTCTTTGCCTAGATCGGCACTGTGTTCTGAAACAAGATATTTCTTTCACTCTGTGCTTTTCTCAAGGCTGCAGTAAGATAGGTCGCCGGTAAATGTTGTAACGCTTTGTCTTTAGTGTTAATAAAAACATACACATCCTTACTTAGGGACATTTTCCAAGAACGCCAGCTGTTTTATTATAAAAACACTTCTCTGTCCCATACACGTTGGAGGGAGATTCCAGCCAGATGACCACGGCTGTATGCTGATTGCTGAATGCTTCGCTACAGCTGCTTCTGTAGACTACAGGTCTCTTGCTGAGATATGAGGAATGATGTCTTCCCAGGGGAAACTGAAGGGCAGAACTAAAGCTTAACATGCTGTGCTTTAACATACCCTAGGTAGGAATTATTTTAAGGATTCTAGTGACAATATGGTAGTGTCATTTTTATGCTTTACTCTCTTTGTCACAATTTTAATCCTGCCATGCTTCATCGTCCCGGCTATTACAGTACATGCTTTATTATCTAAGATGCAGTTGCTTCATTAAAATCTTATTGAAACATATACTGCCTCTGATTGTCCTTGTATATGTGAGAGTAATGTAACTGAGAGAAACAGATGCGATCTAAGTGACCACGATTTCCCCGAGGAGTCAAGTGGGTCATGCGCTCGGCTGCCCAATCATCCCTGCTCTTGGGTGGAGATGAGACACTGCTAGTTAGCCGGTGAAAACCCGGATTAGGCTGACAGGTGTCACCTGTAGTAGGTGAGACTCAGTCCCCCACGCCGCAGGAGATTCTGCCGCTCAAATCCAGTAGTCTCATTAGAATAATGAGAGCCCAGACAACAATAGAACGTGGCCACAGACAATGGAAGTGGACCTGGACACAAAGAAAAACGTTATACTTTTTTTTTAAATGTTCCTTTCTTATTTTATAGTTGTTGGACCTGACGGCCTTAGGGTGGTCTTCTCCCAGCTTTTTGCCTGCCTCCCTCCATTTTTCTGATCTCCTTTTTGGTGGTTTTAGGATTCTGTGCACTTTACCACTGCTGACCAGTGCTAAAGTGCTTGTGCTCTCTCCCATAAACATGGTAACATTGGCTCATACCCAATTGTCATATTTAATTTACCTGAAAGACCCTAAAAAAGAGCACTTGGTGTGCTCAGGCCTGTAAATTAAATGATTCCAGTGGGCCTGCAGCACTGATGGTGCCACCCACAGAAGTAGCCCCTTAACGATGTCTCAGGTCTGCCATTGCTAGGTCTGTGTGTGCAGTTTCACTGTCACTTCGACTTGACATTTAATTTCTTGTCAAGCCTTAAACCCCTCTTTTCTTCCATATACGTCACCCCTAAGGTAGGCCCTAGGTAACCCATATGGCAAGGAGCAATGTTAGTACAAGGCAAGACATGTGCTTCCAACGTTTACATGTCCTGGTAGTGAAATACTTCCAAAGTCAATTTTCACTACTCTGAAGCCTGTTCCTCTCATAGACCAGCGTTAGAGATTCCCTTATGTGATTGTAAGTGTTAATTTCTGATCTAAGAGGAATAGACTTGTCATATTTGGTACAGCTGGAATGCTAGTGAGAAATCCTACTTACTGGTGTAGTTGGATCCTGCATTACAATTTCAGAAATGCCACTTCTAGAAAGTAGGCATTTTTCTGCATTTATTGCCATCTGTGCCTTACAGCCAGTCTCCAAACCATGTCTGTGCTGTGCTGGTTGACAGCTCTCCTTGTGCATTCCACCCAGACAGCCATAAGCACAGAACACTCAGCTGCATCTGCATACAGAAAGGTTTCCCTCTGCAGGAAGGGTGGAGGGGCACTCTCTTACACTTCGGAGGCCAGGGCCTGCCCTCACACAGAGAACTGATAACCCCATAGGGCTCCTGGCAGACAGAGCTGAGATGAAAGGGGAACTTGTGTACTTCAAAACCACTCTTTGAATTTTCCTCTACTTCAAAGGCACTTTTGGGTATATATACTAGGTCTGTGACCCCACCAAGTCAGACATTTCTGGACCTACAACTGGACTCTGTCAGAGGGACTTCCTAGCTGCCCACAGGACTCATCTGGACTGCTTTGCTGGAAGGACTGCTTGAGAGCTTGTTGCCCTGCTGCCTTCTGCCTGCTGACCCCTGACTCTGCTGGAAGGACGCTGCCTTCCTCCTCAAGTGCTCTCCAAGGACTTTGATTGAGCTTGCCTCAAATTCTGAGGTCTCAGGGCTATCAAAGACTTCACCAAAAAAGAGAAAATCCAGTGCATCAGAAAATCAACCTATCGCCTGCAAAATTAGAAGCAACACCTGCCGGATTGACTAAGCACCTGCATCGCAGCTGAAAAATCACTGCATAGCCTGCAGGATCGACGCAGCACCTGTTGCCTCTGTTCAATGCATTCTGGGTTTTCTATGCATCGTCCCTGGGCATCAGAATATCCCTGATTCACAGTGAGGAACCAAGGCTGTGCTCCTGGATACCAACGTATCACCTTGCACGTGGAAATAAACAAGGCATTGTCTTTGCAGTGCCAGAAACATCGATGCATTGCTTTACTTTTTGATGCATCTCCTCCTCTGTGGCTCCTCTGCATCCTTATTTTTGACGAATCCCTAGTACTTTGTGTTAAAAGGATACATCCATAATTCTTAAGAATTGAGACACATGTAAACCTTTTAAAAGTGATATCTTGACTAGTGCTTATTGAATTTCTGTCATTTCGGTCTTATTTTATTCAGATACCTATGATCTATTTTACTAAACTGGTGTGGAGTACTTTTTGTGGTGGTTTCATTGTGTTACTGTAAGAGTTATTGCACAAATACTTTACATATTGCCTTCTAAGTTAAGCCTTCCTGATCTACCGGCGGGTGAGCACAGGATTATTTAGACTGTGGTGTGATTTACCTGACTAGGATTGTGGTCCCTACTTGGACAGGATGCATATCTCTGCCAACTAGAGACACCATTTCTAATAGAAGATTTTACTGTTTGTCGCTAAAAGTGTCCTTTATAATAAATTGAATTAAAGTGAACATTTCCTGATTATTTTGTCAGTTTTATGTACGTAATTTGAAGAGCATTTCTACAAACTGATTTATCCCTTGTTGCTAGGGCTACCTAATTCGAAGGTGCAGGAATCAGCATTGGTTACATTTGTTTCTACTTCTGCTTTGGGTGAAAATAAATAATTTCATTATGCTGTTTCTCTACCTTTGAGAATCAGTTTATATTAAGGCTGAGAATCTCTATTTGTTACCTCTCCATGTATGGAGTCTTGGTGCACCCCAGCCATATTAACGTCGAGGGGTTCATTGGTCGGATGCATTATTTTCATTCTTTCCCATGCGACTAGTTTTTTTCTCCTTCGCCAACACTGCTGATTTATTTCGGTGTTGACACTCCTACGTCAATTTCCTGAGGAGAATGTAATCACTTTTGTACTAAAAATATTGAGAATTGTTTATTTATTATACACCAACGCACCTCCGACATCTCTTGTATCTGTAGGAAGGAAGGTGAAGCCAGCTTTGACAAAATGTGAACTCCTGGCCCAGAAAATAATGCATATAAGCAGCAAATATTCAATTTACAGAGGTAATATGACCAGTATTCCCACTAGGGAGCATATCAATGTTTTGAATTAACAATGTACATGACACCTAAGTAAGCGCATACACCACTGCATAGTATACATTCTGATGCAGGCCAAATTAACATTTTACTAAACAATTTGAAATAAATGTATGTGTACTTATGTAATAGGATTTACCAACACGACTGTAATCCATCCTCACAAACAATTTTGTTGCATTTCAGTAAAGGAGCAATGATAAGTTACTAAGAACCTTTATTGGGCTCAATTTATACAAGTTTCACAAAACCCTTTTGAAAGACATACATACCGAAGCTCATTAAATTGTATTCATTATTGTGCACTTGGCATGTGTGTTAGAGAAATCTACCATTCAGGTACCAACATCAGAAAGAAAGGGAAAAAGTGCCATGTGTCCTTTCACCTCAAAAATGTCAATAATCAAACACCTGATTCAATTGCATAGTTCTCTGTTTCTGAGGCACAAGGTCAGAATCAAAAACTGATTAGGAATTCAATGCAGGACTCTGGATCTCGGTAAATTGAATTTAGGACACGAAAAGCCAGATTGTATTTTACTGAGATTCCTTTCAAAAATGTCAAGAGGAAAGATAAAAGACAGAACATTTCGCCTTCTATATAATCATTGAGAGTTTTTCTGAAGGCCAAAAATGGCCTGTAAAAGAGGGAAAGGAGCATTATTTTTAATTTATGACATTATATCACACTATTTGAATGATGAGGTACTCTATACCCTCTCCAAATTGACCCTTACAAGTTATTTCTGAAGTTGGGAAATGTATAGATGCTAAAATGCACAAAAAATGTTTCTGACATGCATTTAACACTGTTACTTTAAAAAAGGAATGTTCTTAAGGCGTCTGGAAAATATGAGAGGATCCAACTAATGATCACTTTTACTGATGGAGAAACATATTATCGAACATTAAAATAAAGGATTTGGGAAGACCAGGTGCTATGTTGACATAGCACATTTAATCAGTGCACACGAGTGTGAGAAAGGGACTCTTTTGACATCGTAGCACCCCACTTTTTGCCTGGAAAATTATGTGGTTTCAAACTCTAAGTGCAGTGGGCCCCTGCTAAACAGGTTACCAGGGCCAGATCTCTTTCCCCAAAATTGTACTATATTGGTGCTTCAGCTACGCTTGTAAGTCCTTAGGAAAGGTACCCCTGGTACCTAGGGAGGGATACTGAAGCAGGCCCCTCTAGACCAGCAGCACCAATTGTGCCGCTCTGAAAGGCCTCAAACCAGCCTTATGCAGACTCACATTGCAAGTGCATAATAAAGTGTATTTAAAAGTTGCCAACTCGAAATGTCACTCACCAAGAGTGCCCTGTCCACTAACATTACATGCACTATAGGTATGCACCCCTCTGGCAGAGCTCACTGCCCTAAGGCAGGGTGCACTATATGTGAGGGCACATGTTTAAATGAGCAAATATGCCCCTACTGCATCTTTACAAAACCTGAAGACCTAGTAAGTGTACAGGGAAGCCATAGCAAATACATGTCTTGGACACTGGTTATTATGAGTTCCCCAGCTACATGCTGGCCTCTCTGAAAACTGAGTTGTTTGGTATGTAACAACTCAGAATAATAAACCACACCAATTCCACTGGTGGTTTTATTATAACATGTGGACACCTTGTAGCTGTCCCTTGTAAAACCTAACAGCCATGGCATGGTTGCTAACTGGTTTCTACCAGCCTGGCACTGCCAGACACACATCTAGACTCCTGGGGTGAGAGCCTCTGCTCTTAGGAGCCAGAACACAAAGCCTTTCCTTTGTGGGGGTGTTATACCTCCTCCCCAGGCAGGCACCCAGGCCCAGCAGTCACCTTCAAATGCTTTACCACCTTTGAAATCTGACCTCTGGCTTTGCTGCTAGCAGCAGATTGCAGCCCACCCTTGAGTTGGAAAACCAGTGGGAAAACAGAAGGTGGCACTTGCAAGAGTGTTGCCTGATTTTATATGCATTTTTACATTTTTTTCCCATTGATTACCATTACGCAAAAAAAGACTATTTTTGATAAACTTTGAAAAATCATAACTTAAAAAGTACTTGTCCAAATTTGATGATCTCAATTATAAAAATGTAATAAAAATCTAAAGTATTTTTGTAAATTGTTCTCCAGTTATTCTTTTGAGTGTGTGCCCACATTTATTGATACTGTGAGTACAACAAATGCATAACACATATCCAAGATAAGCCTAACCACTTGCCCACAAAAATTGTCTGGTCTGAAAACATGAATATGATCCAGAACCCACATCTGGCATTTAGTAAAGTGTGCCACTAAGAAAATCACCTGTCCTTGCATGGGCCAATGATTGTTGTTGCCTTTGAGAAATGATTACTTGAGCCAATGCTTGTTTTAGAACTCATGTAGGAATCTGGGGCATGTGTCAACTTGTTGCCTGAGCTTGTGGCATCCTCATGATTCAGGCTGAATGTGGCCAGGTACAAAAACCCTATGACTCAGACTAGGTGTGGTCAGGTGCAGCAGGTATTTAAAGCCATACCAGTCTTGAGGTGATTGCTTGGTGTCAGAGATCTTCAGATTCTCTTCTCCTCAACGTTTGTCCCTTGATTGTCTGTTGCACAGCCAATTGTAGCAGATGCCGATCCTAGAAAAGAAGAGATCAAAAAGATTAGCATCATAAAAGGCGGTTACGCACTGCACGCACTTGAATGGCTCCTAAGTGGTTAGATAGTTGATTGGTAAACGTTCAAACGGGCAGCGTGCACTAGAAGGGAATGTTATCAGTGTCCTTGGTTATTTGAATACCTGCTGTGTGTGGAATATTAATGCTCATTGTTGTTAGCTTGCAATGACAGTACAGATTCGAGTGTCTGTTGGACAAATGTTATGTTAACCATGTACTATGAACATGTTTGTTACAGTTGGGTTTTATGTAGCATTTTTGTTATTCCAATCATTATCTATGATAAACAACATTGAGTGATTGGCACACGCTAGTTTCAAAACGTGAATCAAAGGTCTGTTATTTCCATGTTCAATTGTCACTGTGATATAACAGCGATGACACCAATTACATAAGAAACTGAACTTTAGTATATTAACCCTATGCTCTCAGTGTGGTAAAAACACTGAACTGTGTTCTTTCTGATACTAACACGCTACGCTGATTAATCCCTTAATTTTTTAGAAATCTAAATACTTAAGAATTGATTTTCATTCTTTATCGCCTGTTAAGCATCTATGATTGTGAGTGTGACTGTGTTTGAGAAAGTCTCATCAAGACCCAACGAGCAAGACGTACACTGAATTTCTGGAACACTTTAGGTAGGTCTTCCAGTGGAGCCACATTGACTTAGGAACAAGGTGGGAATACATGTATATACTATAGAAGGCTAAATATTGCATCTAGTGGCAAGTTCCATGCTGTTTCTTGAAGATCCCTAGAGAGAGGGGAGAGCCTTCAAAAGTGGGAAAGGGTTCCCTGACAGGTACACATAGTTTGTGGGAATTGGCAAAGAGTAGTTTTAGCATATTGGTTACATGAAAAGTGTTATTTGTTTAATTCATCATAGGAGATGTCTTCTCTTTGTAGACCACCGCTAGCCATCCATATCCTGCCAACCGACATCCATGTTTCTCTCTCTTTTTCATATACTTCCATATCCTGCCAACCTCCTACAGAGAGGACAGAATGAGAGAGTCCAATTATGATCTTATCATTACATAATGTTTACATGTTGAATATGGTGCCAACATTTTATTTTCTGATCCTTATGACATGTTTTCCAAATGTCCCTTAGGTGTTTAAACACTCTTGGGTAAGGTGTTCCCTTGAGATCCCTATTGTTTACTGGTAAGGCAACACTGGCAAAAATGCAGTGTAGATGTCCTCTGAAATATGGATTGAATGTGTACCATTGAAACTGCTAATGCAAGATAAAAGTAAAACGAAGAAGAAAACCAAGAAAACTGATTTGAAGTGTGTTTTGGTCCTCCATGCACATAGTCAATATGTGAATGGAGTTCCCTGGATGGAATACTTCCTCGTGAAGTTACAATGGCTAACATTTAATATATGATTTTAATTTAGCATTGAACAGAAAAAAAGAAAGAAATATATACCAACCCACTTATTCAAGGCCATGCACTTTCATATATACTTTGTTCCCGTGGGCAGGAGGTATGCTATGCTTTATACTGGAGCACCATAAGTCACAGAATCCCACAATTGGAGCACATTTAGTTGTGAGATGGTTGCATTTGCTATGTTGTGTATAGCTTCTAGCTAGAGCCCTTAGTGAGAAAACAGGTTTAAAACCCATGTTGCTGATTCCTGTAAAGTCACAGCAGTGAAAAACAGAACTCATTTTTACTGCTCCAATGTCAGCACCAGGAAGCAGTTATCAGACCCAGGTAAGGGCAGACACTGATCCAAGGATTTGTAGAGAGTTGGACAAATTGGTGGAGTGTTGGATGATGACCGTACTACACGTTCTGATACCCACCTCAGATATAGACAGGAGATTGAATGAAATGACAAGACCATCGTTCCTTCCCACCTGTTTCCTGCAGATTTGTTGAGTCTTCTCTCCTGTGCTCTGCAGCATCTCTAGCAAACTGTCTGTAATCAATGTGTCTGTTTACCTGCTCTGTGTTCAGGAGTGGAGTATAATGTGCTGGAGAGGAGGAGGGTGGTTGGGTTAGAAGGGCCAGGGGAGGTTGTCAGGATATTAATTTTCTTTGAAATATTCATGAACAGCAGTGCTTTAGGGGATGGGGAGTGTGGCAGGACGACAGGATTTCTTTTTTCAAAGGTACAAAGGAGGGGGAAAATTTGGTCAAATGGAAATTAGCCAAGACTATGGGAAGCATTGAATAAATATTTTAATATCTTGTAAATGGGGAAGGCATGAGGGATATCTGGTAGAGAGAGGTATTCTGTATTCTGTACATCACACTATGCTACTTTGCACTCAGCTTAGCTTATACATTACATTTGCTTCTCAAGGTGAGGCCTCACACAACATACATTGAAGATGGGTTAGGTAATAAAAAAATGGTTGAGTTTCGATCTTGGGGAATTCAAGTGACACCACTGTCATTTCTAGCTTGCTATTGATATCTAGTACTCAATAATTTTAAATGTTTGCCTATGTCACAGATTGGTAGTAAAAGAAATGTCGATATCTTTAAATAAACTTTACATGTTTTCTAAACACCTCTATACTAGATATTATACACCATATAAGCTATTGACTTTATCCTATGGTTAACTACCTTCTTCTACAATAAAAACATCACACAACTTCACTGCACTTTTTTTGTTAGATGTGTGTTAGTTCTGTATAAAATAGCTTAATACTAAATAAAGAAACTGTGCAGTAGAACAACAGAATACATCGTCTCAAACTTGACCTCACCATATGCATTTTAAACTTGTTTAAAATTATGATAAAATTGCACAGTGTTTTACTAAGATTTTCATGGTACAAATTTGCAAATGAAAGGGAAGGAAAGAATGATGAGGTAATACAAAGAGGTGGTATTTATGTATGTTTTTGTGTTCCTTACATTGAGCACAAATACGGACATATTTGTGCATACACAAATGCACACAGATAAACACAGTTGTGCTCACCCTGACACAGAGGTATGGCTCACAGCAAACATTGACCCAATGATTCATATAGATATCCAAACAAATACTGTGCTAAGGGCCAGGCCTAAGAAACCATTTAACAGTTGCAATCCCCACAAATTCGCAAAATCACAGGAACTGCAACTTCAAATTGTTTTTTAAATGCACTACACCAATTTGATCTTCTTTGGGCCACCTTCTGAGATGTTGCCAATGGCGATCAGTAGTTCCTGTCTTTCGAGTTCAACCATGTGGTGGAGATCTTTTTCAGTGGCAGAGGCCCTGAAGTAGAAAAAGGTCCTTCTATTTTCACAGCCAATTTGCTGAAATTTAGAAGCTGCTGTCAAACCATTTTTCTCTGCTCATAATTCATTTTGTACCTCTGCTTTTGTTGCAAGTCCCTGTCCTTGGTTTTTCCTATGGCAGAGCACCCTCAGTAAGGTGTTTGTTGCACTTTATAAATATTTTAAAATAATCAAATAACTATCTCTGATTTTCATATGTATTCCGCTTATACTCAGAGTATAAAGTGTATGTAGAGTCAATGACTTCTGACATCACCAGAATGTCTGGAGTACATGATTGATTCTCCTTTAGATTTTAGATGTTGGTACTGGGGTTTAGATTTTTGAAGTTGTATGGTGACAATATCTGGCATAGCCCACCACCTTCATTCCTTCAAATACCAGGGGATCCTCCTATGGAATGGGAGATATGTGAGGTAGTATGTCTAGCCTATGCAGAAGAATTGGAAGGGGGTGTTTGCAGACCAGAGAGAAAACTAGCTTTACTTAAACACTATTTAGGTGGGTTTGGATTAAAAGAATATAAGGACTTAACTATATTTATCAATCTAGGCAATTTATACATTTACAGTATGCCTCTAAACACGTTTACATAAGGTGTGGAAAAAACAAATGTAGTAATGGAAAGATTCACATTTTATTCTAGGAAACAAGGTTTAGATGAGTCAATTGAGGAATATGTGTCTGAATTAAGATCGTTAGCATTGACCTGTGATTATGAACATATAAATAACAAGCAGGTATTACTAGATCCGATTTTAATTAAGGGAATCTATAGACAAGCACTGAGATGTCACTGAACACAGCTATTGACTTTTCTAAAGCAATTGAACATTCAGAGACATTTGTTTAAGAAATTAGAGGATATTCAGACAATAATGTTCATTTTGTCAAGAAAAACACTGGTGAAACATTTTAAGCGACCTATGTTACAAACAAATGAGTCTAAGAAACCACGTCCCATGGTATAGATGTTGTAGTTGGTCTCACTTAGGTAATTATAAGTATTGTCCTACAATAGGTATAGTGTGTTCTAAGTGCAACAAGAAAGGTCATGTTAATACAGTTTGTAAATCTAATAATAGGAGAGTTAATCTTGTGAATGACACTGAGGAAAAGTTGATAATTTTTAACAATATTGATCAACACCCATATACTATTATTTTAAGTGTTAGCAATGGTAAAGTGAGAATAATGTTTTCATAATGTAATATCACAATTGATGTGAAATGTGTTAATGTTCTTCTAGCATCGCATGTGTGGTACATCAACATTGATCAAAAGATTGTAAAAGAAAGATGGCCTGGCACAATTTTATATCTTCTGGTGATTATACATGGCAAAATATAGATTTACTTGGATTTTTCTGAGCACATTTAGATTTCTGAAGACAACACACACCTGGAAAGGCGTATGTAGCAAGTAGTGTGAAATATTTGTTGGGGTGCTCAAATCAAGAAGCAATGGATATCAAGTAGGATCCTAGGCTTATATGATTGACAATGTGAAAATGTTTAGCAATGCTAAAATTTCAGCTCAATTGGACAATTTTATGTTGAACTTAAAAGAAATATACTGATGATTTCAATAGTTAATTGAGTGAATTTGTGGTCTTAAGCATCGTATAATTTTGAATGAAGATGCTGTACCTTCACGACACAGAGTCACGAATGTTCTTCTTCTTGCAGAGAGAAGCTTAAGATCATGTTTAATGACTTATGTTAAGAAGGCATAATTGAACCAGTGGAATCTTCTCCTTTCGGGTACATACGTTTTCTCAACATTGGATCTCAAGTTAGGTTTGAAGATTTGTCCAAATGTTAACATACTTTACCACTCTGGAGAGCCTGTTTAGGTATTACAGAACGCCATTTGGATTAGCCAGTTTTGCCTTGCTTTTTCAACGGTTAATTAAAGAAACCGGAAGGATTGATAGGGACAGTGGCATTCCAAGATGACAGTTTCGTTTTTGGACATGATGTGAAACAAGATGATAGGAATTTAGATAATGTTCTGAAGGCTTTGTTGAACAAATGTTTAACCTTAAAAATCAAGAAATGCAAATTTGGAAAACATGAAGTGGAATATCTTGGGCACTTAATTGGTGGATCAGGTTTCAAGCCTAAATGCAGACACATGGAGAGCATTTTGAAGGCCCCTCTTCTTAATTAAAAACAACTATTAATTGCTTTTCTTGGTCTGACTAAATTCTTTGTAATATTTATTCAGAACTATGCTACTAAGGTGGAACCATTTAGGTTTTTGCTAAAGAACAATGATAAGTTTGAGTGAAATAAATGCATGACTTTAACTTTCAACGAATTGGAGCAATTGATTGTTGAAGCATCTTTTCTGAAGGCATTTTTTGCTGATAAAGAGTGTATTGAGGCTGTGGACACAATTAATTGTGATCTGGGCTGAGTGCTTATGCAGAGGGAGAAAGTAAGAGAACTGATTGTCTCATATGCGTCAAGAGCACTTCAAGAGGCAAAGACACTATTTCCTGACAGATAAAGAGCTGCTTGTATGCGTTTGGGAAATGAGGTCTTTCAATACTTTCCAGTGGGGTACAAGATTTGTTATAAAAAAACTAACACAAACCTTAGATGTATATGATTTCAACAAAATGTGGATGTACCATGACGGCTAGGTTGTCCAGGTTTGTGCCTAGGTTGCTGGTGTTTGAGTTTAAGATTAAACATGTGACAGGAAAGAATTACATCCATGCTGATTGCATACAAGGATGCCTTTTCCAAAGGAATGTTCCATTGAAGAAAATTCTGACAAATGTGAAGTAGCGTTCAAGTTGTCTGACACAAACTTGATTGGTGTGGATCATCCCATGGCTCAGGAATCCATTCGGCGTGAGGCGATGAAAGTGGACATTGGTGTGAACTGTGTGGCTAAGTTTATTGAAAATAGTTGGCCAGAGGAATGGCATGCTCCTTGGGAGTTGATGAGTTTCTTCAAGGTATGCAAGGAACCTGCCATTGAGAATGGTGTAGCAGTGAGAACAACAAACACACCAATACATGCTGAAACATTACATTTACCCCCCCCAACCCCCCCCGGAAGAATGCAAGGACAAAAGGAAATGATAGTAACCATTGTAATCAATAAACATCCATTAGTCAAAAATGTATATACACTATCAACAAATATGTACACCAAGAATTCAAGTCCAGGTACTGCACCTATATAGTCCGTGGACCACTGGGCCCAAAATGCATGTGCGAGGCCCACACTCGATACTCGATCGAAACGGAGAGAACACTGCAGGAGCATCAGATCAAAATAAAACAGGCACCTCAGGGGGAAGAGAATGGGGGCACCTCAGCCGGATGAGTGCACAACACCAGCTCCACGAGGGGGCTCCATGCCCATTGATGTATCCTGGGGAGTGCAAAGCCACAGTCTCTCAAGTCTCTCCAGTGGGTGGTTTGCCCACTGCTGCATCCTGGGGAGTGCAAAGCCACAGTCTCTCAAGTCTCTCATGTGGGTGGTTTGCCCACTGCTTTATCCTGGGGAGTGCAAAGCCACGGTCACTCAGGTGGATGCCTTTCTCCACTGGTTCTGGAGGGGGCTTTGTGCCCAGAGTGCTTCATCCTGCCAAGGACTGAGGTAGTGGATGCCTTTCTCCACTGGTTCTGGAGGGGGCTTTGTGCCCAGAGTGCTTCATCCTGCCAAGGACTGAGGTAGTGGATGCCTTTCTCCACTGGTTCTGGAGGGGGATTTGTGCCCAGAGTGCGTCATCCTGCCAAGGACTGAGGTAGTGGATGTGAGGGGGCTTTGTGCCCAGAGTGCTTCATCCTGCCAAGGACTGAGGTAGTGGATGCCTTTCTCCACTGGTTCTGGAGGAGGCTTTGTGCCCAGAGTGCTTCATCCTATCAAGGACTGAGGTAGTGGATGCCTTTCTCCACTGGTTCTGGAGGGGGCTTTGTGCCCAGGGTGCTTCATACTGCCAAGGACTGAGGTAGTGGATGTGAATCTCCACTGGTTCTGGAGGGGGCTTTGTGCAGGTGACTGGCTCACTGACTGCTGTTCTGGTGGCTGGCTCACTGACTGCTGTTCTGGTGGCTGGCTCACTGACTGCCGTGCTGGTGGCTGGCTCACTGACTGCTGTGTTGGCGGTGGTGTCAGTAGTGACGGTGCTGGTGGGGGGCTCACAGACTGCGGTGCTGTCAGCGGTGTCAGTAGCGGCGGTGCTGGTGGCGGGCTCACTGACTGCGGTGCTGCTGGAGGGCACAGTGTCTGTGGTGCTGGTGAACGGCTCAGTATCTGGGGTGCTGGCGGTGGTGTCCGTGGCGGCGGTGCATGTGGCGTCCTTGTCCGCCTTGCAGGTTGGCGGCGACGTTGACTTGCCTTTCCTTTTCAGGCCCTTCCCCACCTTGGATGGTGGCGCAGCTTTCTTGCCACTCCCAACTATTGTCTTGGTTGAGCCCTTGGTGGCAGGTGTTTTGGCATTCTCCCTCCGGGATGTGGGCAACTTCTTCTGTTTTGGAGGAGAGGGAATGTCCTTGGACTCGCTCCTTGGGACACTGGCAGCCCTACCGCTTGGCGCACTCCAGAATCCGGATATTGCTGGCACCACTATGCCCCGTGATGTGGTGGCTGAGGTGCTAGTTTGGGACCTGGAAAGGTGGGCCCTAGGGGACGGATGGGGGGAGGTGTAGGGAAGAGGTCAACATTTGAGAGGAAAAGCTTTTTGGACACACTGGGACGGGTAGATGGAGGGGTTTTGGGAGCGGAGGAAGAGGTAGTGGTTATAGGAGGTGTTTGTATGCTGACTTTGGGTGAAGGTGCATGGGCTGGAGGCTGTCGTGAGGTGGATGGCTGTTGGGTGGGTGTGTGACTGCATTTGTGTAGTTTGTGAGGAGGGCTCACAGACACACTGGGAGAGGACACAGGGGATGTGTGAATGGTAGTGGGGGTGGTGAGTGAACGTGAGCAGTGTGTGGTGATGGGCCTGCTGGTGATGGAGGTAGTGGCTGAAGATGTAGTGAATGCAGGTGTGAGTGGAGACGTGACAGGGAGGGAGGAGGGAGACGTGGAGGAGGGGGGCACAGTGGAGGCAGCGGATGTTGGTATGTGTGCATGGGTATGATGCTTGTGTGAGTGCTTGTGGGATGTGTGGTGCTTATGTTTGCCAGAGCCACCCTTGTGTGTTGAGGTGTGTGCATGCTGGTCTGATGGTGTGCTTGGGATAGGGTGAGGTACTGGGGATTGGGTCTGGGTGGAGGAAGTTGGAGGGGGGAGGCTGGACGCAGGGACAATGGATGCCATCAGTGCTGAGGCCAGAGCCTGAAATGCTCGCTGTTGGGCTGCCTGGCCAGAATGAATGCCCTCCAGGTATGCATTTATCTGTTGCAACTGCCTCTCTACACCCTGGATAGCATTCAGAATGGTAGACTGCCCAACAGTGAGGGATCTCAAGAGGTCAATAGCCTCCTCACTGAGGGCAGCAGGGCTGACTGGGGCAGGGCCTGAGGTGCCTGGGGCAAAGGAGATGCCCACCCTCCTGGGTGAGCGGCCACGAAACACACGCTGAGGGGCTGCTGGGAGGGCGGTGCTGATGGGGGGGTGGTGGCTGTACCTGTAGATGTGGTGGGCACAGAGGGGCCGGCCACCGCAAGGGAACTCCCATCAGAGGAATATTCGGTGTCGCTGGTATCAGCTCCTGTCCCCACCGTGGAGATCACCTCGCCCTCCGTCCCACTGGTGACTTCAGACTCCAGGGCCATGTAGGATGCAGCTCCCTCCTGCTCCAGTGGCACAGCTCCTCTGCCTGATGATCCTAATGCACACAAGAACAGGGAGACCACAAAAAGAAGGGGGAAGAAAGAAGAAAGACATGTTCAGTGCATACAATACCGCTACTGTCGGCGGACACTACAGACACAGCTGCCCTCTACACTATGCCATGCACTTAGAGTGCCTTAATTAATCACAGGGACATGGGGTACATGGCCTATGCCCGATTGCTGCACACATGGAAGTCACAGGAGCCTGACTAGGTGTAGTTGGTTCTTACCACTGGTGGGGATGGGGGTGCCACTTAGTCTGCCTCACAAAGGGTCCTTGCCTACAAAGCTTGCCCTAGCCTAGGGGAACCCACTGCCCAGCTCCCCACCCAGCCACCTCCAATGTGCGCAGAGTCAGATGGATGTGACGGTACTCACCCCCTTGTGGCTGCTGTGATGCCCTCAAGCGCCCATCCAACTCCGGATATGCCACCGCCAGGATCCGGAACATCAGGGGGGTCATGGTGCAACGGGCACCCCTCCCAAGTTGGGAGGCCATCCCCAGCTGGGCCTTCGCCATCTTCTTGCTCCAGCGGCGAATGTCCTCCCATCTTTTACAGCAGTGGGTGCTCCATCTGTGGTGGACCCCCAGGGTCCGGACGTCCTTGGCAAAGGCACGACAAATATCCTTCTTCTGGTAGGCGCCTACCTAGAAGAATAGTACAGGGGAAAATGTAAAACTTTAACCGTCTGGACTGTCACAGTCATTGTCCCACGTTCCCACCCTTGCCCTGACACACATACATGCACCGTCCGATCATGCAGGCCTCATCTCCCCCCCTGTATCTTCCATTCACATCACTCCAAACAGGCATTGCCCATACAGCATGCTCACAGTGTACTCACCTGTTTGTCTGGAGGATGTAGAGTAGCGTGTACTGGGGAGGACCCCATCCACTAGTTTATCCAACTCCTCCAATGTGAAGGCAGGGGCCCTTTCCCCAGACACATGAGCCGTTGTCGCTTCCAGACTGAGGTCACAGCAGCACTTGCAGTGTAGGTCCTCTCCTGTCGAAGTGAGTGAACAGACAGAAAATGGTGGTCACGTCTGCGGCGGTGCGTACCGTCACCGCCAGCATACATCGTCATTGGGTCCTGGAACCCATATGTTAACCAATTTAATCAATGCAGGATTGCGCCGCGGTCTTCGACCGCCTACCACGACGGTGTACAACGCCAGCGCAGTTACCTCATATCCCCTTGTCCCACATTACAGGTCAGGCAGCTGCCATTTCAGGGGGCCACATGGCATTAATTTTAAATGCGTCACACATATATAGGCCTTGCATATACACAGAGACAGGCACATAGCATATTGACAAATGTGTGCAATAAAATCGTTTTTTAACTACCTCAGTGTTGGCTGACTCTGTGCTCGCTGTTCTCATCCATAGGGCACGTCTGCTGGGGCAGGTGAGGAGATGGCAGCATCCTCTGGTGTACAGACCGCTGGTGGACCTGTCGACAATGGAAGAGAGACATGTATTAGTCACCTACAGACTTGATCGTGCCACGATCCAGGAATTGTGTGTCCAGTTGGAGCCAGACCTGATGTCAGCTATCCACCATCCCACAGGAATCCCCCCTCTAGTGCAGGTCCTGTCAGTACTCCATTTCCTGACAAGTGGGTCTTTTCAAACAACAGTGGCCATAGTATCAGGGATGTCCCAGCCTATGTTCTCCAACGTGTTGTCCAGAGTGTTGTCTGCCCTGCGGAAACACATGTGCAGCTACATCGTGTTCCCTCAGTTGGAGGATTTGCCTACAGTGAAAGGTGACTTCTATGCCCTGGGACATATCCCCAACATCATAGGTGCCATTGATGGGACACATGTGGCCTGGGTCCCCCCCGCAGGAGTGAACAGGTGTACAGAAACCGGAAGAGCTACCATTCAATGAATGTGCAGATGGTGTATTTGGCCGACCAGTACATGTCCCATGTGAATGCCAAGTATCCTGGCTCAGTGCATGACGCTTACATTCTGAGGAATAGCAGCATCCCTTATGTGATGGGGCAAGTCCAGAGGCACCGTGTGTGGCTAATAGGTGAGGACAAGGACCCTATACCCTGTGAATAGTTGTCTGGGTCTGGGGTTGTCCGTAAGGGTTAGTGTGTGTCGAACAGATTTCCCTCGACATTTGCAGGTGACACTGGTTACCCCAACCTGTCATGGCTACTGACCCCAGTGAGAAATCCCAGGACAAGGGCAGAGGAACGCTACAATGAGGCACATGGGTGAACTAGGAGAGTGATGGAAAGGACCTTCGGCCTCCTGAAGGCCAGGTTCCGGTGCCTCCATATGACGGGTGGTTCCCTATACTACTCACCAAAGAAGGTGTGCCAGATCATCCTGGCCTGCTGTATGCTGCAAAACTTGGCTTTGCGAGGACAGGTGCCTATTCTGCAGGAGAATGGTCCAGAAGGAGGTCTTGTGGCAGCTGTGGAGCCTGTGGACAGTGAAGAAGAGGAGGCAGAAGAAGAGGACATAGACAACAGAAAAAACGTGATCCAGCAATACTTCCAGTGAGACACAGGTAAGAAGACATCACTGCCTCCTACATCTGATAAAATTGTTAGACCTATCATCTGTCTGTCACTTTCACCCAGTGTAAGGACCCTGACTTCTCACTTTGCCTTTCCATTTCACAGATGTGGGTCCCACTGTGTGACCTCTGCTATGTTACCTCATGGGCTAGAGCTGTGTGACATAGGTATGTTGACAATAAAATGGACATTGCTATTTTCCTCAGTTATAGCAAAGACTTATTTGTGAAAGCACAGACTGACTCCAGATTGTTTTGTGATTCAAGGGTGTTTATTTAAGTGCTAAATAGTGGAGGGGGTTGTAAAATGGTCAGGGGTGATGGTGGAGGAATGTCCATGGTAGAGTCCAGTTATTTGTCTCACAGGTGCATTGTTCAAAGGGGCATAGGAAGTGGAGCTAGAGCAGTTCAAGAATGGACAGAGTGACAAAGTGGGACAGAAGGATGACATTCAGGGTGGTCTCATTTCTTGGTGGGGTCTTGGCATTGTTCCCTGTCTTTGTCCTGGATCTCAGAGACCGCTTGCGGGGTGGTTCTCCATCTGCAGGGGGTGGGGTGCTGGTGTCATGGTCCTGTGGCGGTGCCTCCTGTCCACTAGAGCCGGCGAATGTGGTGGGCAGTTCATCGTCCAGGCTAGTGTCAGGGGCCCCTTGTTGTGCCACAGTGTCCCTCCTGGTGTTCACAAGGTCCTTCAGCACCCCTACACTACAATGGTGCCCAGGGTGGTGTTGATGGACTTGAGTTCCTCCCTGAACCCCAAATACTGTTCCTCCTGTAGCTGCTGGGTCTCCTGAAACTTGTCGATTACCGTTGCCTTCGTCTCCTGGGAATGATGGTATGCTCCCATGATGTTGGAGAGGGCCTCGTGGAGAGTGGGTTCCCTGGGCCTGTCCTCCCCCGTCGCACAGCAGACCTCCCAGTTCCCCTGTTTTCCTGGGTCTCTGTCCCCTGAACCGTGTGCCCACTGCCACTGCCCCCAGGTCCCTGCTGATCTTGGGGTGGTGGAATTGACTGGGTTCCCTGTAGTGGTGGACACACTGCTGCTTGACGTGTCCTGGGGACAGAGGTATGAGCCCACTGGGTGGGTGCTGTGCTGGTGTTTCCTGGGGGGGGGCTCTGTGATGGCCTGTGATTGTGTCAGGGGAACCGACTGTCCCGAGGTCCCAGGTGGGCCGGGCTGGTCATCTAGATCCAGTTGGACAGAGCTGCTGTCATCACTGTGGGCCTCTTCTGTGGGGGGTTGGACATTTCTGGAACCTCTTGTCCAGTGACGTTGGGTAGGGGTCCTGCAGGGGTGTAAAGGCATGCTTATTGCATCTGTGTGTGCCATGGTGTGCAATGGGTGGGTGACCCTGTACCCCAGTGCTTACATTCTTGTGTAGGACCTTGTGCGATAATTGTTTTGGGGTCTGTGTGGGTATCTGTAGTGGACATGCTTTGGTGATGGGTGTCCATGCTTTGTTGTTGCATGCAGGGCTTGGTGTTGGGATGTGTGGTTTGTTAATTAGACATATGTGAGGAGTTAGAGTGATGGGGGTGCGGGCGAGGGTGGGGCTATGTGATAGCATGCAGGTAGGGTGGGGGATATGGTAGTTAAAGATTTGACTTACCAGAGTCCATTCCTCCTGCTACTCCTGTGAGGCCCTAAGGATGCAGTATAGCCAAGACCTGCCCCTCCCATGTTGTTAGTTGTTGGGGAGAAGGTGGGGGTCCACCGCCAGTCCCCTGAACTACAATGTGGTGTCTTGAGACCACAGAACGCACCTTTCCCCGTAGGTCGTTCCACCTCTTCCTGATGTCATCCCGTGTTCTTGGATGCTGTCACACTGCGTTGACCCTCTCTACGATTCTGCGCCATAGCTCCATCTTCCTAGCTATGGAGGTGTGCTGCACCTGTGATCCGAATAGCTGTGGCTCTACCCGGATGATTTTCTCCACCATGACCCTGAGCTCCTCCTCAGAAAACCTGGGGTGTATTTGTGGTGCCATGGGGTGGTGGGGGTGATGTGTGAGGTGGTGTGTGTTGTGATGTGTGAGGGGATATGTTTGTGTGTGTTGTGTGAGGTGCATGGATGTTGTGTGAGTGATGGTGTTGAGTGTCTGTGGATGCTAGTTTGTTGATGGTGGTGTCTCTCTCTGGCCTTCTCTTGCAATTCTGGTCATAAGGGTTTGTGGGTGATGTGGGTGTGTGTTTTATATTGTATTGAGTTTGTGGGAGTGGTGTGTGTATGTGTGTCAGGTGTGTGTATTTCGAATTGTCCAATGTGGTTGTGTTTTGTAAATGTATGTGTATTTGAGCACGGCGGTGTGTACCGCCAATGGTTTACTGCGGTTGAAAGACCGCCGCTTGGATTTGTGGGTCGTGATAGTCTGGGCGTATTCCTGTTGGCATGACAGTGGAGGTTTTGTTATCCCCAGTTTATCACTGACCTTTGGTGTGGTGGACTTGTGTAGGTGTCTGGATTTTGGCGGATTCCGAGCTGTGGGTTGTAATAGCTGCAGCGGAATTCTGCGGCCGCGGCCTGTGTGTTGGCAGTCTTCTGCACGGCGGTAAGCGGGATTTACTGCCAATATTTGTAATGAAGGCCTTTGTCTTGTTTTGTTTTGTTTGTTTAGGGGAAGATGTGTTACATAAGTTATACATATATTTTTCATAGGTTATTACTGAATGATGCATTAAGTTTAGGCATGTTTACATTTGCATAGTGGGAGGGACGGATGGAATGTGTGGGAGGATAAAGGGAGTGGGCCAATGTTCTGTGGGATCAGTTGATGGGATAGACTCGGACTGACAATGGGAATCTATGTGAACCAGTAAAGAATTGTGGCTATACTACCATTGCTCTTATGAGATTGTTGAAGAATTTACACATACCCCACAGAGGGCAATGACAATCATTGTAGATTGGTGACATGGAGAACGATATTTATACTTCATCAGTTGTGCTGTGAAGGAGAAAATAAATGAATGAGCAAATGAGGAATACAGCATCAAATGATGCTGCAAAGGGGTGTGTGTAGTAGAGCAGAGCGAAAGTGGGTGAGAGAGAGAAGTAGAAACAAAGTAAAGATCCTCCAGAAATCATAATTATTAGGATTCAGTGGGTTCATGAAATGGCACCATGAGGGTGGCCACTGAATAGCCATGGTATGCAATTTCCACACACTATTTTTATAGAGAAAAAGGCCTGATTACCACTTTGGTGCCCACCGTCATGCCGGCAGACTCACTCCCTGTCATATTACAAAGTTTCCACCCTGCTGACTGGTGGAAATGTTAAACTATAACATATCTGCCGGTCAGCCCGGTAGAAACAGTGTGGCAACATTGACCTACGATCCCTTAGGGAGCAGAGGTCAGTGATGTTACCATCACCTCTGCCATTCTGTGGGTGATGTAAGGGGGGCCCCTGCACTGCCCCTGACATGGTCTCCCAGCACAAGCTCTCTGTCAGTCTTTACGAGGTGGTGCAACTGCCATGGAAAGGCTGGTGGAAAAAGCAGTTGTGATCAGCATGGTAGTGCTGCCATGGGCATCTCTGTGGCTGACCACAACTTCGACAGCCACCATACCATCAGAATCAATGATCCTGGTGGTGGTCTCCTGGCAGTCCGACTTTCAGGATCATAATCTGGTGGTCAGACCACTAGGAGTGCGTTGGTTTGACTGCTCCCATGAGTTTGGCGGTCTGAAGACTGCCAAACTCGTAATCAGGCCCAAAGTGTTTGTTTGTGGACACCATCTTGGCTATTACTTTGATTCACTTGGAAATCACACAGCATGGTAAAACCAGTAAAAAGAGAAATGTATTGGCTAACTACAGATTATAAGTAATATGGATTAAATGGACATTGGTTATTATGGCCCTAAAATGTGTGTCAATCTGAATATCTCACTTGAAATCTGGCAGACAACGACTAGAATTTTCCCAACTAGGTACGGCGTTTATTACAGTTTCTTAACTTTTTGTCTTGTTGACTTGCAACACTACGCGGTATCAGCCTCAGGAATCACCACCACTTTCGACGGGCTTACATAGTCAACTTACTCTACTGACTTTGGCTTGGTTAGACCAAACCCATTTTAGTTTGGGTTGAATTGCACTGTTATGCAGTGGGCACACATAAATTCTGCTCTTTGTTTGCACACTTATAACTGGTATCACTTTTCTGTCACTAATTATCTTGCGTGCTTCACAACCTGTTGGCTCTGTTTGTTTGGGTATGGGAGTGCATCACCACCTGCCCCCTTATTTGGATGGACACATACCTAACTATAAGTTCCACACTTTGGATCTCTTTGCTGCCACCCTCAACATCTGCATACTAGGGTTGGCAACCTTATTTCTTTGTATCTTACAGCCTTCAAAAAGTCACTTGTTGTGATGAAACACATGTTGGCTGTGATTGGGTGGAGGCTCTGAGAGACACAGGAGCCACTGTGACACTATAAGGTGTCACCTAGTGTCTGAAGAGCAAGTAGTCCTCCATGTACTTCACCACATAGTTGCGGTAGACAACACAAAGTTCCTGTGTAGGTTGGCCCAGGTTCCCTTTGGGTGAGGGGGGTCTCAGGTTCCTTGAGTGTAGCTGTGAGTCCAACCATGCCTGTTGAATGTCTGCTAGACAATGACCTGGGGGATTCCCCTTGGACAGAGGTGGAACGCCAGTCACACTTGGAGATGTTGGGTCTGCCTGGGTGGGCATGCATGACCACTAGGTCTATGGCAGCCCATCAGGGTGATCAGGAGGCTCTGGAGTTTGAAAGAGTGGCCCAGGTGCCTGCCAGCAAGAGGAGGGGTAAGGGGCCTGGGAAACCCTCCCAAATGTTCCCACAGTCCAGGAGGAGGCTGAACCTGAGGGGGACTCCGCAGACCGTACAGGGGAACAAGTGGCTGATCTGGTGGAGGTGCCAGAGCTGAAGCAGGAAGGGGTCCCACCAGGGAAGAATTCTGTGATGCACAGAAGTCATGCCCTACTCTTGAGGGTCTTCGCCTGCAGGCTGCAAACAAGGTATCTGGCAAGGAGTCTGGATGACACTGGATCTGTTTGGGAGGATAGCCTCCTGTATAGCAAGCCTAGGGATGCTGACCATGCAGCAGCACTTGTGCTGTTGGCACCCCAGTGCTTCATAGCCTTCCTACTGGGTCTGGCTCATTATGTTTCTTAAGCAGGCCATTTGGGGCAGGACAAGACCTTTGAGAGGCTTGTCACACACTTTTACTAGCCCTAAATGCGGAGGCACACTGATGTACATTGCAGGTCTTGCTAAACTTGTCAGGCAAGTGGCAAGAGTTGGGGGAAGTACCAGGACCCACTCCAACCTTTCCCTGTCATGAGCACTTCTTTTGACCAGGTAGGCATAGACATTGTGGCGTCTTTCAATCCCAAGACAGCCATGGGCAACAGATTTATCCTGGTCTTGGTGGACCATGCCACTTGGTACCCAGAAGCCATCACTCTGAGGTCAATTACAGCCCCTGTGGTGGGCCAGTCACTGACGGGATATTTACTCCCATGGGGCACCCTATGGAAGTGGTATCTGACCGAGGTACCAACTTCCTATCTCATTATATGAAGTCTCTGTGATTGATGTGTGGGATAACCTACAAGTTCACCACTCCTTACCACCCTCAATGAAATGGGTTGGTTGAAAGGGCCAACCACACACTGAAGGTTATGATTATGGGTCTGTCTAACCCCCTAAGGCATAAGTAAGAAATCCTTCTGCCATGCCTCCTCTTTCCTTACAGAGAGGTACCGCAGAAGGGACTTAGTTTTAGCCCCTTTATACTGCTGTATCCCACCCTGTGAGAGGACCTCTGAGTATGGTAAAGGAGGGCTTGGAGAAAACTTCCAGGAAGCCCCCCAGGACGTGTTTAGCTACGTACAGGCCTTCAGAAACCAGACTGCCTGCTTCAGGAAACTTGTCCAGGAGAACCTAGAAGCAACCCAGGAGAACATGAAACGTTGGTATGACCAGAATGCCATTCTGGTCGTGTTTCAGCCTGGCCAGAAAGTGTGGTTCATTGCCCAATGGAGCCTTGTGCTCTGCAGGAGGTGGTGGAACGCAAGAGTGATGCCACTTCTCTAATGAACTTGCAGACTCCCAGGAACCCTTTGAGGGTCCTGAATGTGAACCGCCTCAAACCTCACTTTGAGAGGTCTGAAGTAACTATGCTCTTGGCAACAGGTGATAAGGTGGAGGAGGAGAGAGAGCCTCTTTCTGACCTCCTGTCTGCTCAGGAGAAAGATGAGCCTGTGAAGGGTGTGAACCTCTTCCCAACACTGCCTCCAGAGCAACAGAGGGACTTTCGCAAGATGGTGGGACAGTTTGCCTCCTTGTTTTCCTTGATCCCAGGAGTCACTCATCTGTGTACCCATGATGTAGACACTGGGGACAGACCGCCTGTGAAACACAAGGTTTACATGGTGACTGACAAGGTCAGGGCCAGCATCGAGGATGTTGGCATTAGAGGTAATTGAGGTCTCCAGCAGTCCTTGGGCCAGCCCAGTGGTCTTGGTCCCAAAGGCTGCTACCCTGGTGCCACCCAAGAACTGAGGTTCTGTGTGGACTACCTTGGACTCAATGCCATCACTAAGACTGATGAACACCTCATCCTTGAGCTGATGAGCTCATAGATCAGTTGCGAGCTGTAAGGCTTCTCAGCACATTTGACTTAACATCTGGGTACTGGCAGACTGCCTTAACTGATGGTGCAAAGGAGAGGTGGCATTATCCACCCCAGAGGAGCACTAACAGTTCAGGATTATGACCTTTGGGATGAAAAATGCCCCTGCCTCCTTCCAGATGTTGGTCAATCAGGTCTTGGCTTGGGTGGATGATTTCAGCGCATCCTACGTGGATAACCTCAGTGTTCAGCTCCAGCTGAGAAGAACACCTGCGTAACCTCTGTGAAGTGTTGAAGGCTCTACAAAGTCAGGCCTCACTATTAAAGCCAGTAAGTGCCAAATAGGGCAGGGTTCTGTGGTTCACCTGGGACATCAGGCGGGGAGTGGCTATGGGCAACCCGCCACCAAAGATTGATACTATTCTGGCTTGGAGTCCCCCAAGACCCAGGCAGAGGTGAAAGCCTTTCAATGTCTCACTGGTTACTACAGGAGGTTTGTCAAGGGCTATGGCACCATTGTTGCCCCCGTGACAGAGTTGACCTCCAAAAGGCGTCCCTGGACTGAGGCTTGCCAGACCACCTTTAATGCTCTTAAGGCAGTCAGGTGCTTGGCACCCATGCTGAAGGCACCGGACTTTCCAAGGAATCCGCTGTGCAGACTGACGCTTCAGAGCATGGTGTGGGGGCAGTTCTAGCAGGTAAAGGTAGGACATATACTGAAGTGTTTTACATGTCCTCACAGTGAAATACTGCCAAATTTGGTTTTTACTGAGGCAAGGCCTATCCCTCTGATAGGTTAACATAAGGACTGCCTTTAAATACCTTTTAAGTGCAGTTTCCCATTGGGAGCATATCAAGAGTTGGAGTTTGGGGTCTCTAAACTCACAATTTATAAATACATATTTTGGTAAAGTTGTTTTTTGGATTGTCATTTTGAAAATGCCACTTATAGAAAGTGGCCATTTTCTTGCTTAATCATTCTATGCCCCAGCCTGCTTGTGGAATCCACATCTGGGTCAGACTGACAGTTGAGCTGTTTGTGAGTTCCCTCTAGACAGTGACAGAAGGGGGCTGAGGTGTACCCTGCATATCCTGGTTAGTCTTCTGGGCTAGAGTGGGGAATGATGAACTGTCACTTACGCCTGAAAGGGCTGTGCCTGTCCTCACACAATAAAATCTCCAAACCCCTGGTCTGTGTCTGGGACCAGGCATGGTCAAGGCAGGATTTTGTGAACAACTGAGACTTTCCTTTGAAGTTTGCCTACATAGTATAAGTAGTGGAACCAAAACCCCAGAATTTTAGATTATGGCGGTCATTATGAACATGGCGGTAAACACAGCCGACCGCCGTGGCGACGATGAACAGAAGAGCGCCATTGACCCTCTGTATAATGAACCAAAATCCCGAACCCGCCAAAAATCACCAGTCCACCAGCCACCGCCAGGACCCTGTTGGCGGAAATGCTGGACCTTCCACCCCGCCACCGCCGACCACACCCACATCCCCCTCTCCAAATAATGATGCACAAATCACCTTGGCGGTCAGTGGAAGTCGAACGCCCATTGGCGGTGCCGACCGCCACAGGCGGCAAGTGAACCCAACAGCAAGAATTGCACACATTTGATAAGCTAGAAACCCACACACCTGACACACATCCACCACACCAAAAAACACTCACATACACACCCCACAATCCTTTGCAACTAAACCAGGCCAAAGAGGACAGAGAGCAGCAGAAGCAGACACCGAATGCCACTATACACAAGACTCACACCGACCCACAGAAGAGCACCCTCACCTCCATTCCACCCCCGGCACCATTCACCACACTCACCATGTCACCCCCCAAACATCCACACTTCACAGAAAGGGAGCTAAGGACCATGGTGGATGAGATCCTGAAGGTGGAGCCACAAATATTTGGGGCCCAGGTGGAGCACACACCCATCGCCAGAAGATGGAGATATGGCAGACCATTGTCCACAGGGTCAACGCAGTGGGACACCATCCATGCACTAGGGACAATATCTGCAAGAGATTGAATGACCTGCGGGGGAAGGTCAGGGGCATGGCATCAATGCACCACATTGCAGTCCAGAAGACTGGGGGAGGACCACCACCAACACCACCCGAATGCACCAACTGGGAGGAAAAGGTACTGGCCATCCTGCACCCTGAGGGACTCACTGGACTCACTGGAGGAATGGACTTGGGTAAGTCATCTACAATTACCCCATAAACATCACACCTGGAATGCATGCACCACCCCAACCCACCAACACCCACCACAGCCACTGAATCCTCTCCCCCTGCATGCCCACAAACCCACTAACAGGCTCACATCCCTCCCCCTGTGCACAGCCACCTATCCCAGCAAGGATTCACAATGGCACTACACCACCCGCAATGCTACTCCACATCCAAAACAAAATGTAGTGCAAACCTCACAAAGGCACCATGCATGACCCTAAAAAGTTACACCTGCACAAAACAGGCCAGCCCTGTGCATCCCATCCGATCATGCATTTGTAACAGACATGTCCATATCCCCCAACAGGCACCACCACCCATGCTACCCTGATGGATAGGAAAAGGAGTGGCAGTGTCCTTCAGGGAGACATAGGCACCTCAAAGAACACTGGGGATGGATCACTGGACACTGATGAGCAGGCTGCCCCCTCACACAGTCCTGGACTGTCACCATCCAGCAGCCGCACCCAGGATACCACTGACACCCCTACCACCGAGCCAACAACATCTGCCCAGGGCAACGGTCCCCACACCTGTGTATCCAGTCCACAGACTGATGGAACACAGGTACAGAGGCCACAGTCACCCCCTACCAACAGGCATAAAGATGATGGCCCCAGTACAAGTGGTACCGCCAGACCTGTGCAGGGGACACAGGCACAGGGGACTAGGCCCAGTGGGAGGGCCTCAATGGCCCATGGGGGAGGCCATCAGGATGGATGCTGCAAACCAGGACGTGATCTCTGAGGTCCTGGGGGCATGCCAGCATACCCATGACCGATTGGCACAGATAGTATCCACCCTGGAGCAGAGTCAGAGGATGCAGCAGGAACACCACCAAGAGGCCATGGAGAAGTGGAAACAGCACAACACCACAGTGGCCAGCATAGCAGGAGCACTGCTGCAGCTGGTACAAACCCAGCGGGAGACCAACACAGGACAGGAGGCCCCCACTACAGCACAGGAGACAGACCGGACAATGACAGCAACAGCAGCAACATTCAATGAACTACCCTCAGAGGAAACACAAGGTACAACCATGTCATCCCCTCTAGGTCAACAGCAGGCACCCAAACGGAGCCTCAGGCCAAGATATGGGACTGGAACCCCTGCCAAAAACAAGCCCCCTCCAAAAAATAACTCGACTACAATCTGCCCACCAACCATCCCACACAATCAACCACCAAACAGTGGTTACAATCAATAAGAACTCATGTAAGTATTGATGGACCCATCAATACCAACGACAATGCTGCCACCATGTTGGCATTGAGGACAACCACCCATGACCAACGGCCATCACTATAAATTGCACTTTTCAATCCCTGCCACAAATAAAACACATATCACACCTGTAACACTGTCCCCTGTCATAATGTGTGAACAAAGTGAAGTATGGATGCAACTGGCTGATAACCACTTTATTGGTAATGCGTAGCATGAAAGTACACCTGTGTGCCTAAATGTTGAGGAAAAAAAGGAATAAACTAAATTGTAGTTGGTACCATGCAGACCTGGACCCAGTTTCAAATAGTAGATTCAACCCCCACAGATGACACACTGACAGTATGTGTCACAAACAGCAATGTCAGCCCTTAGTCCCACATAGTTACTGGAAGTAGAGTTGTATCAGCTGGGTCCTGGAATTGACACCTTCCCCTTCCTCATCATCACCATCACTCTCCTCCCCTCTCTGAGGAAGCTGGTCAGGATTTACAGCACCATCCACATCCGAGTGGGGGATAGAATTTCTCACTGCCACGTTGTGCAGCATGCAGCAGAACACCACTATTCTACAGACCTTTTCAGGCCCCTAGACCTTGGAACCCCAGAGATACGTAGATAATGAAATCTAGCCTTCAGGAGACCTATTGTGTGCTCTGTGACCCTCCTAGTACTTCCATGAGCCTCATTGTAATTCCTCTCTGAATCTGTCCCAGGATTCCTCACTGTTGTCAGGAGCCAACGCAGGTTTGGATAGCCAGAATCACCTAGACAAATGTGCAAAACACAGCAGTCAGTGTCAAGCCTCTGAATCAGACAGCCTGGCTGTCTGCTGGGTGGCAGTTACTGACAGAAACACCTACCTATGATCCACCCTCTGTCCTCTTGTAGTTGTTCCCTCTTCTGTGGCACAGTACTGTTCCTCAGCACAAAGGAATCATTGACTGAACTGGGGAACATGGCATTCACATGTGAGATGTACTGGTCTGCAGTACATAGCAATTGGATGTTCATGGAGTGAAAGTTCTTTCTGTTTCTGTACACCTGTTCACTGACTCTTGGGGGTATTATAGGTATGCGGGTGCCATCGATAGCACCGATCACTTGGGGTATGTTTGCAAACGCATAGAAGTCAGATTTGAGGGCAGGGAGTTCAGTACTTTGGGAAAACCTCACATACGACTGGGGGTGTTGTACAAATGCATTTAGAAATCGGCAGCATCATGCTGAACATTGGCTGTGAAAATCCTGCAACCATGCCCACTGTCACTTGAAATGAGCCTGTGGCCAGGAAATGGAGTGCAGAGAGCACCTGCACTTCAGTGGGGATGGCATGCTGATTACGATTTGCCGGTCTTAGTGCTGGATCCAGTAATGCACAAAGGTCGAGAATAGTTCCATGGGGGAGTCTGTAATTTGTTATGATGTGACGCTCCACCATGGTCTGCAAATCAACAAGTGGTCTGTACACCAATGGGCCCTTCCTCACCACAAAAGATGGTAACTAGGAGGGATTTGAAACATGTGTGAGGAACACACAGACATAGGCACACATTGTCATTCATTGTGCACTGCTTACTTGATTGTAGGGTTTAAAAAATAAAATGTTTTTGACTGATTTTCATCTAGACCTTAATGAGTGAACTGGGTTTGATATGTGTGGTACTGTTAATAGTTACATGCATAGGTGTGTAGGTGAACAACAGGGCCTGCATTGTGCAAATATAATTTTCATTAATGCGTAGTTTTGGCCAAAATATCTGCCCCCTGTAATCCAGAACTGTCATTGTGGAAGTGACCTCATACCGCTAGCGGTTGACGTAACAGCGTAAGGCAGTGTTTACAGCCGTTCGCACCGTCATTGGTTAACATGAATGCCAATGGAGAATCCTGGCGTATCATGATCACCGCCAGCGGTGACAGTGCACACTGCTGCAGTACGTATGCAAATGTGTCACCCCAACTTCACCTGACTCCCTGATCTCTTGTGAGCAGGTACTCCACTGAGTGTACTGCTGTGTCCTGCCTCTGGTCATGGAAGTGGCTCATGTTGCAGGGGAAAGGGCCCCGGCCTTCACACAGGAGGAATTAGAGAGGCTAGTGGACGGGGTCCTGCCCCTGTACGCCAAGCTCTACGGACAGCCAGAGGTACAGGTGAGTCGGGGCTTGGGGGCAATGTTTGGGTAAAATGGATGGTGTTGTAAGTACATATGTGTGCACCTCTGAGCTTGCATGTGCCATGGTTCATGCCATGCTGTGTGCGTATGTCCTGTAAGTCTGTCAGTACTGTCCGTCCCATAGTGGACTTATAGCCAGCTGTACATATTTTCAAAGTGCCTGGCCTCTGTGTTACATTTCTGTGTCTCCCTTTTAGATCAGCGCCCCCAGAAGAGGGCACTTTGGCATGCCATCTTCAAGGACATGCAGACCCTGGGGGTCTACAACCGGTGGAGCACCCACTGCAGGAAGAGGTGGGAGAACCTGCGGCTCTGGGCGCGAAAAATCTGTGAGGCCCAGCTGGGGAAGTCCTCTCAACGTGGAAGGGGTGCCCAACAGGCACTGACACCCCTCATGCTACGCATCCTGGCGGTGGTGTACCCAGACCTGGATGGGGGCTTGAAGGCTGCACAGCAGTCACAAGGGGGTGAGTACTCATGTCACAATCTTAACCCTTAATGGTTGTCTGTGTGTGCATTGGGGTTTATGCTGCTTAGTTGCAGGGACTCTCACTGAAGTCCATCTACATGATGGCCCCTGTAGGGTGTAGGGGTGTTTTGGTCAGGTCTCCTACACGTTGGGTCCTTAGGTAGTTCAGGGGATGGGTATAGAGCAGGGTTCTGGTCACTAGTCAGGGGCATGGCCATGGGCATAGTGTAAGGGGCTGCCTGTTGGGGGTGTCTTCTGGGTGGGTGTTTGTCTGGCCACTATGTTCACTCCTTTCAGATATTTATAAGTGTCTCTACTGTTTGTCTCCCCATCCCTGTTCTCTTGTGTTGTCTGTGTACATCAGACCATCTGGCGAGGGAGCTGAGGCACCGGCAAGTGGGGATGCAGCAGCCCACGGATCCTCGGAGGCAGAGTCATCCGACGCCAAGGGGACCAGTGGGTTGGAGGGTAAGAGGAGTACCACGGGGCAGGCAACTACCACTGGAGGTAGTGACTCCGATACCTCCTCCGATGGGGGCTGCCTGGTGGTGGTGGACCCTAGTGGTCACACCCCTACAGTAACATCTTCTGCCACCCCCATGTCATCACTGCCCTTCTTTTTACTCCCCACCGAGTTTTGTCTCCTTCGCCCCAGGCACCTCCTCCCCTGCCCCAGTCAACCGTGCTGCCCTCACACAGGAGGCTATTGACCTCCTGAGAACCATCTTTGTAGGGCAGGCAACCATCATCAATGCCATCCAGGGGCTAGCATCAGAGATGCAGAAGACAAATGCCTATCTGGATGGCATTCACGGTGCCTTGTCTGGCCTACAGAGATCTTTTCAGGCTCTGGCCTCCTCTTGGACGGCAGCCAGTTTCCTTGGTCATTCCGTCCCCCCTCCAACCTCGTCTACCCCGCCCAGCACCCCACTTCCTTCACCCGTCCAAAGCACACAATCTGACACCCAGTTAAGCACCTCAACTCACAAGAAGCACACTTCTAAACACAAGCACCACATCTCCCACCACAAGCATTCATACAGCCAACATACACATGCACACACAACAACATCAACTTCCCCTAGTGTGCCCACTTCTTCTGCCTCCATGTCTGTCCCCTCTATATGCACAACCACAAGCACTGCACCTTCAGTCACTGTTGCTGGGCCTATTCCTGCACTCACCACAATAGCAGACATCCAGACATGCACCCCAGACACCACACCTGCACTCACCACAACTACTGTAGTTGACACATGCAGCACACTCACCAGACTTGCAGACACCCACACAACATACATCCACACTGGCAGACTGTCTTCTCCGACTGTGTCCACCCCTTCCTCCAAAAACACACAAACGCACCAAGACACCCACATCACAAATCCACCACACCTTAGCATACTGTCCAGTCACCTGCACCCACGACACACACAACTACATCACTTACGACCACAACCTCTACCCCCACCACCCCCTGCCCCTGTTCCCTGAGGTGCCTGGATGCCCCATTGTTGCCCCATTAGGTGGAGTACTGTGCACTTTTGGGAGTCAGGTTGAGGGCATTGTAGCCCAAACACGTCTGGCACTATAGACTGGCCATTGGCCTTGTTGTGAATAGTTAGCTCTGTGAGCTGAAATAAATACTTATGTGTGCCCTGTGTTTTGGCGGCATACTCTTGTACCCTGGTCTCTCGTTTCATTGTTTGTGGGTGTGGCACATTTGCATGTACTATGGTCAGGTTGGATTTGCCTTGGGTCGGGTAAGTACCTCTTGGTGTGGGGTGTAAGGGTTGTGCTGCTGTGAAGGGTTGTGGGAGCATTCCAGGGTGGGTGGTGTGGGTGTAAATGTAACTGTACCCTTTCTTCCCTTGTTTAGTAGGTTGCGGTACTTACCGTTGTTGTCTTCGTCAGCTGTCTCGGTCGTGGAGGTATATAACAAGGAGCAGGGCTGGCATGATCTGCAGCTCTCTATCCATGTCTGCTTCGGCACATTGTGTGGGCCTCCGGTGAGTGTTTCCTTATAGTAGGTTTGTTTCTGCCTGGCTTTACGTGGCGGTGGTTCCCGCCCCGGAACTGACGGCGGTCTAGGGGTTCATTATTTGATGGCCAGGTTGGACCTTTCCGTCGGCCTGTGGGTGGACTCTGCAGTCGGCGGCGGCACTCCTCTACTGGTGGTGGGTGGTTATCAGGATGCCTGTGTTTCAGTTCATTCTTTATTTGGCGGTCCAGACCGCTTCTCTGTTGGCGATTTTTACCAGCAGCGGCACGGTTTGGACCACCATGTTCATAATGAGGTCCTATATCTGGATCAAGAGGAACCTCTGTCAAGGAGAAGAGCTGAATGAGGAGTACTGCCCCTTTGCCTGTGAGTGTGCTTTGTTGGGTTGACTTGAGGTTGCTGCTTCTGCCTGTGAGAGGACAAAGACCTGACTTTGCTGTGTTTTCCTGCTTCTGAAGTGTCTCCGAGGTTTTGGACTGAGCTTTCCCCCTGTTCCGAAGCTTCAGGGCCATCAAAGACTTCCCCTGCCACGCACCAGGACTCTCTTGCTGACACTTCTACCCTGCCAAGTGTTATCCAATTCAGTCCGTGGGCCCTTGAAAGGAGAAGCTGGTGGAATCAAGACTAAAATCCACCATAGGAGCCGTGCAGGAAAAAATTTGATGCAGCACCTGCTTTGGGGCTGAAAAATAAACACACCACCTACATCACAGCTGGAAAATCGATGCAACACCCGTGTGCAGCTGCCAAAATCAACACATCACCCATGCAGCATAGCTCTTCACCACCATGCGCCAGGATTAGGCACACATCAAAACCACATTGAACCTGCGTGGACCTGAGGTTGCCTATCCGGATATTGATGCATCCCTCTTCTGCGAGAGCGAAAAACAATGCATCATCTACCTGACTGGAGAAGAAATTACGTGCTGCCTCAAGTGTGAGTCAGGAATCGAAGCTTCACTTACTTTTCCGATGTACTCTCTCCCATGCGGCTATATTTTTTATGCAGACTGGGTACTGTGTGTTAAAATAATACATCGATTAATTTCTATAGATTAAGACTCTTCTTAATTTAAAAATTCATATCTTTGCTTGTGTCTGTTGGAGTTTTGTCATTTTGGTCTTGTTTTAATCAGATGAATATTTTCTATTTTTCTAAATTGGTGTTGAATCCTTTTGTGGTGTTTTCACTATCTTACTGTGTGTGTTGGTACAAATACTTTACACATTGCCCCTGAGATAAGCCAGACTGCTTGTGCCAAGCTACCAAGGGGGTGAGCACAGATTATCCTAGTTGTGTAGCTCCCTTACCCTGACTAGAGTGAGGGTCCCTGCTTGGACAGAGTACAAATGGACTGCCTCCCAGTGACCTCATTATTAACAGTCACCCAATGTTTGTGGACTGATGCTGCTGGTTTTTAGACTCTGGGGACTAGGACACTTCAAACTAGGGGTGGGTGGTGAGCTCTGCTCCTCTGATGGAGTTAACAGAGTTTTTGGCACTCCATGCTCCACCAGGAATGTGGAGGTTGGCCAAAAACTCTGTTAGCTCCAACAGCGAAGTTGAGATCACCACGTGCACTCTGCAGCCCAGTTATAGGCCACACAGTGTAAGCGCAGACAGTCTGCTCCTGTGCTGTGTGGTCATAACTGGGCTGCAGTGTGCACACAACACATAGAAGATGTTGGCAGCGGCCGAGCGTGGGTGTGGAGCTGCTGCAATCTGCTGCTTAGGGGCTGCACCGAATCAAGGCCTCCCTCCTTTCACTGTCCTCAGCATTCCAAGAGCATGGGGTAGAGGGAGGAGGAGAGGTTGGCCGCTTGCAACGGGGACCCCAGTATATCCTTGATTTCCTTCCTCTTCTATGTGCATACTGTGGTCAGCACCGAGCATGGACAGTATTTCCACATGAGGGTCATCTAGGTGCTTAGAAAAAAGGAAACTCACAATTTGAGCTCCACTTGAAAAGAACCTGTCTCTGAGTCCCCAGTGTCCCTGGGAAAGGAATTGGTATTATGAAGTATGGTGCTGAGGCAAGTAGGGAGAGCTGGAGACCGGCGAGCAGCATCTGCTGCTGAGTGGTAGTCCAGCAGCCTCACCAGATAGAGATGTGTATGGCCTGAGAGAGTGCCTTAGAGCTCAGTGGCAAGCAAAGCTAGGCACTTTGTAAAAATACCAGGCTGCTGATGGTGAGCTCGTTTTCTGATGCTAGTGTTGGGCCCTAATGAAAGGTTGGTCTGAGGCTGTGGGTGAGTGCAGAGGAAGCGATTGCAAGGCTGGTGCAAGACAGGAGGTGTGCATGGCCCTCCAAAGCAAGCTTGTAAGGAGGGCAGTTAGTGAAGGGAATTGTTCAGGTGTGGCTGCAGGCCGGTGGGCTGTTCTAGCAGAAGAGGACTGAAATGGCAGCTTTAGCATACCCTGGACTGAATGCACCTGATCTTGGAAGCGCTGATCAGGGTTGGGCTTGGTTCATACTACAAACCAGGCCCGACCTTGCTTAGTGCTTCCGAGATTGGGTGCTTTCAGCCCCAGGGTGGTAGGGCAGGGGGCACTCCACCACAAGCAGAGCTCCACTGAATTCCACAAAGTTTTTACCCAATTCTGCAGAATTCTGTGGAGTAGAACTCAGTGTGCTCCACCCACCACTACTTCTAACTAGGACCAACTGCATGCGCTCTGGCCTCTAAAACATGTCAAAATTGGCTAAAATTCTATAAGGCATATAATTTTCCCATAAGGCCAAGGTATAAGGTGCAAAAAGCACACCCGTAGCATGAGAAGGTAAATGTCACCTATGCATTACAGCACTACTGTGCCATTCACTAGTATGACAAGACAAGCATAACTCCATTCCTAACCTGTAGACTCGCCGTTGTAATTTTAAAACTGTAACTCAATCTGTCCTCCCTTTCAAATTGTATTAAATCACCCATAAGTAAGACCTGTGGTCCACAAGGCAAGGTGCATGGTATTTAAACATATGACGTGTAGAAATTTAAAGTTAACGTAAGATGTCCTTACAGTGATTCACCCCCAAAAGCTATTTGCACTGAAGAAAGGCTGGCTGGACCATAAAGAGAAACACTGGGAAGCAATTTTAAATGCAAATTCTTCAATTTCAGTCTTTGGATCGGCCAAAAAAATAATCCAGGGTCTGATTGTAATATATATTAAAAGCTCAACTCAATGGTGAAGTCGGATCTTTAATAAGTATTAAGAAATGGGGACTTCTGGAAAGTTATCTTTTCCTGCCTGAACCCTTTGGAGGCTCATTTGCATTAGTCTCTAACTGTCATCCAGCTTGTGACTGCCCCTGATGAGGTATGAAAAATGTTCACAGATCAGAGACAAAGACCTTGGTGTGGGGGGTGTTTGGTTCTACTGGCAGGAAGACCAGTTGTGCAGTACACATAAATGTAATTTATTTCAAAAGGGTCCTTCCTTGTAACAAGCAGATGTCAAATGACATCTGAAAAGGCCCCCCCTCTTTTATTCTACCGTCAGCCAGACACCAAAATGGGTTTGTGGTATGGAGCTGCCCCAATAGTGATTTGGATGTCCAAAGAGGAAGGTATTGCTTTTTTCCCTGGCCACATTTCTGACTGGAAACACAAGCTCTGCACAAGGGGAGAAGACTTTCTCGATCTTGAAGTTAGTGAGTGATGAGCACTGTGAACCTGTTTGTAGTACAGGACACAGGAACTGTTGCAAATTTTTGTAGAGCTTCCTCTGAGAAATGCTGCCCTCTCTTTTAGGAAGTGGCTAGGAGGGACCCCCAATCACAAACATAAATGTGGCATTCCAAGGCACCTTCTTAAGAACGCTCCTGGCCCAGCAGAAAAACGGAAGAAAGTCTTCATCTGCTGTATGAGACTTGTAAGAAACCTGAGGAATTGGACATGTTCCCACTTCTATCCTCAATTAGGGGTGGCTGAAATGTTTCACTCCACCCATAGAATTGGTTGAATCTGGTGACTCTGAGTTACTTTTCTAATGCAGAGTTCTGGCCAAATGCCATCAATCACCACATGGTGGAATTTGTTTCTAGTGAGGCTCCAGAAATGTGACCTTGGTGAGTGAGATTTAGCATTCACTAGCGTGATTTGCTAACAGAGACAGTTGTGGGTGATCACAGTCAGAGTGCTGCTTCTCGAAAAGATTTGCTGCAACTTGAGTAGATTTTCTACTTGAGCAGCAGCAAAATCAACTGAAATAGTTGCATGGTCTTGCGTCCTTGATGGTGCCATTCAAGCAGATTTTTCCATGTCACTCATACTTCCATTGATAAGTTGGAGTGCTAGTAGTGCAACATGCATATTGTACACCTGTTGGTTGAGCTCTGTGAAATCTTGAAGACTAATGCCACAGAATTCCATCCCAATCCAGCACAAAGAAGTGGACTACAAGGATTACATGGCAGATCTCCAGTGTAAAATACAGAGTCATAAAAAGCTGCAAAAGACCTTTTTCTAAAGAGTCCAGCGGAGCAGTACCAAGGGAACCTTACCTGGACCCTTCTGGTGGCTTCTGCTGGAGTGAGTCTTGACTCCCAAGTACAGATCCCAAAGTCCTGGGACCCTTGGCTATGTTTAACTGAACTTCTCCTAACATTCTTCAAAACCAAGGACTTAGAATTCTTCTGGAGGACCATGACAAATCAGACAAGCCCATCCCCCCAAAACACATTGCTGCTGGGTTGAAGAATTAGGTTCCCCTGGTAAGAGTTTCTCCTCAGCAGCAAATCAATTCAGCAGGAACTTGTGGAGAAGTTATTTGGCTTCATGGAGCCCTCTTCAGATACATCTCACAGCCTTACCCCACTAGAGGATTCTGAGCCCTGAAAATAAGGATAAGGGCACAATGTACAAAGTATATTAATCGTGCAAACCCCCAGATTCAGTAAAACTGAGGGTGTGTGACTACCAAAACACTTTTTGTAATGTACTAAACTCAATCAATGATTCAGAATAAGGTATCTGATCCATTAAATTAGTCAATTAAATATTAGGAAATCACTATTTGGAAGGGGCGTGTTAAGAGTGTGCCTTCAAAATACCAATTCAATAAAGGATGTATTAAGGTTTTGTGACCCAAATCCCAATTGTGAAACATTCATAATTTACCAACAATTTGAAACTAATGGTAAGCAGTTTCCAAACTTAAAAGTGTCTCTAGGGGTCCCTTCCCCTTTGAGAAAGTCGACAAATAAATTTAGCAGTAGGATTAGGACCATGGAAAAACTGCCTTCTCCTAAAAAAGGTTTGTTTAACTTTTGTTTATTAATATGTCCTGTTTTCCTTTCTGAAAAATGGGCCATGCATAAGAAAAAAGGTTGCCTTTTCACAAGCAATCACAGACCTCATGATAGTCTAACCTCAGCAGGCCACCAAACTTGTGACTTCAGCCAATTGTAGTGGGCAGAATTTCTGACCTGCTTCATGTATTAATGAAGTAGGTTGAATTGCGACCCTCTGCTACTAGTAATTGTGTGAACCAGCCGATTAGTACTTAGTCCAGTTCACAAAATTACTTTCCAATTATAAAATGTCAGTGTGCAATCAATTTGCAAACACCTGTGAATGAAAAATTCATACATCAGTCCTTTAAGGTGAATATAGAAATATTGACCGTGCAAAGTTGCCAAGAGTCCGGCCAGTGAGAGGACTTTCCTGGGTGCTTAATTCCAATATTCACGCCACCCCCAACAGATTCATCTGGACCTCATTCAACGTCTGTCCACCATCATGAAGCCCTCCTAGGATACAGCCTGCTCCCTTGTCCCTGCTGAAGGAGTTTCACTTTCAGAAAAAAAATGAAGGGCCTTATTTAAGGAAAGTGGTGCTACACCCAGTGCAGTGCCACTTTCCTTGCACTCCTTAACGCTCCCCTAACGTCACCATGTGTGCACAGTATCTAAGATACAGCACACCATGGTCGTAGTTAGGGAAACTAGCGTCAAACTTTTGGATGTTAGTTTGGAGCTTAGTAGGACCTAGCGTCAAAAATGTTGACACTAATTCCTGCACAGCCCATTGAGTCCCATTGAAAACAATGGTGTACCTTATTTTAATGCCTTCTCTGAGCAGGCGTTAAAAGTGGCAAAAAAATGTCACAAAGAGATCTCTTAGATTTTGTTTGCACCATTTGTTCAGCCCCCCGAGGGGGGAACGCCCCTTTGCAATGATTATGTCTGACGCAGGCATAATGTAGCACAAATGGGTAAAAAGTTGTACAATGCATGCATTGCGGGACTTTGTCAATTTGGCACCGTGATTTTGGCCTTGTTGAGACACATTAGCTGAAAAAGAAATGATGCTAATGTGGCGCAAGGAGGCGCTAAGGGCTCTTAAATCAGCCCCTAAGTTCCAAGATAAAATCCGAGTTGGTCGAACATAATTGCTGTATCTGCCCTTTGCTAAAGTCAGCATGAAATCACAGCTAAGTCTTGGTCTACAGTGACCAGTTGACCAGCATTGGCACTTAGTGATTTTTGGCCTATTTTTTTATTAAATCTTTAGAAAGTCATATCTCTGGTTCCCCCAATTGGATTTTTGTTTCTGTGGTGTCATTGTGTTAAACTATTCTGTATATTCATAAATTAAAGGTGGAATTTTATTGTGCTGAGTTTTTGACTATTTAATAGTTTTGGTACGTATACATTCTTTACACATTTTCTTAAATGAAGCCTGATAAATTATTTACACATTTTCTTAAGTTAAGCCTGTCTGCTCTGTGCCATATCTACCAGTGACTGAGCTCAGGCTTAAATTAACTGAACCTTTTAACTTGGCCTAACAAGACAGTGACCTTATTGCTTGTGGTAGACGGAAGTTATAATTTATTTTCTTACACTCATTAAATCTCCTAAACATAGACTCCTCAACCTACATATTGCATTTTATACTACTGGTCACCCTATCCTACTTGCCTATCTCCATCTGCTTGCCTCTCTCCATCTTCACCTCAGCCTTCAAGCAGTTTTACTTCAGCCTCTTTTCTCACTCATTCTCAGTAGTGTTGGATTCCAAGTTATCCACGCTACCTTTTCTATATGTTTGTGTGCCTAACTGCTCAGGTCTGTGTCAAATACGTTTGTATCTATGCACCTCCTCCCTTGGTCTTAACAACTCCTTCATCTAATCATCCATTCACTGAACCAACCCAGATTCCCTTTTTGGTACACTCTCCCATCCTACAATCAAAGATTTCTGACTATCTAAGGAAGCTCTATTGACTGTCATGTTGAAGCCGACCAAAACTGAGATTTGTATTTTCTTTCCATAACTGCACCTTCTCCTTTACTCAACTCTATCAACTTCCTTCCTGACTTTCTGACATCTGCCTTCTCCTCCAAAAATCTTGACATTTTGTAAAATTTTAAATAACTTTCATCTTTTAGTTCCACAGTCATAGTTATGCCCTAGCAGCCCCTAAAATTATGAAAAAAACACTCCCTATATATACTATTTACCAAAATAACAAAACACTAATCAACTCATAAACTCAGTAAACTTGACTATCACAAAAACGTATAGACTCCTTCGCTCCACTGGACAGAGTTCTCAGCGTCACTACAAGAACCTCATACCACCTTTCAAAATGAACACCTACTTCACTTTTGTCACTGACCTGACCAAACAAAAGCCTTCTAGAAAGTATTAGGTATATCTATCACATACCCCAGAATTGTTATCAACACTCAATTTCCCATTACACTCCCAACAGCATTCTTAGCTCTTCTGGTCAAAACCTCAGAGCGCAAACAAAAACCTCCATGTACTACATATAGGATGTATTTCTTTTACCACAGTGACCCTTCCATTGCTCTCCACTGCTAGCTGACATCAGAGCTTGTATCTCAGTTACAGACTTTAAAACATTCCTAAAGAGTCCTTTCCTGCAATTAAAAAGTAAGGGCAAGATGTATAAATCTCGATATTTTATTATGAGACACTGTTGGCAATTCCCAAATGGGTCGCAAGGGACCTACCTCATTAATATTCATGAAGCAGTTCGCAATTTCAACCCATGGGGAATGGCAGGCACTCACAGAGCATTATTTTTACTTAGAATCTTAAAAACGAACTATTTTACATTCTATCTCCACTTTAATTTTTTTGAATTAGCTTATCTCGGGCACAAGTCCAAGAGCATGCGCATTGATATCATCAGTTATCAATTTTTCATTTATCTTTTCATCTACTTTGTCCATGCAATAACTATCTTGGGTTGGACTTCGGGGCACATACTTGGCCACGATCACCACTCAATATTCCTTTCCCTCCATTGGCACATCTATCATCTTTTAAACAAAGAAATGGTCTCTCTTTTTGGCCTTTACTAACATTTTTACCCATCAGTCCTGATAGCAAACACTATTTTGGCCTGATTAATCTTATCTTCGCACAAGGGGGCGAAACACTTGTCAGCTGTCTTGCTTTGCTTTTCTGACATGTATGGAACCAATAAATTGCACTGAAAACGATAAACGTGGATCTCATAACTTATTGTCTGAAGATAACCTGATATCATGAATCCAACTCTTGATTTTTCATAGTGGGTTCTCAATTATTTTGGAACTCACAGAGATGGTGGCCTGCTGGGGACGCAGGCCACAATGTCTTTGGCTGCTTTTTAAATAAAGCTGTTTTTTTTTAATGCAGCCCATTTTCAAAAAGGAAAACAGGATACATGTTAAAAAAACTGAAAAAATGTTGGTGCCCCCATTCACAAAGGGGAAGGAGTCCCTTGGGGACCCTTCCTGTTTGTGAATGGGTTACCGCCCCCTTCAAGGAGACTCGCTATTAGGAAGGGACGCCTTTTACACGACCCTTCCTAATTCCAAATCGCAAAAGCCAAATGCAAGTCAGTAACAAGTTACTGACTTGCGTTTTGCCTTTGGTACATGCAAAAACACATTTTACAGGTCTCAAATGGCCCGATGGCCCATTTGCGGCCAGTAAAATTAGCTGTTCATCTGGTTCTAAATGCACTACAACCTTACATTATGTTCTGTTTTGGACTCATGTATATTATTCTCTGTGCATAATATTAAAGTTATGTATTTTTATGAAACTCCTGCCTTCACTATTTGCTCTCCCACAACATCGCCTTTAATCCTTATTGAGTCTAATTTTTTTGTCACGTGCATTGTTCCATTGTACCTTTGAAAGGTTGTAAGCTTGGATACTGCTGCATCGCGGAGGTGGGAAACACTGTCTTCATAATCTCCGAGACCACACACTGTAAAGACCATCCTATATGGAGCAGCATACCTCCATGGGTCTTTAAAAAATATTAATACATCACCCCCTACTGGTGGAGCAAAAGCGACTCTCATTCCTGGCCCAGGCAATCTTCAAAACCAGCTGCATCATGTAAAAACCATCATGTCCGAATGCTCTGCTGTCTTGTTGTCAAGCTCACAACAGCTGGTTGCTCTTGGCAGACCCTCTGCAAGGACGCCATCAGATTGCCAATGAAGATATGCAAATAAGACCAGGAAAAAAGTCAATATGTTCTTCCATCTTTCCACATCTTTCCACCCTGCATCTGGTTCAACATATAACCCTGCTCCACTTTAGAAAGTAGATAAATGAACAATGCTTTAAAGAACACTGCATCACACTGAAGTAAGAGTTCACCTCCACTCTCAAAACCCAGCTCCCTCTCCAATTGCGAGTTGACTTTATCTTTTCCTTTAGCTTTGAACTATGACTCACTACCTTTCAGCTAGGTTTGCTCCCCGTACATACTTACATAGGTACAATTAGTGCACGCATTCAGCAGCTTACTACAGTGACAGCTCTTGCTGCTGCAATCGTCGTTAAAGATTAGGTTTTATTCTCATTTCTAGCCAAAAGAGCAACTTAGTAATATGTAAATGAGAAAACTAAAAGTCATTGAAAAGAAGACATAGTAAAAGACGTTTTTACAGTGGATCCCTGCCCTCACCATTAACTGTGTTTCCCGTGGTGCTATTCTGGGGTGGGACTTCATCCCTCAAAAACCAGTGAGGCTCAACAGGGCCAGGAGGGATGCATTAAAAGTGCCAACGAAGTTCCATGCCATGAGTTGTTTTTACAGTCGTTTCCTGCCTACACCCTTTACTGTGTTTCTTCTCATGGGGCTGGTCTGGAGTGAGAGTTCAGCCCCCAGAAACCATTGAGGCTGAGACCCATATTTATACTTTTTCATGCAAAACTGTGTTAGCGCATTTTTGCGTGAAAAAGTACAGCGCCGGGTAGCTCCATTCCAAGACGCCGGCCGGGCGCCATATTTATAGGATGGCGCTAATGCCCTATTAGAGTCCTTGTAAAGGATGCTGACAGGGTGGGGGAGGCATAGGGAAAACTGGAGCTCTTGCGCAAAATTATGGTGCTACACTGTTTAGAGGCAACAAAAAATGCCTTTAAGCAGTGCAGCACCATTTTCTGGCGCACAACCACCATGGACAGGTACAGCCTCCTGCCTTAGTAAAGACAGGAGCCATGCTCACCACCCCAATGGCCATGCCCAGGGGATGAATGTCCCCTGGGCATGGCCAATGGGGCCAGAGCCTTGCAGGGGCCCACAGGTCAGGGCCCCTGATCATGAAGAAAAGAAAAACAAAGAATACTTACTGGGATTTACCACAGGATGGGTCCCCCATCCCGTGGTGTCCCTCTGGTGTGGGTGGGGTGGCTGCGGGTGTCCGTGGGCCAAGGAAGGGCACCTCTGGGTTCTTTCCATGGTCTCTGAATATGGAAATTTGCACACAGGCCCCCTAACGCCTGCCCATACCCAGGTGTTAAATAATAGCGCTAAGCAAGCTTAGCGCCATTATTTAAGGTCCTCATTCCCCGTTCTGAACTTTAGCATGGGGGATAAATATGGAGCTAAGGCCATATCATCCTTTTCTGGTCGGGAACGCCTACCTTGCTCTCATTGGCGCAACGTAGGTTTTCACGTCCAGAAAACAACGTGATGTCCGTAACTTTGGCGCTAGTCATGTCTAGCGCCAAAGTATAAATACGGAGTTAGGTTTGCGCTCAATTAGCGTTAAAAAGAAAATTACTGTAAATCAGCGCAAACCGAGTATAAATATGGGACCGAGTGTAGCTGGGGGTAATTCACAAAAAGTTTAAACAAATTCCCACACCACAGGTTGTTTTTACAGTGGTTACGTGCCCACACCATTAACTGTGTTTCCCACAATGCTGGCCTGTGGTAGGACTTCATCCTAACAGAAGTTAGCAGAGGTGCTATGCTTGCCTATTATGATACCTTAACCCAGTACATTAAATAGTTGCTGTTTAAACCTATTCAACCCGATGAGGGTGAACCCCGTTGGTTTGACGAGTTTTGCTCTGCGGCCAATTGTAGACTGAAGAAGGTGTTGGCTGCCACCCCAAGATACAGGTTCTTGGCCCAGGTCCCCGTCTGGATTATAAATCCATCATTAATTCCAGAAAAGAGGCTCTACATAAAAGAGATTGGGAACTATTGGAACATGCTGCAGAAGGGAATAATAGGTTTCTTTGGGACTCCGTAAAGAAAATTAGATCTAGGAATGTTGCAGAAAGTTCTTCACCTCAGTGTAATATTTTTTGTATTTGACTGGGTGTCTCGCTTTACCACCATATTGAGGTGAATGTGAATTTGGTTAATACTCTTCAGAATATATTGTATCACTCGCCATCACTTTTTGTATCTTTGGTGGAAGTAGAGTCAGCAATACAGCAGTGTTTGGGCAGGAAAGCTCCTGGCCCAGATGGGGTCCCAATTGACCTCATAAAATGTAGAATAGATTTATGGGGACCATTGATCACTAATGTCTTTATTAGCTCTCTTAATTTAAACATTTTCCATCCCTTGACATTATCTGCTATCGTCCCAGTATTAAAAAGGGGGACCGTATGCCCCCATATGTTACCGACCTATCAATTCTTGCTCTATATTCAGTTTAACATATAAAACCATAAAAGACAGCAGAAGAATACCAACAGTAAAAACATAAAAAATAATAATGTTGAAATACAATTAATGTAAAATCATAATCTTCCTTGGTGCTCCGAATGGATACTGCAGAGCGTAAAAAACAAGTCACAATAGCAGCAGATTTCATGGAGCACAAAATTAGGCAGAGTGGAGTACACTCTAAAGTCAGCCAATGGTTCAGAACCTGGGGGGCATCTCTTGGGGATCAGGAATTGCTCCAAGCAGAGTCCATTAGTATGGCACATGCCGGTCCAGATGAAGGTCCTGGCAGATTCTTTGCAGCAGGTTAGCTGGGTGGCTAGAGGGAAGCGTATGAACCTTGTTGTGTTCCTGTAACTTAGTCAACTGCCCCTTGGAGTCACTCTGGTTAGCCTGGGATAAATGCAAGCAGGTTTGACTCTTCCTTCTCAGACAGCATGGTAGTCCTTCAAGCAGCAGGGCTGTCCTCTGCCAGAAAGGCAGCTCTTCTTTTGTAACACACTATTGTACAGTAGTGTCCTGAAGACTGGCTATACAAGCCCAACCCCCATATCTGCTTCAAGAAAGTTCTTCCACTAAATTGTCTGGAGGTAACAAAAAGGCGGGCAGACATGCCTGGTGTCAGACTCATTTGTGTATGTGTGAAGCAGAGCCTTTTGAAGAGCAAGTGAGGCTAGATACCGTTCGTCCCCAGTCATCTTGCCAGGATGGCCTATCATGTTCACACCTAAGCTCCCTTTGTGTCACTGTCTGTGAGAAATTCACAAATCTCAACAGCATAAGACATTCACAGAAATGTGACCCAGAACCCTGGACATTCCAAATGGTTGGGACAAGAAAATGCCCCCTTTCTTAAAGGGGCATTTTCGGAATTGAGATTTAAAATTGGACTTTACAATAGAAGAGGATTTTAACTTACAATTCATTTGAGTGTAAACAGCTTATCCCTACTTGCTCCTAATCTACAATTAGAATGTTTTTTTAATGTGCTAATGTAACGCAGTGTTAGTCAGTGGGGGAGATGGGCCTTTACGAAACTGAAAAACGACTTAAGGAGTTTTTCACTGCTAGTATTTATAAAACTTAAAATACATTTTTAAATACAATGCACCCTGCCTGATGATACTTGATGAACTACCTTAGGGATGGCTTGTAAGTAATAAAAATGAAGCTTTAGGCCTGGAGAAAGTTATATTTTGTTATATCGAAATGGCAGTTTAAAATTACAGGTTGTAGTGGTAAGTTTTAAAAAGCTCCCTTAGTGGATGACACAATCTGTGCTGGAGGCCCACTAGTAGAATTGAATTGACAGGTCCTGGGTCCATTTAGTACCATTTCCTAGGTACTTACAAGTAAATTAAATGTACCAATCAGGTAGATGCTATTCGTACCATGCTTTAGAGAGAAAGCATAAGTACTTTACCAATGGTTAGCAGGGAAAAAGTATCCAGACTCATAATGCAAACAAAAACCAGGTGCAACAACAGAAGGCAAACATCTGGGGGAGACCCATCAAAAAGGGTCTTGTCCAACACATGGATTTCTCATTTCAGTTTTTTGGTGCATGATATATGTGTATTAGACAAAAAGCTTAACTCTATGGAATTATATGTATACCTTTGCTGTAGAATTGAGTTTTGAAAGTCTGAGCGGTTTATAAAGATTGAGTTTTCTCTGGCTACTAATGAATGACTGGCTCACCTTTTAGGATACCCTTTAGAAGACCAGCTCCCAGAGAAGAACATTCCTGGAACTGAAAAAATAAGGATTTCTAGTTACCAAGTAGAAGACGTCCTAGGTAATGCAACAACATGTAGTCTTCTCTGTTCAAAATAGAAGTCCCCATCTCTCTTCTCCAGAACTGGTAGTACTAGTTACCTGTGCCGAGGACCAGGGCAACAGTTGAACCTGTTACCTAAGGAGATCCTGTCTGCTGGAGGGCTGAGGAACTGAAAAGTGCAAGCCTGGAGGAATTTGCTTTCCTGTCGGAGAAGAATTTGCACTGGGGAGCCAGAGCATTTAGAGGGCTTCTGTGAGACAATACTAAATGAAGATAGGAATGAGAGAAACAAGCTCAGGTGAAGCCAACACATGCCCTAGGAATATCTGCATCTGTTCCCTGTTTAAAACCTTTGGATTGCCAAAACTCTACATGCTTGACCTAGTATCTGAGTTGATTCCCACCTAAAAAACCAGCATCGAACTGAGAACAAAAGAAGAACCTGCACCTGTTCAAAACTCCACACTGCATCCACTCTAGCTCTACAAATGTAAGTGTATTGTTATATAATGTATTTATGTAGCACTTACAGCCTCTGACAAGGTATTCAAGCAGCTTTTCCTTGAGTAGCACGCTACTCCAGAACCCAAGATTAGACTTAGTAGGTCAATATGATTTCTTTTTTCTTTTCTTGTGCATTACTTATGTTAGGTTTGTGCTCTTAATTTCATGTTTGTTTAGTTGAGTTTGGAGTAGAGCTAGAATGACAGGAATGGATTTGAAAAGGGGAGTTTGGAGTAGGGATAGAATGATAGGAATGGATTTGAAAAGGGAAGTGATACAGTTTTTTAATAATAAATAGTGGTTGTGTGTGCTTGTTAGTTCGGTGGCATGGTGAAAAATAAGTGGTGAAAGTTTGAAGAGGGTGTTTGAAATTTCATAGTAGACAGAAAGGTTTAGGATGGGGGGAAGGAGGAGGGATGGGAAGGATGAAAGGAATTTTTTGGGAAATAGCAAAATAAAAATAATGTATACATACAGATGCAAATCACAAATTTGTCCTCGATCTAGATAGGTATGTGGACCAACGCTGTTGATGTTGAGATCACTTTCATATTTCAAGTCTGTTGGACCTCACACCATTGGCATGGTTTCCAGTTCTTTTTTGCCTTCAATCCTCTTGTTTTTACTTACTTCGTTTTTGTTGGCCTTAGGACTACTTACCCGTGCTGACGTGCTTATGTTCTCTCCCTAAAACATAGTAACATTGGCTTATACCCAATTGGCAAATTCAATATATTTGTAAGCTCCTAGTAAAGTGTTATTGCCTCCACCTGGGCCTGAAAATTAAATGTTCCTAGTGGGCCTGTAGCACCTATTGATCTACCCTGTTGGACATTGCCCTTTCTGCTGGGTCATCCCCAGAGTTTTTCCCTTCCTCTTCTATATTTTTGCCAAATTGTTTTCTGTTGGCCTTAGTACTTTGTGCACTTTACCTCTACTTACCACTGCTAAAGTATTTGTGCTCTCTCTTCTAAACTTGGTAAAATTAGCTTATACACAATTGTTATATTTAATTTATTGGTACTTCCCTAGTAAAGTTGTACTATGTGTGCCCAGGGCCTGCAAATTAAATGCTAGTAGTAGGCCTGCAGCAGTGATTGCTCCTTGTTCATTTTTACACATAGGTCACCCCTAATGTAAGCCCTGGACAACCTAGATGGCCAGGTGCAGTGTCTTTAAAAAGTTAGACATGACCAGATAGAGAACAACTTTTATATAAGTTTTTCATTACTACTAGGCCCACCTCTTCCATAGGATAAAGGTGAGGTAATAATGTACCTAATCACATTTAATAAGCTGTAACTTCCAAATGGGTACAAGTAACCAGCGCATGTTTGGTGTCTTTGGAATTATAAAGCAAAATCCTCTCTTATGGTAAAGTTAGACTTTAGATGACAAGTTTGAAAATGACACTTTTATAAAGTTGGCATTTCTCTGCCTTAACCATTTAGTTCCTGCAGCCTGTCTCTGGGTCACATGACTGGGTGTAACTGGCAGTTGGACTTTGTGTATTGCTGTGAGACAGCCACACAGAATAGAGAGCTTAGGTGTGCATGGATGGGCCATCACTGTCAGGATGAAAGGGTGGAGCTGGGCATAGCCCTACTTACTCTTGAATAGGCTGTGTCCTGCCTCCACACACAGGGCTGCTTAACCCATGTAGTTACTCTGGAGCTAGGGCAGGGAATGCAGGGCTCAAACCTTTGCAGGTCAAACAAAAACCTCTAGAAGCTTTTCCCACTTCAAAGGAGGCACCTGGTATTGGTCCTTGGACACCAACACTTTAGTACACTTCTGGACTTGTGGAAACTCTGTCAAGGAGACTGAGCGCTGAGCTGCTGAAAGGACCGCCACTCTGCTCGACTACTGCCCTGCTGGACTACTGCATTGGTAGACTGCTGTCTTGTTAGATTGCAATTTTTTATTGTGTTTGTTTCAGTTTAATACTCTTTGAAGAGCCGCATAAATACTTTACACAAGTTAAGACTGACTGCTCCCTGCCAAGCTACCAGAGGGTTGAGCAATGGTTAATTTGGGGTTTGCTTGTGCCTCACCATGATAAGGATTGTGGTTGCTGCTTGAAGAAGGGTTCCATCCCCATCACACTAAGCCAGTTTACTACATTCCAGGCTAAGTAACCTTTCAATCATGCCCCAGGCCTGCTGTTGTAGGCTTTGTGTGCAGTGTTAAGTGCCCCTCAGAACAGGAACAATAAACCAGGCCTAAAACTTCCCTTTTATTACATGCAAGTCACCCCTTTAAGTTGTCAATGTCCTAGCAGTAAATAACCCTTCAATTATTTTTTATGCTACTGCAAGCCCATTGAATAACAATGGTTTGCCTTATTATATTTAATAAGTGATAACTTTCTATTGGGGGCAGGTAGGAAGGTCAAGTCTGATGTCTAAATAATTGTAACTTAAAACCCTCTTTAATGGTATATTTGGATTTTAAGTCACAATTCTGACAATGTCATGTTCAGAAAGTTGACATTTACCAGTCTCAAAGATTTGGTGCCTGCACCCCGTGTCCTGGATCACACCATTATTTGTAGCTGGCAATTGACTTTTGTCTATTGCTCTGAGACAGTGGAACAAAGAGGAAACAGGTGTAGTCCGGATAGGCCATCTCTGTCAGGAAGAGGGGGAGGAACTCTCATGTACCACATTTACACCTTACGAAGGCTTTGCCTCAGCACCCTCACATCAGGTTTCTACATAAATGCAGTGATGTATAATAAATTGTGCGCACCTTTTTTTCATATAAACCTGGCCATGACCTGTGGTCAACCCACCCGAAGAGAGCCAAACCCCATGCCAAGTGCAGCCTTTGTAAGCCACCTAGATCTAGGATCATTTCTACCTTGCCCAGCCACAGTCTAGGGTTTGATAAATTGTCATATTACACTCTTTTGGTTTTATTAGTATTTGACCACTTCAGAGTCTTGATTCAATTAAAATGTTCAAACCAGAGAATCAAAAACTAAACACCACCTGTATTGTTATATTTCCTGCCACGTTACTTCACAGATTTGAATTGGTCATTCAATTTCTTTGAACCAGAGCTACAACCATACCTTCTGAATCGTCAAGGCATCTAATCAACTCACCAAGAACTGGACACTACTTCAAAAGTTAAAAGAAATCTTTTTTGATCTACTGATTTAAGTTTGAACTGTACTTCAAACTTAATTTCAACTCTACCTGTTTTGTATTGTTGGTGACCCTTTTGTATTCAGTGATGTTTTTATATTTTTATAATATCACCTTAACATATGTTTGATCCACTTTCCTGATGTATAGTTTGGCTTCTCTTTTTTAGTATTTTACATTTTTTATCTAACTTGCTTTGAACTTCAAGTTCTTTGTATTTAAACTTTTTTGGTGTTTGACCATTTTTGCGCAAATATTGCATACTCTTTCTCTTATGCTTAGGTAAACTACCATTGGAGAGCCAGGGATTCCTCATGGAATCCAGTTTAACATTATGGATTGAGTTATTCTGGATTTAGGTGAAATCACACATCAATAATATGGCTTTCCTCACATTATCTATATTGGATAAATTGCCCTCTGCAGTACCTTATGATGCTATTGAAAGTCATCAAGATTCTCTATATGATCATGGAACTAGGTTGAAGTCTAAGTTGCTTTTTAGGTTCTGAAACTCAGTGGAGACTTGCAATGTCCTTAGAATGTAAGCAATGGGAACTTTATTCATCATAATACTGCTCATAGCATCACCCTTCCCATAAACCACTTGAATCCTTGGTGTTTTGCTCTTTCATGTTTACTGCAAACAAAAATAATACCTCCTTTAGGCTTTTAAGAAATATATATTTCAGAAGAAAGAAAATACATGATTTGAGACTTACATTTCACCTTTCATGTTGGCTGGTTGCTCTGGGAGCAGGCATTGTGATGTCAGGTTGCACCTGTAATAACTTATTGCACTTGAGCATCTACACCATTTCTTTATTACAGGCAATTAGAGACGCCAGACATTGCCTGTAATAAGGTAATTAGAGATAGGCTTTTATAAAGGAATTGTAGGCTTCCAGTTATTATAATTCAATTAAATATATAGGGGGTGATTCTAACTTCGGCGGCCAGCCCAGGGCAAATCAACCTTCCCACGAGGACGCCGGCTCAGAATTGAGCCGGCGTAGTGGGAAGGTGCGACGGGTGCAGTGGCACCCGTCGCGTATTTCTGAAATACTTTGTGGGGCCCTCTTACGGGGGCCCCTGCACAGCCCATGCCATTGGCATGGGCACTGCAGGGGCCCCCAGGGGCCCCGCGGCACCCCCTACCGCCATCCTGTTCCTGGCGGGAGACCCGCCAGGAACAGGATGGCGGTAGGGGGTGTCAGAATCCCCATGGCGGCGGAGCGCGCTCCGCCGCCATGGAGGATTCTGCAGGGCAGCGGAAACCGGCGGGAGACCGCCGGTTTCCCGCATCTGACTGCGGCCGAACCGCCACGGTCAGAATGCCCTGCGGGGCACCGCCAGTCTGTCGGCGGTGCTCCCGCCGACCCTGGCCCCGGCGGTCTCTGACCGCCGGGTCAGAATGACCCCCATAATGTTGTAAGGAAATGGGAGTACAGTCTTCAGCAGGGTGTTCAAAAATCTTATTATGCCTGAATAGTTGGACAAAGTCAGGAAACTTTACGCTTGACGAAGTGCTTCATCCTTCCTCCTTTGCAAGGTTGCTAAACTTGAAACTGTGCAACTTCACAGACAGGTATTTTACAGTTATTTATGCACACAATAGATGCATAATTATATATAATGGACATTTTAAGATTTATCCACAAGGACTTTTGTATAGCTCATCTATTTTAAGGCATAATGTATGTAGGCATTCACTGAATATGCCAATTGCATCTCAGTACTATATAGTGTGATACAGAATATGTTTTTCATTTCAGTATGTATAACATGCTTTACAAAACACCATATATACATCTGAATACATATAACACTTTTCTCAACCAACATTGAAGTGGGCAGTGTAGCATTTAGCATATATTATACACACCCAAATAGACCTTGTAAACAAACGCTCCTGCCTTTTTTGCATTATGCATTGTCTACAAATGCTACCTTATTTGTGCCTTCAACATGCCACTAAATCTTATAACAAAGACAAACGATGATGCCTTTTACCAATCTACACCTCATTTTAATTTTCCTTAGAAATAGGTCAGGTGGACTAGCGCCCTTTTAGTGCGCTTGTATTAAAGATGAAGTGGCTCAATCTATGCTAGCTTATTTCGACAATTACAACACAGCATAGACACGTGAATTACATTATGAAAGCTTGCTTTACCATTTCATGAGTGCCATTACATTTGAGATGTTGTGCTTCTTTATTTTCTTTTTATAGTCACAGCAAAATAATTACAGTGTCACCATTACCTGTTGGCTGTGCGGCACATCTAAGTATGCCATGCACACATTTTCCTATATGGAAGAAGATTTATGTTGAATACATAATACTTCCCAAAGACTTGAATAGCAATCATTAAACAGATACATCACACTTGCAGGACCCCAATCCCGACACATAATTCTATAAAATCTAGAGTACAGCTCATAACGAACTATTTCAGCAGAAAGTGTTATCTTTTTGTTACTTCAAATTAGGTATTTGTAGCAAATAGCTTACAACAGTATGAGTATTCTCTCTGGATTGTGAGTATCGTTGACAGTGTATGCCATGTGGCTGAAAAGGCTATGAGCAATTTGTTAGAGGTATTAGCTGGGAGTTACAAGCCTCGCACCAGCCGTGATGGACTTTTATATTCCATTTAATAGGCTTACAAGACATCATTTTTTCTCACTTTCATTTCGGACTTGATTTCAAACAAGATTAAGACAGTCCTGCGAGATCTTCCTTCTTCAGTGATTTTGACCTAATATGGTTTCATCTTTTACGTTTCTGAGTCATTTCAGAAGAGAATTGTCCGGAGCTGCACATGCTGTACAACTGAATGCTAGAATTAAATAATAGTTGGTTAGAACATGCAATTGTCTTACCTAGGGAGGGACTTCTAAATATATACAGGATTTAATTTTTACTCCAACTGGAAGAAGAGAACGAACATTTCTCAGTGGAAAGGAATCCACATGTTGGAAAGACATGTTTGCGGTTCTGAAGGTAGCCTGAGCCTGCCTTCTTTGAAATACATTTAGGTCCATATCTAACTGAAAATGACAGATCGCGATGCAGTGCCAAAATTGGCAGCATCGCGCTCCTTTATTTTCACAATGCAGGGATGCGCCATATTTAATTGAATATGGTGCACCCATGTGCTTTCTCCTGCGCTGGCGCTAAATTCAGCTGCCTGGCGCCAACACTGGCATCCTTGCACCATCGTGCAAGGATGTCTGCGTTGAGGGGTTTGATTGTTTATGTGTGGGAAGGTGTCCCTTCCTGCACATAAACAATCACTAATGGTGATTTGGCACTTCTATATTTGCTGCCGAATGCAGCACACACTGATGTGCCAAAGCATCATTTTTAAATGATTGTTTATGTGCAGGAAGGGGCACCTTCCCACACATAAACAATCATGTGTGGCATTTTGCTCTTTCTATGCATGCTGCAAGTATTCCTTCTCATTGCACCTTGCTAACGTCACCCCTGGGGTAGTGTTAGATTTTGGCGCTGCCTCAGGGTTATGAATACTTGTTAATCTGAGGCAGCGACAAAAAGCAATGGGTGTTGCTGTTGCTGTGCAACACCCATTGCATGCTCCTTTCTTGCAAAGGGCTGCGTGTGAAGGAGCCTTATTTACAAGGTGGCGTTAAGCCACAGAAAGTGGCTTAACGCCACCTTGTAAATACAGCACAGTGCTTAGCGCCACCAGAGCGCCATGAAAAGTGATGCCCTGGTGGGGCTAAGGGCTCATAAATATGCCCCTGTTTTTCATTGACAGAAATACTTTCCATTGCTATAGTGGGGCCATCTCCTGTCATCTCATCGCTCAACCTTCTCACAGAGAAGGATCCTGTAAGGTATGGGGTTATTAGTTGAGATGGGTGAACACCTCTCTGAAGTATTAAACACAATCATTGTCAGAGTGAACCACAAAAATCAATAATTAAACTTGTGCTTAACCCTCTGGTAGCTTGGCACAAAAGCAGTCAGGTTTAACATAGAGTCAATGTATAAAGTATGTATGCAGTGCTCAAACAGTAATAAAGTGAAAACACGACACAAGATAAACCTCAAACCAATTTAGAACAAAAGAGCACATTTTATCAAATAAAATGCCACAAAAATGACAAAAATCCCAAAAAAGAAATCTGGAGTTATGAATTTCTAAACTTTTAGCTCAAAAATAGCATAAGGAAGCCCAAAGCACCAAAAGCAGTAATCTGGTCACACTGGACCATGTCAAAGTCAAACGTTCAGGCCAAACGTGATGGGCAGTCAGTTTGACTCAGGGACCAGGTTCGTCCCTCTGGAAATGTTACCTTCTAAGTAAGTCTAGTTCTGGGTGAGAACTTTCAGCCAGTGCTTCTCATTGGTGGGATACAAAAAGATTGTGAATAGCTGGTAGTTGACTGGAGTTTGAACACAAGGAGATCATTGGTGGTGTGAAGAGCTGGTCGTTGGGCGGAGCTTCATGTTGGCAGAAAATGCTGGGCAGTGGTTGCTGACATGAAGAGTACCATACAGATGAAGTCCAGAGCCTGTATCTGATGAGGTCTCTTCGGCAGTCAGATGCCAGTCCAGCGTTGGCTTCGGTGAAGTCCTCTCACGTTCTCAAGAAGACCGGGAATGTTTCTTTTTCACTGTGAAGAGCCCAGAAGCTCTTGATTTCACTCAGAGTTCAGTTCTTGCAGTTTGCATGTTGGAAGAGTACACTCTGACACAGGACCAGGTGTGCACCACTTGGGAGTTTGGACTTACTCCAGCAGAGGCTAGTAGCAGGGTCCAGGCAGGGCAGAAGAGTACACTGTAACACAGGACCAGGTGTGCACCACTTGGGAGTTGGGACTTACTCCAGCAGAGTCTAGGAGCAGGGTCCAGGCAGGGCCAGTTAGTGCTGGTCAGGTGGGCAGTTGCAGGGAAGGCCTCTGTAAATTTGTTGTGTCCCTGTACCTCAAACAGGAGGTCAGTCAATTGACCCTTTGAGTTACTTTTGAGATCCTGAGTTCAAGGTAAATAGGTCCACTCTTCCTTCTTTAGACAATAGGGTAGAACTTTGATAAGAGGTTCTGAGGGTTCATAGCTTACATTCTGTGCCATCCTGTGTGCCACCCCCTTTGTCTAACCCTAAACTGGCACTGGTCAGCGCTTCCTTTTTTCCTGGGTTTGAATCCAATTTGTGTGGGATAAAAACAGGCGGTGTGGCCCAGGGGTGAGCTGCATTTGCCAGTGACAGGGCATGCACCTTCAGAACTCAGGAAGGGGGTGGGAACAGTCCTTAGGCTACCCTTCGAAGCACAGGATGGGCTGAGTGAACCTCATCCCCTGGCCATCCCACTCAGGCAAGGAACACCCTCCCAAATGCTCAAGACCCGTTTCTCTTCTTTCTGGAAGGAATATACATCACACCGAGGAGGAGCCATTAACAGTCATATGCCCTTGGACAATGGCGGAAAGACACCTTTGGTTTAGGCTGAAAATGACATTGTTTTTAAATGTGGAATTTTCAGGAAAAAAAATAAAAATAGGAATATATCAGTAAAGATGCTTTTCAATTACAATTTAAATGAGTGGAAGAAGTGTCTTTCTATTTGCTCCCAAACTGAAGTTATCCTTTATAAAGTGTAATAAGGTAACCCAGTGTTAGTCTATGGAAGAGCTAGACTTACAACACTGAAAAATTACTGTAGAGCTTTCACTGTCATGACATGTGAAACTGAAGTACACATGTCCTGCTTTTTAACCATGCTTCCTGCACAATGGTCCTTTAGGCCTTTCCCCGGGATGACTTTAATTAGAAGGAAAGTTTGGACCTGCAAAAGGTTTATTTTGCCAGGTCATAATGGCAGTTTTGAACTAAGGTTCAGGCTGCAGTGGCAGGCCAGAGACATGTTTTAAAATGCTTCTTTAGTGGGTGGCACAATGAGTCTTGCAGTCCACTCAGAGCATGGGTACATGTAGTACCATATCCTGGAGACCTATAAATAAACTAAAGGTACCAACCGGTGTGTGCCAATTTTATCATGTTTAGAAGGGAGAGCACAATCACTTTACCACTGATTGGAAGGATTATAGTGCACAGAGTCTTAAAATTAAAAGCCAAGAAAAGCAGATTCAGCAAAGGAAGTCCAAATTCTGGGGTGAGCCTGCAGAAAGCACCAGGTCCAAAAGTGGGTTTCTATTTAGAATGGCACAATGAGCAAAAAGCAATTGTCTGGAATGCACCACAGAGTGATTCCCAGTAGCTGACATTAATTCAAGCATTCCTTCCATCACCTTGTTGTATTTGCTGAGGGAGTAGTGACACTGGTGGGCATGGTAAGGGTATCATGTGTTCCTGTGTAAATGTGCATATAGGGGGTGGTAGAGCACAATACTTCTAAAATGGTGAATGCTATGTTTGGATCCTGAAGTGCTCATGTGTATTGCCATTCTTGCTCAACATATATGTGCAACCCAGTAACCTGCTGTTGATGTGCTTGGTATTGAACTTATGTTAATACATGATGCTGTAGAAGAGATGCCCAGGGAGGCCGAGGTGTAAGTTCAGAGTGAATGCATAGAAGACATTTAAGAATCAGTGCATCCAAATCAGAGTTTCTAGTAGTCAGTACTATTGAATGCATGATGGAAGATATCAGCAAGTGGGCCAGTAGGGCATGGAATGTCATAGCAGAGTTTAGGGGAAGCTGGGGGAGTGTGTCTGCTCTCTTCGTTGTGCAGAAGAAGGGCAGGTGGAGACCAGGTACAGCAGCTGCCCATAGCCCAAAACCACTGGTGTGTGCTCTGAAAACTGAAGCAGAAACATCAAGAGGTAACAATATCATGACCAGAATATCTACACCCAATATACATATATATATATATATATATATATAACTTCAAAGAATGCTCGAGATAAGATCTCATTCAGCCCAAAGGGGTGGTGCGAGAACCGGTACGAGCAAGCCGGTAGTTAATTGAACACAAAGAAAAATATATAGTACTCGCACAATCGGGTTTCAGGAACAAAAAAATCTGTTTAATCTACACACAACGCGTTTCGACTGACACAGCAGCCTTGGTCACGTGATAAACATCACCCATAAATTACCCTTTCAATACCCTGTTAGCATAAACATAGAAATAAGACAAATAACATGTGCAACCAGTAACAACACACAATACTTTGCACATATTATCATAATAATACTACTCATACTTAGATCAATTCACGCCCCTGTTTGTTGTTAGATATAATTTGAATATAATTGTTAAATTACAAATCATTTCCCCCAATAATAATAATAAAATTAATAAATTAATACTATCAATTTTATTTTATTTTTTTAATAAAAATTCATTATTAAATTAGGAAGGGAAACTACCACATTAAATAACAGTGCTCTATCTCTTAAATTTCATAATTATTAATTCTAGACCATAATGTCTATAAAAATATTATCATTTTTCTAAAAAATAGAGAATTCACCAGATAGTAAAACATATATACTACAAATATATCATCATAAACTTATTCAAGGCTAAGAAAGATCTATATTAATAATTTTAATATTGATAATCTTATCTGAAAATCTGCAAAGTTAACCACCCCATAATAGCGTGAAAATAATGGAGAATGAATGAACACAAGCAAATAGAATTTTGATAGTTCTTCATCCGACCCAGAGTATCTAAAAGGAATATCCAAAGTAAATAGAATCAAAATTGAATCAATACTTAGAAGTTTAAACAACAGGAAAATATACAATTAACACTCATAATACACAATCAACAAAAGTACCTAATCTAAATCTCATAAATTAATTTTATACCCAATAAAATTAATTCTATGTACAGTAAAATAATTACTCATTGCATATATTTGACTCAAAGATACCTCAATCCGTAAGGGAATTACCTCAATCTATAAAGAGAGGCAAATAATAGAATCTCATCAAGATAAATTAATAGTAGTCATGTAGGTGAGTATTTAATTCCTCCCCCATGTTCAAACCTATCGGAGTCTTAGTCTCTAATTCTAAGATGTATACTGACTCTTTTTTCCTTAATACTAATTCTCTGTTCCCTCCCCTGTGATGTGGAGGAACATGTTCAATACCAAAATATGATAGTTTAGTACAATCAGAATTGTGTTATTCTTTGAAGTGCCTTGCTACCGGATAATGTTCGTCATTTGATGTAATCGCACGCATATGTTCTAAAATCCGTTTTTTAACACCATGTTTGGTACTACCAATATACCATCGCAAGCAAGGACATTCCAAAACATAAATCACAAAGGGGGTACTGCATGTTATAAATTGATTGATTTGTCTGACTTTCCCAGGTTTGCATGTAGCATATTGCTTCCGCATAATGCTATTGCGACAAGCTTTGCAATGGTCACATGGAAAGAAGCCTTGCAAATTAAGTTGCCTCACTTGTGAAGTGGATGTAATATCATTAGACCTCAAAATATCATGTAGACTCCGTCCTCCTCTATAAGTAATCTGTGGTCGCTTTTGTATATTCCCTCCAATAACGGGATCACTTTTCAAAATATTCCAGTTTTTTTAAATGATGTTGTTAATCTGTTTTGTATCTTCATTATATGTCATAATGAGTCTAGTCCCATCATTATCATCTACCTCTTGTTTGGTAATGTTATCAAAGAGGGTATCAGATCTTTTTATCCCCTTAATCTTATCAGTTGCTCTTTTAATTACCCATTGTGGATATCCTCGCTGTTTAAATCTCATGATCATCTCCCTTTGCTCAGCCTCAAAAGCTTCGTCAGTGCTACTGATTCTTTTTGCTCTTAATAGTTCACCGAAGGGGATGCTCCATTTTAAACTGTCTGGATGACCACTTGAGGCATGTAATAAACTATTGCCTGCCGTGTGTTTCCGGAACAATTCAGTAGTAATTTTCTGTTCCCTAATCTTCCCCAAGGTATCTAAAAATTCAATGGAGGAGCTACTCACATTGCATGTCAAACCAATATTCAAATCATTTTTGTTCAATTTGTCCACAAACTGTATAGCCTCTTCTTTGGTTCCTTTCCAAATAATGAAAAGGTCATCGATATATCTTAACCAAAGAATAGCCTGATTCGCTTCAGGGTATAACTCATCGTCTTTGAAAATAGTCTCTTCCCACCAACCAAGAAAAAGACAAGCAAAACTTGGGGCAAAGCATGTACCCATAGCAGTCCCAAGGGTCTGTTGGTAAAGCACTCCATTGAACAAGAAAAAATTATTGGTTAAACAATACCTTATCATATCTATTATCATCTCGGTATGGGCCAGATATTTCAATGACCTTGTACATAAAAAGTGTTTGCATGCAATGATACCCTTGTCATGATCTATAATGGTATAAAGGGAGTTGACATCCAACGTCAACAACAAGAAATCCTCTTCCCATGCAATACCCTCCAACTTCCCAAGAAAATCCTTTGTATCACGGACATATGAAGGTAAATTCACAACAAATTCTCTCAGAAAATGATCCACATATTTGGAAACATTTTCAAGTACACTGCCACAGGAAGATACAATAGGACGTCCCGGAGGATTGATTTCACTTTTATGAATCTTAGGTAGAATGTACAGGACTGGCATTTTGGGGAAGTCTCTCTTCAAAAAACAATACTCCTCCCATACCAATAGACCTTTGTCTTTCCATTCCATCAGTAACTGCCAAATCCCGGTAACACTGTCAATATATGCCTCTTTAGTGGTAACCTTATAAAAATGAGTATTATTTAGTTGACGCATAGCCTCCTCAATATACTTTTGTTTATCCATGAGTACTATATTACCACCTTTATCGGCAGGACAAATGACTGTGTCCTTATCATCCACCAATTTCGTAATAAAAGATCTCTGTGCTGATGTAAAATTCTGGTTAAATCTAGGTTTAAACCATGTTTTGTGACGAAATTTTATTAGATCCTTTACCACCATATCATAAAACGTATCAATGTTATCATGATTCATGGTGGGAAAGAAAGTAGACTTAGGTTTAAAACCAGTTGGAACCGATAGATCATAGGTAATATTCAGTTCATCAAGAATTTGATAAACATTACTGGTTGCATTAAAATCTAAGTCATTTCTTTCTAATTCATACAGTGTTATTAAGGAATCTACATCACTAATACTCAACACATCTTGATGTTCAGATGTCTGGGAGCTAGTATCCCCTACCTCAGATGGATTCTTTAATTTAAACCACTTTTTCAATTTCAATTTTCTAATGAATTTATAGAAATCAATCCTTGTCTCAGCATAGTTAAAACGTGCGGTAGGGCAAAAAGAAAGACCTAAACATAATGTCAATTTATCATTTTCAGACAAAGCAAAATTGGATAAATTAACAATTGTCTTATTCACCGTATTGCTATCCATTATATCTGTGGATTGGAGCTTCTTGTTATTTTTTCCATTTGCCCCATTGTATAGTCTGTTTTTGGTATGCTTTCTGAGTCTTTCCCGCCTCTTCTTGGTCCGCCCCGTCTTCCTCTTCGGCCCGATGTCCTTCCCTTGTAGTTCAGATTCTGGCCTTGTTGGTTCTTGGAAATTTGCCTGCCATGACGCAGCAGGCGATACTCGTCTAAAAAAGTGGCTGGTTTGTTAGTAATTTCCTCAATAGATTTCTCACTTTCAGTAGAACTGGAAGTATCAGATTCCCTTGTACTTTCCATCGCTTTCAGAAACGGATTGTCCTTCCTGTAATGGGTAATTCAGTGGGGATGACTTGTATAAGTGATCAAATTTCCTACTGAAAGTTAGAATTCTTCCACTCTCATAGTCACCTATATCCCTGTGTAACTTTTGTTGTTTTTTAGACTTGATATCATCCTCATATTTTTTTAATCTCAGATTCATAGCTTCCATAAACTTGGATATTAAATCCTTTTCAGGTCTCAACTCAAGTTCATCCCTCATTTTCTTGATATCCTCCAACAAGACTCCCCGATCATGCCAGGCATATTTAATTAGAATTTCAAGCATGTGTCCAGAGCTGAGGGCAGAATTTTCTACCCATTCCTTCAACATCTCCGGATTAGGAGTCTCATATGAAGGGGTAATAAAAATTCGTAAACCACTGGGAACCATTTGTTGATCCACATCATTTTGTAATGATGTGGCTTCCCACCACTTAGCTAGTTCAGCTTTGCAAATTTTCTCTAATTTGTAGAGTGAAGATTTTAAATCATTAGTACTTTCTTGGCCATGACAGTAAAGAGTCTTCTTAATGACATTCATAGAAAATAATGTCTGTGCCGCCAACCGTCTCTCATTTTCAATTTCATCATTCATTCTCCAAAACAAAAACAACTAAATGTATACTATACAAAAAAATGTTATATCAAAAAATAAGGGAAATGTTTTCACAAATAACCTGAGACCCCCAGGAAAATTCCTAGTTCCCCTTGCCAAATATATAATACAATAAATGCTACATATACACACAGATATATATATATATATATATATATATATATATATATATATATATATATATATATATATATATATGTTCCATACCTTCCTGTACTTGCTCACGTTATTGTAACCACTTGATATTCTTGCTTTTGTATTCTGGACATCAAATGAATCCCTGAAATAGGATCCAGGTCTGCTGTTTCAGATTACTACCTACAATATTTGTAGACACAGAAATTCTTAGTCAGAGCAATTCAAAATGGCCTGAGTGGAATCTTCCATGGGGCTACTCCTCAAGCCACTCAGAGAGAGGCCCTAATCCTTCTAGTACATCGTGAGTGTATGAAATTCCATCCCATTCAAAGTATGGCCCACACTATCCCTTTGCTGCTTAAGGAAAAAGCGAAATATTCTCCTTTACAAGTAATTTTACATTATTGTGTGATGGTAGAATGCCTGTACTATGATCAACTGTGTCATTCATCCAACTTTTCATCATAGCATACAGCAGGAGGTATATGTGCTAAAACAAACATAATGACATGGTAACACATTGTAGAAGTATCTGGAGCACTTGGCTTGGTGGATATATTCCTTAATCTATACATGCCATCCAGACCATTTTCAGAAGAATGGGAGAAAAATGTGGAAGATTAACATTTGTGTGCATATAATGAAGGAAAACCTGAAAAGAGTCAATCCCAAGTGCAAGAATGCATGTTAAATACCACACAATGTAGAGGTTTGTAGTTGTATTTCACTGTGAGTACAATGCATCCAGAGCATAAAGGAGTCACTAATTCAGGTGTGCTTTACAGTATAACTATGTAATATGGGTGTTTATTGCCATTTCATTTTAGGCGAAGACTTTAATACTATTCTCGATCCCTTTCTAGATCACCATTCTACAACTAAATTTATTTCTCACAAAGCACATAAAGATTTTAAACATACAATTAAACATAATGCTCTTTCAGACTCTTAGAGATTAGTACATCATTCTCTTCAGGAATACACTTTCTACTCTCCACAGAACTCAAACTAGAATAGACTATTTTTATCTTAGTAAAAATCTAACCCAATCCATTTTACATTCAGAATTTAGGTTCCATCTTAATCTTAGATCATGCCCAGGTCTCTACTGATCTAGAGACTATGCAGAATTCCTCCTCAAAAATCTAGATAGAGATTTAATAATTCTTTGTTTTTGGATAGAACCTTCCTCTCCACAGTTAAAGAGTTTATTCTCAAATACTGTGACAACAATGATACAGGTGAAACTTCCTTTCAATTTGTTTGGAATGCTTTTAAGGCTGCTTCCAGAGGTTTCTTCATTACTTACATTTCTAACAAACTGAAGACTATGGAAAAAGAATCAGATTTCATTTTAAGCAATATTAAAACATTGGAACATAAATATCATACTTCCAAAAAAAATTGACCTTCAAGCCCTAGTTGCAGCTAAGATTCAATTTAAAAAAGGTAAAACAGAAAAGGCATTCAGGACTCTTTTAAGAATCAATGCACATTATTGTGTAGATAAGAACAAAAATCTGGTTCTCTTTTAGATGATTACCTCAAAGAAAGAAAAGAAAAGAGTTCAGTTAAATTTACTATCATTTCATCAGGAGGTACTCTTTTACGTGATTCAGATATTGCACAAACCTTTCCGGACTTTTCCGAACATCTTTACACTCCAGAATCTACACCTTTTGAAGACTAAATAAATAATGATTTCTCTCACCCTTAAATGCGCAAAATCGTTCAGATAGAGTCATCCCTTTTAGATGCTCCACTAAGATTGGAAGTATTATCTACAGCAGTCAGAAGCCCCCTACCTTGTAATGCACCAGGACTTGGGAAGTACTATAATGCAATTGATAAGATTTTACCCACAATTCCTATGAAACTGGAAAACAGCTCATATTTCTCTAAATCGTTTAAAGTTACCAAAAACTTTGGGAGGAATTAAGTTCCCCAACTTTTGTCTTTATCATAAAGTATTTAGGGGCAGTAAAGTGGCGCTGCACTGAGTGCAGTGCCACTTTCCCTACACCCTTTAGCACCCACCTACCGCCTCCATGTGTGCGCCATATTTAAAATTTGGCGCACCATGGTGCAGTGTAGGGGGCATTTTTCATGACGTTATTGATGTACTCTGCAGGAGGAGCATCAAAATACTAGGTGCTACTCCTGCAGAGTACATAGGGCCCTGTACTAAAAAATGGAAGCCCCCTTTTAACGCCTGCTCTTGAGCAGGCATTAAAAGTGCCATAAAAATGGTGCCAGGAAATCTCATAGATTTCCTTACACCATTTTTCAGGCTCCCCTAAAGGGGGAACGCCCCTTTTACATACATTTTGCCTGGCACAGGCATATTGCAGCGCAAAGGGTTACAGAGTGGTGAAATGCATGCATTGCTCCACCCTGTAAATAAGTTGCAGGGATTTCAGCCTCATTGGGCCAAATTAACATAAAAAATAATGATATTAATGTGGCGCAAGGTGGCGCTAGGGCATTATAAATATGTCCTTTATTATTAAGCAATGTCAAGGATGCTTTCAAAATGCTTTGGAGCTTCAAATCTAATTATGGTATCAATTAGAACAAGCCTTAATTTCTCTTTCTTCATGAACATATCCTATATGTCGCAACCCCATAAATATTGGATAATCATTGATTTCAAAATCATTCTCTCTTATTTAACATTATCTTAAACCTAATTCTTTTTCAATAGAAAACTTTTTACAAAGTGCAATTTGGTATAGCAAAAATCTTTTGTATAATGGCGAACCACTTTTTTTGTGTACTTGGTTACAAAAAGATATTTTGATAATTGACCAAGTCATTCAACCTAATTTGGTTATCATTTTCTTTAGTACCCTTTCCTTCATTCATAATCTACCTCCTGAATGTATAAAACAATACCAGATTTCGAAATCCTTGCTTACGCATACACTAACAACTTTTTCTACTTCAATTTTTAAATCAATCAAATTTACAGTCACACCCAAACCACAATATAACCTTGTCCAAAGCAGCAATGATATACAAAACACCAGTAATTTGTTCCAGTAGATAGACTTAAATCCAAAACAGAAGTTGTTTGGGAACAAGATTTATTTTCTGACTGGCCTATTTCTCTGCGGCAGCAAATATGAGATAAAATTCACTCTACTGCAGTCCCAGCAAATCTCACTCAAACTTTATATTTTTGTTACAATAGATTGTTTATAGGCCGGCACACCTTTGTAAACTACAATTACTTAAAACAGACACTTGCTGGCATCTTAACTCCATTTCAGGTTCTTACATTTATATGTTCTTTTTATGTCCCATAGTTACCCCGTTTTGGGAAAATGTTTGGGCTACAATTGGAAATATTGTTGGTTTTCATGCTCCCTTTTCCATCAATGCATTTTTTTAGGTCTCTGGCCTCATAACAAATGGTGTCATGAATTAATAAATCTGCTTGTAGTGATTACTTACCAGGTGATTACCTCCAACCGGAAGTCCTCTGAAAACGTTTCTTATTAGCATTGGTGGAATTAAGTGTATCACAGTACCATTTGTATCGCTATAATCTTTCATCAACTTCATTGGCAGTCAAGAGGGAAAAACTACCGAAACCACTAACAACATTTTTATCATCGCCTGCTAAGAACTGCTAAGAACTTTCACTAAAAGTTATTCAGTTTCAGTAGATTATGGTCCTTTAAGGTTTTAGTGAACTAATCACACTGTTAAATACCCTTTTCTCAGGTAGACTGTTTTTCACTTTGTTTTTTGTTTCATTTTTCTCATTATGATTATATTATATTGTATTTGAAGTTTTGTGTCTTGTGAAGTTTTAGTATTTATTGCAATTGATTTTTGCATTAATTTTAATATTTATGATAACGAGCTATGACTTGTTCTTCTTTTTCTTTCCTTCTCCGTTTTCTTAGTCTTTCACCCCCTCTTTAATATTTTTGCATTGCTGCTATTTGTTTTGCATACAGTTGTCTAAATTATTTAGTACATTCTTTTTCTTATAGGATGTATTTGATATGTTGCAATAAACTTAGTTGCTATTGTCTCATTTAGCCAACAAATTGTTAGAGTTGATCTATGTTATTCATTAATTTTTATTTTAATAAAAATGTATTCAACTTAAAACAAGACACATATAAGAAAAGGAAATAGACTACAATGTTGGATAGTGTAACTTTTTGCTTGCAGAGAACTCTGTTTAAAATTTTCATTTTCACACAATGGATATAATTCAGTGGTAGCTGCTTGCATCAATGATCAGCCTTCAAGAGCAAGCTTTTCAGATGTGCTGCTTAATGCTCTGAGAGCATTACTGTCAAAGTACAAGTGGTTTTATTATCAGGACTGAATGACGACCAATGCGGTGAAAAATATCCATTTAACTTTATTAAAGCTAAGCATGCTGCAAATTAATTTGGCACTGTGAATCACAAGAAATAGTTTACAATTAGACCTCTTTTGTACAAAATATGAGCTTTGAAACATCAGCAAACTTTCAATAAGAAAGGTTACCCATGTAATATACAGAGAATATATAATGGGTAACTTTCTAATATGTGCTTACATTACCCTCTAGGGGCTGTGAGGACTTTTACATACCATGAAGTCAAAGGTTGATAATTATCTCCTGAACTCTCAGATGGCTATATTAGACCATATTACATATGTTACTAGCTATGCACTTTTTGTATTACATGATTTAATAATTGATTGTAGTACTCTTTAAAAGATTTAGATCATTTGAGCATCAAACATTTAGTATTCATTGTTTGCCTGAGGTTGCAAATATGCCAGTGAACATTTTGAGAAATGTGTGTTCATTTAGTGAAGCTAAAAATCCTTAAAATAAATTCAGAGCTATGAATCACAGGAAATGATTCACAGTTAGAACTATTTTTGTAACATGTGAAATACTAGCTATTTTTTAATAAGGAAGACTACTTGTTTAATATATAGAGATCATATAATAGGTGACTTTGGATTATGGGCTTATATATGTGTCTAAGGGCTGCTATGACATTTACAAATCATGCAACTGAAGGCCTAGTATTTGGTAATTCTCACCTGAACCATGACATTGTCATATTGGACCCATTTCTCGTAATGTACTTTTTATATTATATGATTTATCAATTGACTTAAGTACACTTTAGAAATATTTAGATCTTTTGAAAATCAAATATTTAGTATCCATTGCTTAACAGAAGCTGGAAATATGCCAGTGAATGTTCCGAGAAATGTGTGTTTATGTTGAGAATAATCTGCTAATATTAAAAATGTGTTTAATGCACTAATGTATATTATTGTAAATCAAATATGTAATGCAAAGCACATTGTAAGAAAATAAAAAAAACATGCATTTTAAAATGTGTTTTCTTTTGCATCACAATGACATTATAGAGTAGGTTTAACAAGACATGTACAACGAAAGAAAAGAAAGCACAATGTTGGACTTTGTAATTGTTTGATAGCAAGACCTGGATTACAATAGTCATTTTCACACAGTGATTATAGTCATTGGTAGATGCTTGTATCAAGGATGGGCCTTCAAGGGTGCTGAATAATTGTAATTGTGAGAGTGTTTTAATACCAGCACTGAAAGAAAGAAAAACGCTGTGATAAACTCTTTTATGTCAAATGAGTTTTGAAAAGCCTGACAATCCGTTAGTGAGCAGGCTCATCCATGTAATGTATAGAGGATACTTCACAGGTACCTGTGTAAGATGGAAATATATTGGCATTGAGGGGTTTTGGTGGCATTGACAAAACATGCACCCAAAAGCCAAATGGTTTATAATTGTCATCTGAACCCAGACATGGCTGCTATATTGGACCACATTACACAAGATACTTGTTATACTCTTTCTAAATTACGATTTCTTAAGTGATTTTAGTACTCTTTGAAAATATTTATTATATTCATGTGCATATTGAGAACTGTATTCTCTCTACAAAAGTGCAAGTCACTCTGGATCATGTGGTGGAAACTATAAAGTACACATTAGGGTCAGCTGTACTAAACAACAAAAATTATAGCAAATGTTTACAAATGTATCCATTTATATTTCTTACACTGGTGTCAGTTTGAGGATAGGTATCTTTTCTGAATAGATACAAATAGTGATGTTCCTTATGTCTACCAGCTATAGGTTGGATGTTTAGGTATTGTATTGTATTGTAATAGTATTTATATAGCGCTTACTACCCCTGATGAGGCGTCCAAGTGCTTTTCGGCGAGTAGCACGCTACTCCGGAACCCAACAAGAATTAGTGATGGATTAGTATTGGGAAATATGAGTATAGTTTTAGTATTATTATGAGTTAATTTGAGCCGCGGATATGAGAGTTTGTTAGTTAGATTGACTGGAGTAATGGAGGGGTGGAGGAGGAAAGAAGTCCAGAAGTGTTAATTTAGAATATATCCCTCATTTACACATCCCAAAGGCTTGGGATGAGTAAAGGGGGATGGAGGAGGGAAGGGTTAGGGAGATCATTGTAGCAGAGTGAGATAAATGAGGGAGAATTTAGTAGGGTTGTTTGGGAGGTCATGGTAGTAGAGTGAGGTTTGCTGAGTTAGATGTGGAAGCGGAGGGAAGAGGTTAGGCAGGGTTATTTAGGAGATGAAAGCAGTAGAATGGATTTGGGATGAGTCAAAGTGGGAATGGAGGATAGATTGATAGACACATGACATATGATGATGGGTAGATAAGTGAGATAAGATGAGAGCAGGTATTCATAGATGACTAGTATACCAACCCACCCAGGAGCCATGCAATGACCCACGAACATGCCAAGCACAGAACAACATACACACATACATACATATATATACATACACACATACATGCACACATACAAACACACATGCATACACACACATATGCACACATATATGTACATACAATACATAATTAGAACCATGGGTAAATATACTTAGTCAAACAGGTTTAAAGAGTGTGTGTGTATTTTATTGTTATGACATAGTAGCGATACATATTTTCTAAAGACCAACACATAACTAGAAATAGACACATAATCAAAAAAAATATTTATCAACATAGGCATATGCAGTCCATAGTTGTTTGAATATGGTGGGTTTGGAGGCAAGAAAGTTATATGTGGCTCTTATAGTTGGGGGTAATGAATTTCATAGTTTGGCTGTTTGAAGGGAGATGGATGTGCCAACTGGTCTTTTTCTTGTATGGTTCTAAGGCGGGTGCCAATCTTGAGCGGAGGTTTCTTTGTTGGATGTATTTGGTTATTTTGCTTCTGATAAAAAGCAGTCCTGTTCCATGTATAGCTTTGTGGGTGATACAAAGCAGCTTGAAAGTGCATCTTCTGGCAACGGGTAACCAGTGTAGTGCTCTCAAGGCTGGGGAGATGTCGGCTTGCGGCTTTACATTTAATAGTAGCCTGGCTGCGGAGTTCTGAATACGTTGTAATTTTTTCATAATAGATAGAGATGATCCATGGTAGAGGCCATTGGCATGATCCAGTTTGGATAGTACAAGCGAGATATTAGCTTTCACCTTGTGTGGAAATCCGAGGTGGGGGAAGATGCATCGTAGAGTCTTCAAGGTGATGAAGCTTGTTCGTGCTAAATTGTCCACTTGGGCATTCATAGTTAACTTGGAATCCATGGTGATTCCAAGGTTTTTAACTCCCTTGGATAATTGAGGAGATGGTCCGAGATGGTCAGGCCAGACGCACAGAGGGTCATAACTTTTCCAGTCACCACATATGAGTATTTCTGTTTTGGAGATATTTAGTTTGAGATGGCTCCAGGTCATCCACTGATCAACGGCTCTGAGGCAACTGAAGATTTCTGAGTTTTCAATGTTTTTGGGGCATTCTAATTTAAGTATTATTTGGGTGTCATCTGCATAGTTGTAGCATGTGAGATGGAAATCATTGATCAGTTCTGGTAATGATATCATGTAGATGTTGAAAAGCAAAGGTGAGATGATCGATCCTTGGGGGACCCCTGCTTTTGTGAGGTAGGGTTTGGACAAGAAGGGGGGTGAGTAGATGATATTAGGATAGGAAGTAATCCGGTCGAGAGCAGTCCTTTGTATGCCAACTTCGTGGAGTCTTCGAATTAGGGTGTCATGGTCAACCGTATCAAAGGCAGCCGAGAGGTCCAAGAAGTAGTGCAGCAACTCCATTGCGGTCGACTGTGTTTTTAAGATCATCCCAGATTGCTATGAGTGCCGATTCAGTGCCTCTTCCTGGGCAAAATCCAGTTTGGAAGTCTGAAAGTATAGAATTGTCTTCAATGAATTGTGACATCTAGGCGAATGCTGCTCTTTCTATCAATTTGCCCAGGAAAGGTCCATTTGTGATTGGTCTGTAGTTGTTGGGGTCTTGCGGGTCTAGGTTTGTTTTCTTTAATAACTGGCATATGTATGCCTTTTTCAGGTCTATAAGAAAAGTTCCTGTAGTTAAAGAGTTGTTGATGATTCTTCTTACAGGTGTGGCAGCAGAAGTAGATAGAAGAATGTTCTTGAAGATTTGTGGTGGGCAAGGGTCAGAAGGGCAACTGGAAAGTCTGCTTGCGTTGACCAAATCCATAAATTCACCATGGGATGTTTGTTGGAAGGCTGTAGAGGCTGGGTTGGTTTATTCTTAGAGGGTATTTTAGGAAAGGGGTTGGTGCTGATGGTTTTCGTCTGGTTTAAATAGGAGTCCAATGTGTCTGTCTTGGTTGTGCAGTGAGTTGCCAATTTATTTGTGAAATCTTGAGTAGTGGGATGACTTCCTTCCATGCATGTAGGTTTTTGAAATTCATTGAGAATTTTAAAAAAATTCCTTGGTTGTAGATTGAGCATTTTGATTTCTGTCTGAGTAGTATCTTTTTTAGCTTTTTTGATTGATGATTTGTATATTCTATTAAGTTTGTGTAGCTGCATTTTGTCTTAACTGTTGTTTGTTTTGAGCCAGGTCCACTGCAACTTTCTGATTTGTTGCTTTATCTTTTTAAGTTCTGTGTTTCTCCAAGGTGTTGGTTTTCTTTTGTTGTGTTTAGTTTTTCTGAGTGGTATTCGGATATCAAAAGCTTCCTGCAGCCACTCATAAAGTTTTTGCACATAATTAATTGTATCTAGATCTGTGTTGGCTGTTAGTTGTGTTTCTAAGTCATCCAAATTGAGTTTGCTCCATGGTCGATAGGTGCATGTATGTAAGTAGTTGTGGGGTGTGTTGATTTGTGGAGTTTTATGTCGGAAAGTTATCAAATTTTGGTCTGACCAAGTGATTGGCGTGATGCTATGAACGGTAACTAGTTCAGGCTTAGAAAAAATGACATCTAGGATGTGTCCAGTGATGTATGTGGGATTGGGTACAATCTGATGTAGGTTCAATGCGACTAGGCCAGTGGTGATAGCTTTTCGATGGGGCATATTGGATTTGTCAAACCAAATGTTTAGATCCCCAAGACTGCATAGGTTGGAGTATAGTGTAACAAGGTTTGAGACTGCATCTAGAAAAGTATCTGGGAATGTGGAGTTGTTAGGTGGAGGTCTGTAAAGGAGGAGAAAGTTACAGGAGGAACTTGGAGTAGGGTGGCATCTGGTGAGGAGGGCTTCACAACCTTGTATGGAGATGTTGTCTGTTTTACTGAAGGTCATTGCCTGTTTGAATATAATAGCTAGTCCACCTCCTCTCTTGCCTATACGGTTTTGTGTGATGGTTTGATAGCCCGGAAGAACGGCTTCATGCAACACTGGGGACATGTCATCTCCCAACCAGGATTCAGTTATGAATAGTAAGTCAGGTTGAGTGTCTGTGAGCAGGTCGTAGATCTGGTACTTGTTATATATAGGGCTTGTAGGTTCATCAAGTACCCAGAGCCAATAAATAAGCTGCACCTTGCAATGGGCTTTCATTCTGTACCAGGTATGCAGCAACTCATTTGCTGATATATAAAGAGTGAAAAATAGGTATAAAAAAAACCTTTGTATTTCCAAAATGGGCACAAGATAAGGTGTTGAGAAGCAGTGGCTATTTGCACATCTGGGAATTCCAGGGTGCCCATATTAGCATGAATTACAGGGCATTTGTCAAATAGACGTCTTTTTTACACACTGGCTTACATTTGGAAGGAAAAAATTTAGAGAAGGACAAGGGGCAATAACACTTGTTTTGCTATTCTGTGTTCCCCCAACACTCCCGATAAGAATGGTACCTCACTTGCGTGGGTAGGCCTAATGCTCGCGACAGAAAACGCAACATGGACACATCACATTTTTACATTGAAATCTGACGTGTTTTTTGCAAAGTGCCTATCTGTGGATTATGGCCTCTAGCTCAGCCGGCACCTAGGGAAAACCTACCAAACCTGCGCATTTTTTAAACCTGGACACCTAAGGGAATCAAAGATGGGGTGACTTGTGGGGCTCTCACCAGGTTCTGTTACCCAGAATCCTTTGCAAAACTCAAACTTTGGCAAAACACTTTTTCGTCACATTTCGGTGACAGAAAGTTCTGGAATCTGAGAGGAGCCACAAATTTCCTTCCATGCAGTGTACCCCCAAGTCTCCCGATAAAAATTGTACCTCACTTATGAGGGTAGTCCTACTGCTCATGAAAGAAAATTCCCCAAAAAACGACCTGTTGTTGGGGGGGCTCAGAAGCCATCTTGGGAAACCTACCAAACCAAAAAAAAAAGGGGAGCGACCCTTGCCTAAGTGGTCGCTCCCCATATAAAAACAAATAAAAGTAAACAAACACAAATATATCTCTAGGGTGTAGGGCTTTCTGCCCCTCCTGTGGGCAGGGCGGCCTAATTATAACAGGCCGATCTGCCCCTGGGGGGAATAGAAAAGGCCTAAAAATATTTTGACCCCATGTGGAGCGGCCCTTGCCCAAGGGGCCGCTCCCCTTATAAGCAAGTAATTTGATTGGCCCAATAAAAATAGACCGATCTGCCCCAAAGTGGGGCAGAAATGGCTTAAATACAATTTGCTCCCCAGGGGAGCGACCCTTGCCTAAGTGGTCGCTCCCCATCTGTAAAACAAACAAAAAAAAAATCCCTAGTGCCTAATAGTTTCTGCCCCCCTTGGGGGCAGATCGGCCTAATTAAAATAGGCCGATCAGAAAAGCCCGTGAAAATAATTGCCCCCCTGGGGAGCGACCTTTGCCCAAGGGGTCGCACCCCTTATGCCAATTTCCTTTTTGAAAATAATCCCTGGTGTATAGTGGGCATTTCAGCAGCCTGATCACTTCACGATATGGCTGCTGAAATGCTCTGAGAGACTTCAAAGGGAAGTAAATTCCTTTCCTTCCCTTTGAAGCCATTCAGGCGCCCAACACATGATTGGAAGAGAAATGCAAAGCTGAAAGCTCAGCACGATGGGAGGTGGCATCTGATGAGGTCAATGTGTTACTGTTGGGGGGAGGTAGAGCACAAACGGTACAATTGGTATTATTTTGGCATCCATTCTGTGATATGAGGTCCCTAGGTGCATCACTGTTAAAAGCAAACAGAAATGCCATTCCACATGTTTTGTCACATTGCCCACAATCTGAGCCTCGATTTCAACCATCATAGGCTCCTTTGATGGATATGAGATCTAACAGAGATCTAATAAAGCAGAATCGGAACAGCTGTTACATCCCTTGAATCTGTTGGCATTTATTCTTTAGTTGTTTTCATAATTTCATCCTCTCTGGTGTTGTTTTGTGAAGATCACCATTTAAGTGTCCAGCACCATCCCCTTTTTGAAATATGCTTAGAGTTTGTCTTTCATTCTCATCGATACATGAAAGGAGTTACTGTGTGTCCTGGGACATATTCACTTATAAAGATCATTCTTGAAGCATTGGCAACATGTTCATTCCAAATGGACATACAGCCCCTCACCAAGATTAAGATCCATTCGAAATATGGCTCTTTCCTTGAGAATGTATTATTATTCTAATTGTTGTAACTTCCTTATTCTGTCACTTGTTTTGCATTTCTTATTATTACACCAATTCCAAAGTGAGTCAAAGATGTTTGGTCACTGTCATAATATAGTTCATAATGTCTGGCTACCTGAATGCTTTAATCCATATTTTGTTAGTTTACATATGTTCTATGATTCTTTTTTGAAGAGCAGGTGGTACTGAAGACATAGTTGAGGCCAGATAGGCATTCAGTTATGTATAGCAAATGCCATTTGGGTTACAATCTAGCCAACATGTGTTGTGTCTTGTTGTAGTCCAAAATAACTTCTTCAGAGCTAGAAGAGATCAATATAAACTGCCCAATTACATGCTGTAATTTGGGAAATGACTATGCGGGCTGGTCTAAGATATTTTGTTCTGTAGTTCTTCTCAAACATAATTTTTTGTTTTTCATATGAGGTCTGGGAACAGTTGCTCTATGATTCTAGACCTTAAACAGATAAACATTTTGATCAGGTAGCTATTCCAACACATCGTCATTCATGATAGTCTTTAGGCAAGAAATAAATCTGCCCAAGCTGGTATAGTTGTTTCATTTCAACCCTTTACATCCTGTACTGAATGTTCATTATCACACTTCTGCTAATATTAAACAACTTGGAGGACTAACCACATTCAAAATATGAGCAGTACTTTGGTGAGATCATACTGGCTTGATTTGACACCTGCTAAGGAAGAGGTCATGCTTATTCATCAAATAATGTTAATGCAACAGCATACAATAAATACATTAATCAATAATCATAATCAAACTCTTACCCTTGTCAACTGACATTATAGCATGTTCACATGAACACAAGTGTGGCAAAACAAACTGATGACTCCTGGATAAAAAATTTAAATGGAATCCCAAGTCAATTAATTAGTTACATCTGCTACCTATTAACATCATATATTTGAAAATCTTCAACCATTCCGGGAGGGACACCATCTGGAATCTTACGTGAGTGAAATAGTTGGTAAAAAATGCAGTAACTGTAATCAATTGAACTGTTTGAGGACCATTACTGTAATGCAGTAGTAAAAGTGTTCATGAATGATGATGCTCTGAAGATGTTAGTAATTTGCAAGCTGTTCTAGCTAGCCTCCATTGAAATGAAGAAGTTTAAATGGCTACTACTTTGTAACTAAATTCATTTCCAAACCTTATTTTATATAAAGCAAATATGATGTCACTGTTAATAACTTTGAATCAACAACAGTTAAACAAAACACTCACCTCACACATCACTTGCTTTGAGAACAGGTCCATTAATATTTTATTTTTTCAAGGAAGACACTCCTATATTGGAAGCAGTTAGAAAGTGACATTCACTGAGAAAGTAATCTGAAAATAAAATATTTGTTATTGTAATTTTAAAAATCAGTAGATTCTGATCTCATGCATGTTTGATCTTTCTTTCTTGTTTGCATGCATTGTATGATTAATATGTCTTTTCAACTTTAAGTACAAATAAAACTACATACGTGGGTAGGAGTCACACGGTAGGTATGTAGCACACTAATTTAACACCACTTCTTTTAACTACTTGACTACATGTTATATGTTCAAACCTTTACCAGGTAGTTGCACTTAAACCTCTAGAATACATTATAAACAATGTGTTGCAGTTTCATTGTAGCAGCTATAACAAGGGTGTAATGTGTAAATATGAGCAGTGAAGCTATTAGGATAAGTTTAATTTGATACAATTAAAAGACTGAGGGCTTCATTAGGAGTTTGTGGCAGAAAAGACCACCAGCCAAACTCCCGCAGGTCAGGAGACCACCAGTGCAGTCTCCTTCCTGCTGGCCCTATGATGAGTTTCCCACCAGCGGTGGAAATCTTGTTCCGGTCGCTGGCCCAGCAGGAAACGCACAACAACATTGATGCTGGCTCATAATATGGCTCGCGGCAATGATGTTGTGTGTCAGGTGCTCCAGCACTCGTCGTGCAAATCACTGTCCGGAAAGCAGACAGTGATTTGCACAATGGGGCTGGTCAGGGCGGGGGCAAAACATGGAGACCAATTAGGAGGATAGGTACATAATATACCCACCCTCCCCATACCCCTTTTTAATCATACCACCCCTGTGAGACATATTAAATTGGTAATATCATCCAGAGGGTAGTATGTTTAACTCACCAAGACCCCACCACTCCTATCCCTTACTACTATGCACATTGTTGAAACCAAAAGTGTTCCCACGTATTCTGTCAGTCACAGCACACCTCGTTCTGCAGCAGAACGGGAAGAAACCCAATACTGAAGCATGCCACCAAGGAGTAACCCTGGTGGGTGAGGGATTTTTCAAACAAAAGGAATTGTTTTCTCCATGTGAAAGTTTCTTTTCCGAGCTGTGAAGGTGGGTAAGCCCTCTTCAAGCAACAGCCACAATCTCTATGAGGGTAAACCACAAAAAGTTGTAAATTAAGCTGTGCTTAACCCTCTGGTAGCATGGCACAAAAGTGGTTATGCTTAAATCAGAGGTAATGTGTAATGTATTTATGGAACACAAAAACAGTAATAACATGAAAACACAACACAAGAAAAATCCCATATTAATTTAGGAAAATAGAGTAAAGTTTAATAATCGACTATGAGAGTCGGCTGCAAAGAGTGAATTGGGCCTTGTCAGCGCTTATCTTTGTGCTTAAGAGAAATTCTGGCAAAAATGTTCTGAGAATGTGGTGTTCCGGTGGGCAAAGCTGCATTTGGTGTCAGAGGAGGAGGCATCTTTGTCAGGCCAAAGTCATGGTGAAAATGTCTATGTTCTGTCTAATTTTTTTGGAAGTTAAAAACTTCCAGGGTGACAAAGCTAGAGGCTGTAGCCCACTAGAGTTCCAGGAGGCCAGCTACACCTTTGCCAAGGAACTGCAGAACAGGGTTTGCTTCCCATATAGTGGGAGCTAACATGAAGTCAGGCCAACCAGGGATGCAACCTTGGTGGATAGGCAAGCAGGTTGGTCATTGTTTTCCTTCAATTCTCAAAAGAGGTTTTTACCAATAAGTCTCAAGATTTGGATGTTGGCTGTCTGGGCACCTTTAACACCAACACCAAGGGTCCAGGACTGGAGGGGAACCACTTGTGGGTTCAGGACTCACTCAGGCTTGGTCTATCTGAGAGTTCAAGATGGTGGGAGTCTTTTCTGCTCCTGAGGCTCTAAACACAAGGCCAGCAAACTCCCTTATAGTCACTCTGGTAGTCCTAGATTCAGGTGATGTAGCAGGGCTCAAGCAGCAAGGTAAGTCTGTGAGGATTCAAGTGAGGCTACAGATAGAAAGGCAGTCCTTCTAGATACAGCAAAGCAGTCATGTGAAGTACACAGAGGCCACAGCAGCAGGCATTCCTCTAAGAGTCCTACTGCAGGTCCCTAAAGTGAACTGAGATACCATCTTCTTTGAAGTAGGAGATGTTTCTGGAGAATTCTGTTCGAAGTGCTTGAAGTTTCCTGCCTCCCCTGCCCTTACTCCAGACAGGCTGCATGAACAATGCAGGGGTGAGAAATAATTTGTGTAAAGGCAGAGCACAGCCGATTCAATTGCAAGTTTGGCTGTGCCTAGCTCCTGGTAGTTGATGGCCCATTCAGGCATACCTAATCCTTCTATTTTACGGCTGTCTGGGAGGGATATACAAATGTTAACTACCAACTACACCCAGTCATGTGACCTAGAGGAGGCTGCATACACCAAATAATTTAGGGCAGGAAACTGAAACGTTTCTAAATGTGGCAATTTCAAAACTGTAAGTAAAACGCAAACTTACTATTAAAGAGGACTTTTAAATAGAATTTTTTGCACATCAAACATGAAATGTTTACCTGTCCCCAATCAAAAAGTATCACGTATTAAATGTAGTAAGGCAACTCAATCTTATCTTAAAGGACAGGTAGGCCTCACAGTAGTTTTTCACTATAAGGACATGTGAAACTTACAATTATACTGCAAACTTTTTAATTATACTGCAAACTGCCCTAAGGGCTACCTATGGCCTACCTTAGGTCACACATACAATGAAATGGGAGTTTAAGTCTTGGCCTGGGGTTTATAATGGCATGCCAAATTTGCAGTTTAAAAACTTCATTCTGGCTGCAATGGCAGGTCTGTGGCTTGTTCTAACGGTCTATATAAGTGGTTGGCACAATAAGTGTGCATACTCACTACTAGCATCTAATTTACAGGCCCTGGGTATATGGCATACCACTATACAAGGGTAAATGTAAATTAAGTATGCCAATCAGGTGTAAGCCAGTTTTACCATGTTAAGGGGAAAGAGCACAAGCACTTTAGCACTGGTAGCAGTGATAAAGTGCACAGGGTCCTAGGGCCAGAAAAACTGAATTTCAGCAACAAGTGGAGGGCAAAGGCAAAACTGAATACCAGCCTAAGGTTGACAAATCTAACAGTGATAGTCTGGCTTTTGTGTTTTTATTGCTTTTTTTTCAAACTCAGACATGCATATAAGGCATATATATTTGCTGTACAGAATCTGACACTAGAAGTGTTATAGTTTCATAATAGTAAAATAGATGTTTTAGAGAGAAATGTATAAGGCAAGAGAAAATAAAAAAAATTGCTGCTTTTGCCAACACTTTATATACTAGAAAATGGCTGACATGCTATTTTGTCTGTTTTTGTTTTTCATATGATCATCGAAATCTTGTTAGTAGAAAAACGGTCAATGCCTCAAAATTTATTATCTGACCTTTAGATGCAGTAGTGATGCATATATTGTGGTGAGGTGACATATAATTTTATGCGTAGTCTCTTGAAGGTCACAGTCTTTTTACCTTTGACCATTAAAGGAAGCTCCTAGAAGTATGCAAAGGATGTATCTTTGTAATAGTAAAACTGTGTTTGCAAAATGAGGTGGTATCATTGGAATGCCCATTGTCTTACCTCAAAAGTCAACTACTCAGAATGAGTGAGAAGTCACAAAATAAAAATTTTGACATCTAAATACACATTTTTTGTATTTATTTTGAATGTTACCCTTGAATCAACTTCTACAAATGTAGTATCGTCGAACTTGACAGGAAAAGCACTTTCTTTTAATTGTTCAAATTGGTAGAGAGGACATGGTATTTGACCTTTGACCTCTAATTACAAATTTTTGTAAGTGTTTCACTGTGATTATTCCATCATTGTTAGACCATTTATTACAATTGTTGCATCTTTTGAATCAGCATAATAAGTATGTATATTTTCCATTACTTGGTGTGGGGGGTCATTACATTTTCCCTTTGACCTCTAATTTCACTTTCTCTGGTGTAAAGTGCAAACCTATTCCACATTGATGTCCGTATTAAGAAGGGTCATGCTTTAGTCTGAGACAGAAAAAACTGAGAATTTGCAGAACATGGTAAGGTCGTACCTTCTTTGTAAGTTAGCAGTATTCCACAACGGTCACCACAGCACCATTAGCAGAAATCTAGGAAAGAGGGACATTATCTGTGAATTGTTGTGAATCTTACTATTGTAAGGGGATTCTATTTGATGTGTTATAACCCCGGCTGTAAGGTATTGTCTTTCTAGTTTGCACTGTTAATTCCTATACGATTCTACATAAGAGGGTGTTAGGTGCTTGGATGAATACTTTTCTGACAAACAAGCTGTATTATTGCTTAGAAGAGACATAATAGAGATGTGCTTCTATCTCGTTCCCTTCCCCATTCTCCCCTAACTGTCCACAGTATTTGGTCATTTATCTGCAACATTGACAATGGCAAGAGGGAGGGTCGGGTTCACATCTGATCCTGAATCACCTCGACATTAACATCTAGAGTCTGGAATTTCTTTCCCCCTGACCTCCACTGTCAGAAAGCAGTTACATGCTCATAGTCTATTTTCTGTGGTGAGGCTTCTCATAATAATCCTGAGAGTATTACTTCTTCTTCTAGTGAATTTTAAAAAAATGAGACCTAAAGTGTTTGGCTTTTACCATGCATACTTTTTGTATTTCTCCAGTGAACCTCAATGTTTATCCGACTGAAAAAATTTAAGTGAAATGAACTGAGCATTGTTATCAAGGAAATGCCTTACACAAGAACGTGTGATGACAAGATGATGTCAAAATCCCTTTTGACCTTTCTACTGCTGTGCCTCATTTTCTGGAGACTTTAGGCCTTATTCACAAAGGTAAACTTTCGCTTTTGCTCTAAGTTTAGACCAAAAGTGTAAGTTTACGAGTTTGTGGAATTCACGAAGGTAAGTTATGAGAAGTATCTTTACATTCTCACTCGGGGTGGATGATCCACACTCGGGCGGTTGATCGGCAATTGGGGCAGAGCATCCGGAGCCAGGCCAGAACCCAATGATTGGAAACAGGAGATGACACAGAGGAGATGCAATACAGAAAGTCCATGACATGAAGATGCAGGTGGCCATTTTATTGTCATTCTGAGTGATCCGCTCCTACAGATAGGATCCTCTGCCATCCTGCTGCTCTGTACACCCTAACTGCCCCCAACAGTAGATGAGAGAGCACTCCCCTTCAGTGACCAAGAATTGGACATCTTAGCTGAGGGGGTGCTGAACCATTACCCTCCGCTTTATGGGGGCCCGGAGGACCAGCTGAGCAATGCAGTACATGTTTGGCTCTGGGAGCAGATATCGCAGTGCTGCAGTGCAGTGGGCATTAACCACCAGTGGGCAAGGAACTGCTGCAAACGCTAGGAGGACCTGACATGCTGGGCCCAACTGAGGGCCCAAGAACTGTAGGACCAGCCCTCCCAGCCCTGCGTGCACTGGCCCCACCTCACGCCACTATACAAAGAGAGTCCTAAGAATAACCTGGCCAACCCTCCATGCTCAGCTGGAGGAGATGGAGCAGCAGAGATCTGGTACGTCCATGGGCTCCATACTCTGTGTGGTGGCATGGTGTGAGTGATGACTGAGCTGTGCCAACATGTATCACATGTCACCATTTATACATTCTGAACAATTGCTGCAGCAGTCATAAGGCCCCTGCCCCATAGGAGCCCACTGGAAGCACTGAGCAGAGTACATCCTGGGACTTGTACTGTTCAACACACTACAGGGTAAATAGCCATACCTCTTGCATGCATATGAAGTTACACAATGCCAACACTATAACTAGTGAAGCAAGGGCCTCGTCAATGCTGAGTGCAAGGGCAAAGGGATGGTCCAGTCACTGACCATGTGGGGTCAAGAGGTCATGTTTTGTATCTCAAGCTGTTACTTGAATGCCTTTGATGTGTCTTTCATCAATGTGCAATTTAATGCCATGTATCTTGGAGTAATGGCTGACTTTGGAGTACTTGTCTCATAAAAATTAATCCTAACATTTCCAAGGGTAAATAAATGCAGATGTCTGCGCAACAGTGGCTTGTACGTCTCATGTAACATTTAGCTAAGCTGATCTAATTTGTCTCACATGTCAACTGGTGTATAGAAAAAACAAGCTAAATTGACCTGTCAAATGTGGAACATGTCATGTAGATTGGCTGATATTTTCAGGGATCCACCTATAAATGTATCCACAGCTTAACAAAGGTCAGTACCAAGGCCTGTTTTTTACATGTATGCCCATGCAAGCATTTATGTGGATTCAGACTATGCGACTCCCCAGATAACATATGATTGTTTGAGACTATCAATTCTGCACTTGACAAGGTTGTCATACTCATAGTTCATGATGGACAGCCCTATCCAGATTGTATTCCATCTCCACTTGCAGACATACTTGTGAAAATGACTTGGTAGTGAGAACTGAACCCTTGAACCAATTTAGCAAGGGCACATGAGCTTCTTTCCATTCTTTCACACATACAGCTTCTGTGGCCCCTGATAATCTGGCCTAGATATTGAAATTTGCTTAAGGATTGGCTTTTTTAAAACAGAAGGGCATACCACCCACAATTGTGACAGATATTGAAGTGTGTGTGATGTCTGGCATATCAGTTATTGTGCACATACATTTGGAATCTAAGTCACCTGATATTGGTCAGTGTGATAAACGGAGTACAGAGTCAGCACTTGCTTTTGATACTCATGTACCTTGCCTACATTTGTACACCAACTACATAATGTTCTCAATTCTATTTTAGTGGACCCGGCTGACCATGAACACCAAGAAGAGGACTGGTGACAGAGATGAGGTTCCTCTGGACATTGGTGGGCACGACCTTTGTCTTCAACAGAAGAAGAGGAAGAGGAGGAGGGACCAATCACATCAGGAGTCAGGGGAAGTGTGCCCACCCGGATGAATTCAACTGAGAGTGGCCAGGTGGAGGCTGCCGAAACTGTAAGTGGTGCTCAGAACTGGACACCTCTGGCCAGGGAGGATGTCCCCTGTCCTCTAGAATTCCAAAACTCTGACTTGCTGGAGGTGACCCCACCACAGGGAGATGAACCACCTGATCTCTCCCTGCCACATGGTGCCCCCAGTTCATTGGGGCACCCAGCTGCTACCCCTGCCACCATCCCCCTTCGAGTACCTACCAGAGTCCCAGGAGGAGCTCCCATGCCGCCGACACCCCACATACCTCTTGTTGTACCCAAACCTCTCCCTGTGCTGTTGCTACATCCCAGGAAGGGATGGTGGCAGCTGCAGGGGAGCAGGTCATCTTCTGTATGATCCTACATTAGATCCATGAGGAAGTACATGGGATCTGACAGGATATTCCCCAGAACTTTGATGCCCTAAATGCCAGCATCACTTCCTTGGGTGCAGCCATATCGGCCCTGTCTCAGTGTCCATCCCATACAACCCTCCATGTCTCGTCTCCCTGTTTGTGTTCCCACATTGTTTCTTCCAATAACCCTCATACCCCCTGTGCATCTCAGTCTTGTGGGGTGTCAGGTTCTCCAACGGCCAGCCAGGAGGACGCCACCAGTGCCGAGATTCTTATTGCCATGGCAAATGAGGATGAGCAGGAGTACATTTGACTGAACTTGATATCGTGACTATGACTTGACATTTATTTTGTCCCCTGCACATAGACTATTTACTGTGACATTTCCTGGTGTGTAATCTTTATTTTGCTCAACCCCTACCATATCCCCCAATGATGAGCATTATATGATTTAGGGGGTCATTCCGACCCTGGCGGTACAAAACCGCCAGGGTCGCGGATGACGGAAGCACCGCCAACAGGCTGGTTGTGCTTCCAGGGCCATTCTGACCGCGGCGGTAAAGCCGCGGTAAGAAAAGGGGAACCGGTGGTTTCCCGCCGGTTCTCCCCTGGCCCAGGGAATCCTCCATGGCGGCGCTGCTTGCAGCGCCACCATGGGGATTCCGACCCCCTTCCCGCCAACCTGTTTCTGGTGGTTTTCACCGCCAGCACCAGGATGGCGGGAACGGGTGTCGTGGGGCCCCTGGGGGCCCCTGCACTGCCCATGCCACTGGCATGGGCAGTGCAGGGGCCCCCCAACAGGGCCCCATACAGATTTTCACTGTCTGCTTTGCAGACAGTGAAAATCGCAACGGGTGCCACTGCACCCGTCGCACCCCTGCAACTCCGCCGGCTCCATTCGGAGCCGGCTTCCTCGTTGCAGGGGCTTTCCCGCTGGGCCGGCGGGCGGCCTTTTGGCGGTCGCCCGCCGGGCCAGCGGGAAAGTTGGAATGGCCGCCGCGGTCTTTTGACCGCGGGGCGGTCATTCGGCGGTAACCGCATGGCGGGCGGCAACCACCGCCCGCCGCGGTCAAAATGACCGCCTTAGTTTTTTCCTTCATAATTGACAGTTTTTTCTTTTTCTTTATTTGAATATTCTGATAAAAACATATTCATCCCATCAACTTTGTTCTGTCTGTGCTCGAACCAGAGTATGCAAGTATATATATATAGAGTTGGATAGCTATGTCTTCCACATGACCAGAATGTGAATAGATGGTTCTAGTGATGAACATGTCCTACACATGTTGTTGACACAAATATTGTTTACAGCCACAATAAGCATCTAACCTTCATCAACTACTGTTCAACTCGATTTAAATTAAATGTGAAATATGTATTTTATTCACATAGTGCTGTGCACAAGTATATGATATTGCTCCAGGGGTATCTCACTTGTGTCTTCTCTGTTGAGGTGGTGAGGAATGTTGTGATTCAGCACTTTTCCTTGGTTTCTTAGTTGCAGGTGGGTGAAATTGCTGTACGGGGTAGGGTGTACCTGCACAGGGGGAGGGTGTACCTGCACAGGGGGGTGAGTCCTCCTCCACGTGGGGTGTCAACATGCATAGGGAGAGGGTCTACCTGCACAGGAGGTGGGTCTATGTGCACATGGGGTGGATCTACCTGCACAGGGGGTGGGTCTACATGTACCGGGGAAGGGTCTACCTGCACACAGGGTGGGTCTACCTGCACAGGAGGTGGGTCTATGTGCATATGGGGTGGGCCTACCAGCACAGAGGTTGGGTCTACGTGTACATGGGGAGGATCTACCTGCACAGGGAGTGGTTCTAACTTCACAGGGGGAGGGTCTACCTGCACAGGTGATGTGTCTATGTGCATAGGGGGTGGGTCTATGTGCACAGAGGGTCAGTCTAAATTCACAGGGGTGGGGTTGTATCCGGAAAGGGGTGGTGATCCTATAGAGGGGGGGTACCTGGACAGGGGTTGCAGACCCTGTATAGGAAGAGAGGATGTGACTGTGCAGTGGAGGGTCTTTGTAAGGGGTGTGTTCCCATTGTGGAATGCTGTGGGCCCACTGCAGTTTCCCTGACCAAAGGTTGAGGGTGAGATGGCGCCAGTAGATGTCTTGACTCCCCTCCATGCAGTGACTGTGAAGGATTTGGTATCAATTTAGTTATGCTCTCCATCATCTTCATAGCCAATGCATGGTGTCTTGCACTCTCCTCCCTCTGTATGACCATGATGTCATTCATCCTCTTCCCAATGTTGTCCCATGATCTATCCATCCTCTTTAACACCTGGGTCATTCTGTGCACCAACTGTGTGAGTTGGCGCATGTTCTGTAGTTAGGCAGACATGTCCAACAGTGTAACCCTAATGGCACAAATGTCCTGTCTCACATCTGCCTGCTACTGGAGGAAATCATACTCCTACTGTCCAACTTCAACTGGCAAGTGGGAGATTGTGAGTAAGAGAAATGTGCCTAGGGGCTAACTGTTCCGCACTAGGGCTGGCATGTCCCTCAATGTTGGAGTGAAGGGCTGGGAGGCACTGCCACAGTAGGAGTGTGTAGAGGAACCAACATGTCTGACTTGGATGTGAAGAGGTGAGGTTTGGGTTGGGATAGGTGACGAATGGGACATCCTATGGGGTGTAGGAGAAGGCACCATGCCAACCACAGCAGATGTGGATTTAGTACATAATCTGCATGGGCCAAAATGTGTGGTCAGGTGATTGGCTTCCACATCACTTACAGTCATGCCCTGATCTTCTGTCTCCTCTACTTTCTCTGCCTCCTCCTTCTGTGCTGTGCTGGCAGCTGACAATGCAGCTTGGAAGAGGAGTGGATTCGGCCTTTGGATTGCCACTGCCCATCACTGGTTGATGATGCTTCCTCTAAACTCAAGTCATTATCCTGACCACCTATGACACAGAGGTTGTAACAGGCTAAGTAAATGGCTTACAACATGATGAGGTGCAACATAGGGATTGAGTCAATTAATTTTCACGTGTACCATATGTTTGTGTACTCTTAGAAATGATAGTTCACACTGTGACATGGAGGTGTATAATACAGATGTACGTTGCAAATGCAAATCCACCACTTCTCAGCAAAGGTATGTGTTTGTTGAGATCCCCCTAGATGGCAGCTGCTGGACCGGGCTCCTTGGATGTGTTGCAGAAGAACTGGTCTATGATCCAGCAGCTTCAGAAAGAAGTGACAACAATGTTATTGTTCAGCATTTATAATATGCGATAATACATACGTGCAACACACATCACTGAACTTGTTGGGTATCCACACCAATGATGGGAAAGTGCAAAAATGGCAACATCTGCTCATCTCCTACCGCAAGGTTTTGGTTCTTGTTGATGGGTAAGGTATCAATAGATGACACTATATGGCTCACTTACCTGATGGACTGATGGCAGTGGGTTTGACTGCTGCAGTCAGGATGTCTCCCAAACTCCTGGACGATGCTGCAGGGACCACAATGGTATGTGTGTGTTAACATACTAGTTGGCTCATGTGATACACAATATTACCTAGTTCATTTCACAGGTTTATCACAGTTCTTGAATTCCGTGTACTATAACTATGACTTAACTTCTAACAATGTAGGAGATGTTGCCCTCCCCTGGCCATATTTGCGTACCAGTTTGTGTTGATGGTATGGGTCTCTCTGCTCCATGACATTGCCTCCCTGATGGTGCAGTGACCTGTGCTCTTGTGTGTGACTGTCCTCCGGCTGCATGTTGTAACAAAAGGGAAAGGTCATTAGACACAACCAAGATATGTGCTTATGTGCAACCTGTCACAATAGTATACATTGGCATTGACAAGCCATCGGCAGTGGTAAATGAATGAGGGACATTATCTATTACCATGCACTAGTGTTAAGTGGACGAGGCAGCAGTGATGGGCCACTGTTTGATACTGAGGTATTGTAATTGAGGTATTGTAATTTGCAATTGCCATTACATAGGATTCTGGTAATTGTAGTGTTATGGACTTTCTGAGACATGTGAGAGACAACATACAGATTGCACTTACTTAGGACAACATTCATGGTCACATTTTTAGAGCATCACTTACATTACTCATTTGGTGTCAATATGCTATCAGTGCATTTTACCTGGCACCACACTGCAGGCATCAGTCACAGGCAGGCCGTGGAGCAGGTGGGGGTCCATGGTAGACATTGTTTTCAAGTGGGGTAAGTCGGATGTGGGATCCAGTTTGTACACCAGGAAGAGCTCTAGCCACCTCTATCCTGGTTTACTTTTCCTTCACCCTCCTCTTCTCATCCTGCCACTTCCACTTGATGTCATTAACAGTCCAGATGTCCTCCCCCAGTGCAGTCACCGCTGTGGCCAAATTCTGCCCTAAGGCTTCCTTCTCTGAGGAACTTTTGATGAAGGGTGGGAGACCATGCAGTGTCTTGTAGTTCCTCACAACAAATTTGATCATCATGGTTTCCTCCTCCTCTGAGTAATTCCTCTTCCTCCTGGTGGGCAGAATGGCATCAGGATTTGTAGCAAAGGCACATTGTGGTTGTGGTGAAACCAGTTCCTTGCCTGTGTGCTGCTTTTATCTGGCTTCTGGGTCTGGGTTGCAGGTGGGATTAATAATGTACAGGTGCATGTGGTAACGATAATTCTGCCCTGGGTTGGATGCTCCGCCCCGAGTGCGGTTCATCCAAGAATTAGTCTTCCAAGGCCTATCAAGAGAGATAATATGATTCTATTGGTCTTCTATACCTATGTGTGAGAAATCAAGGCCATAGCGTCAAATGGTGTCATTAGTCTGTGGAGTCTTAGCACCCATAAACTAAGAATCAAGTATTACTTTTAGAATATGAACCTTAGTGGAATAAAGCTGAACAGTTCAAGCTTTATTCCGAGGAAGCATTGTGAGGTAGATAGTGATAATTCAGCAATACAACATACATCACTTTATAAATTGCTGCCCGATGAGTGCTTTAACTTGCAAAAAGGAAAAGTACTTAATTATGCAAAAAACTAAATATTTCACATAAATTATGTACATACTGGTATATAGAAAAACCTATGGGTATACCGGCTAAAACATTTTATTACCTACTGGGGATACGGAACAAAGAGAGCTCATAAGGTTAAGTAACCCCTAAATGCACTCTTGTCCTCCAAAGCTGGAGCCTTTTCTAATGATCTGCACACAGAAAGTCATTACCCTAAAAAACAATGCCATTCCTATGTTGGTAAAAGAAAACAGGAGGAGTGCATTAATAAAGCATTAAGCTTATGGGTTTGTCACGGTATTGCTATAAAGATTATAAACCATCAATGTATGGAGCATTTCAATATCTGTAATAATTTCTTCCATAAATACACACCTGAACTTATTGCTACTTTGTTAATACAATATTATTGAAGAAGGAAGCAATAAACATTTCAGTCACAGCATTATTTTTTATATGAAAGAATCTAGTCTAGAACTCATGAAGAACTTAGTAGCAAAGACCCATTTACCTTAGAGTCTCTGAGCCTCACCTTTAGGAGTATTTAATTCACCAAAACCATTTTCCAGGGTTTCTAATTCTTTGACCCTGAAGTGACCCTTAGACATAGGTAGACATTTCAAAATTGCATGTGGGCTTTTGAGAATTATGAGAGACTCTCCACGGCTACTGATTGATCCCCTGGCACAATGTTTCTCTTCCTGTAGTCCCTCTTGGGGCACCGCACACCAAATATGTGCATTTTGCAAGGCCCTTGCATGGGCTTCTGGGGAGGACTATTTGGTCCCAACAAGTTCCTTGCCTCTGCCAGAAATCTGTCCAATATGTATTGCAGCTAGTACATTTTATCTCTTCATTATGCTTTGTTTAACTGTGCCAGGTGGTGGAGTGATATTATCCTTAGAGCATCTGCTAAGTGAACAAGTCTCTGTCTCTGAGCTTTGCACTAGTCCCAAACATCAGGTTGATGTTATGAGCTGAGCAATCTCAGGCTCAGTCCCAGGTTGAGTCGCAGTTTGAGGCCAGCACTGCACTCTACTCTGGTGTCTTGTGGAACATTACATTCTCCCACATTGATCTCCATCTTCTTCTCATACTTCACATGTCAGCACATGTTACAGTGGGTTACCCTCATAGTGGGCATCTCTGGAAATCACTCCCTTGCAGACCCCATTCCTCATTGGCCCAAACACTCTTTAGGCAAATTAGTCAGGTTCTCCTCTGCCAGGGAAATATTGGAAAGTCGGTACAGCTTAACTAGTGAAAACATGGCTGGCCCCTCCCTCAGAGTGACCCACAAAGCCTTAAGCTACCTGTGGGTGAAATCAGGATCCTACTTGTGGTCAGGTGCTCCCAACCTCCAGAGCATTGCTGCAACTCTTCCGAACACCCACAAGAATGGTGGCAGAACATTTCAATTAACAATGAAACACATTTTAGATTTTAGAATACTTTAGAGCAATAACAAACAAGAACAGAATTTGCACAACAAGACACTTTGAAAAAGAACACAATTCTGACTGACAAAATACTTTTTCTTTGCAATTGACATGATTGAAAAAATAGGGACAGGGGAGCAGATAAAAGAAAACTACTCCAACAGCAGTTGTACTACATCATCTCTTTAAAAACAATGTACACCAACCACAATGATATTACATCATCTTTTTAAAAACAAACCTTGTAAGAGGATTAAACTAGAATAAGAAACTGTTTGTACATCTTGATTATTGGCATTACAAAAAAAGAGATTTTAGTCAAGACATTGACAATTGTATAGTTATAAACATATAGACTGGAAACAGATGAGAGAAATGTAATTAAATATGACAGAAAATGAACAATTCAAATTTCAATCTGCAGTCAGACGCCTAATCATTCAACTGAGTTACGAACAAACTCATCTTAGTAATGTAAGCTATTTCCCAATAATAAAATAAAAGGAACACCAAAACAGGACTATGCAGGGCACAAATACAACAATGAAAAGTATTGAATTAAATGAAAGCCCAAAAGAGGGTCAAATGTTATACAGTATTTAGCATGGAACATTTTAGTGTTTGACTTCCTATTACACTGGTAGTGTGCTTCAGGCACCAGTCAGATAAAGGGATCAAGGACTCCTGGCCTCTAAGATCTCCAATGCGTTTCTAATAATTTCTAATGTTTTTTATGGTTTTTACATTGTTTTTAACTGCTCCTGAGCAGGGAGCTATAAAAAGCCTACACTCTGCCCTTCTGTGCTGACAGTCAGCAACCTCCTTAGACCAGATACTTACTTCAGCAGCATCTTGTGGCTCTCAAGGCAAACTGAACTTTCATCCTGCACTCCATGGGCCCCATCCTTACTGGCTACTTGCAGGGCACCAGTGTGTCTACCAGAAATCAAGAAGGACCTCCTTCATCGATAGAAACAACAGGCCCACTACAAAGAAGTCAAGGGACCCTTCACCTTCAGTTTTCCCAGCAAGTCCACCCTCTACCATTACCAAAGGGAGAGGGCAACCTTGTGCCACTAGCTCTTGAAATCACCAGTGATCTGGTTCATCCTTCCTTTTCCATGCTTCCCTCATCTCTCAAAGTCTGACACTTTCTAGGGGCAGCCAATATCTGGCCAACCCATGTGCATATCATATGGAATTAGCTGATGATCTGGAATGACTCTCCCTGTAACTTGGCAACATCCTTAATTGGAATGCCATATTGGCTCCTTCTCACTAAGGGCCTGATTTAGATATTAGCAGACAGGTTACTCCATCACAAATGTGACGGACATAAAATTGAATCATAATACAGCAGATGGGATATCCGTTACGTTTGTAACACAGCAAACACATCCTCCAAACTCTAAACTAAACCCTTAGACTTCAATTGAACCCCTAGTGTCATTAATGCCAGAGACCTGACAGTCCCCCACATTTGCACCTGCGAGAAAGACATGCTAAGGCTTGTTAGTAAATGTCAGCTAGTCTCCTACTGCAGATATCTTACTGCCCCCTTCCACTCCTAAGAGCAAGCAATTCCACTCTAGTGGTCCAATTGTACAGGAAGAGGCTTCGAACTGCCAGGTGGTCAGCAGAGTATTTAATTTGACCCAACCGTTCAAAAATTCAAATCTCATTAGGGCAGACTCAGAATAGTATCATAAATGACAAAGTACTTCACGTAGACTGCAAATGGACAAATTAATATGCTATGTGGTTGGAGCACTTTTAAACAGAGAAAAAAGCATGTCAATCACTTTTAAATGCTGAGTCAATCCAAAATTAGATTTTGTGCTATTTTCAATTGAAGTGTACATTTTATTAAACTCTACAGACTTTGGGGCAGATTTCATAGTGTTATATTGCCCTGTGTTACACCAGGTAATACAATAGCAAATAAAAACTAAAGTCAGATTTACCAAGCAACACAAGGACAGCTTGAGTTCTCTAGGGTGCTTGGTAAATCTGGGGTGATGCAAGGAACCTCACATTGCTGCCCTGCGTTACTCTGCACCAGTGAGGCATTCCATAGGTTGAGCAGGGGCATCCCCATGCTCCCACCTATGGATTTTGATTGCATTCCCATATTTACCATGAGTAGTAGCCCTGGGAATGAGGCAAAATGCTATGCCTTCCCAGGTGAGGCATAACAAGGAGAAATATGTTTATTTCTCCTCTTTTTTTTCTTTATGTAAGTGGAATATTTCTAGTGAGATGCCCATTTCAATAATAAAACCAACATTTGCCATGAACATTTTATTCTGAGCCCTATGTACAGCAGGGTACCTGTGCACAGATACCAGGCTGAATTAGACAACAATCTTCCTCAATCACCTACATATATGTGATTAATTTAGAATACAGGTGTTCATGTAAAGCCGCTAATGGTCTCTTATTGGGCCATGATTTACGAGATAGGAAGTGGTGAGTGAACATGTACCCCCCACTCCCTACGCCTTATTAGGAAACGGGGGCCTCATTCCCTAGGGATGTATATTTTTATAAAGGGGACACAGGCCGTGTGTCCCCTCCTTCCTGAAACTATTATGGTCCCAGGACCCTTCACCAGAGGCACCCACCATGCCCAACATTGAGGGACACGAGGGGAACTCCATTGCCCCGTGGCCCCAGCCTACTCCCCGTATGATGCAATCCCTGTATTACCACGTGGAAGGAGCAGTTATTTATGCTGTTTTCTCTGGTTGGAAGCAATTTCTTGATCTGTTCCCTGCCCATAGTTATAGTTACTGTTATCTGGTTAGCAACTGAAAAAAATGTGAGTAACATGGTCTACTATTGATAATAATTTGAAGGTGGTGGTAGATAAATTGTAAATGAAAGTTATAACTATACATTTCAAATTTTTAAGGTTTGTGAAGCTTAAACTTGGTTTTTATAGCGAAAATGCATTTTTCTAACTATATAAAAAATTTAATAAAAATGTGTTTAAAATTTTAGAGTCCAGTGTCACAAGTGGAGAGTTGTACAATACAGTGGAGGAGAGTGTTGTATAGTCTTTTGTCATAGACTGGAGTACTGTACATTGGAATCGAGTGTAGTAGCGCAGAGTGTAATGGAGTATCATCAAGTGGAGTAACATACAGTACAGTGGAGGGGAGTGTTGTAGAGTGGAGTGCCATGTCATATAGTACAGCAGTGTATTGTAGAGAGAAGTTGAGTGATATGCTGGTATATTTCATGCAATGTAGAACAGTAACAGAGTTTTGGGGCATAAAGGGTTAAAGCATGGCATAGAGTAGCATAAAGTATAGCACATTGATGTAGAGTGAAGTTGCTTACAGTGGAGCAGAGTGTCAGACAGTGGAGTGACATAAAGCAGAAATCTGTACAGTGGTGTAGAGTGAGATATAGTGTAGTAGAGTTGAGTATAGTAGAGTGGGGTACACTGGAATGGGATAGTGCAGAACAGAGTAAAGTGCCATAGAGTGGAGTGGCATGTCATGGACCATAGTGGCATTGAGTGTAGTAGAGTAGAGAGGTGCAGAATACAGTGAAGTAAAGTGTCATAAATTAGAGTCCAATGTTGTAGAGTGCAGTGGGGTTTCATACTGTTTTGCAAAGTGATGTACACAACACTAGAGTAGAGTGGCATACAGTCTAGTTGATCTTTTGTAGAGTGGAGTGGTGTACAGTACAGTACAGTGTTGTTAAGCGTGGTTCAGTGGATTGGCATATGGTATTGTATAGTACAGGGGCATACAGTGCCGTACAGTAGAGTGGTGTACAGTGGAGTAGAGCTGAGTACTGTATCAGAGTACAGTGGATTAAAGAGGGGTGATTTGGCTTACAAAAAGTTGCTTACAGTATTATATAGTGGACTAGAGTATTGTAGAGTGGAGTAGAGTGTTGTACAGCGGCACACAGTATAGTACCGTACTGTACAGTGGAATGAAGGGCTACGGACAGAAGTGAAGTGTCAGAGAGTGGCATGCAATGTAGTAGAGTGTTGTAGAGTAGAGTAGCATAGAGTACAGAAGGATATGAAACAATGGAGCTGCATGAAGTGCATTGTTATAAAGTAGTGTACAGCAAGGTAAAGTCTCACACACTGGAGTAGAGTTGAGTGTAATGGTGTAATGTAGTGTGGAATACAGTACAATAAAGTGTATTAGTGTGTTAAGAGTAGAATGGCATGGAGAGAAGTGCACTGCCGTAGCATAGGTAGTAAACTATTATAAGCTTGAGTAGGGTCTTGCACAATAGAATGGAGTGCTATGCCTTACGGAAAAGTGTTGTATAGTGCAATAGAGTGCTGGACATTGGAGTGTATGGGCATAGAGTAGAGAACAGAGTTGAACAGTAGAGTGTACAGAAATAGAGTGGAGTAGAATATGTTAGCGTTCCATGAAGTGTGGGAGACTTTTATAGAGTGAAGTTATATATAATGGAGGAGAGTGGCATTCAAATGAGTGACACAGTGTAGAGTGGCATACACTGTAGTGGCATAGAGTGGATTACCTTTAAGTGGAGTAGCATACAGTGGAAAAGCATGAAGTGGAATTCTGTACAGTGGTATGTAGAAGAGTGCAGTGGCATAGAGTGGAACAGTGGATCATCATTGGGTTGCATATATTGAAGTGGCAGAGGAAACTGTTACAAATTGTAGTGGCATATCATACAGTACAGTAAAGTGCTGTGTAGTACAGTGTTGGAAACTGTCATAGAGTGGAGTAGAGTGTTGTACAATAGAGTGTATGGGCATAGAGATGACTGCAAATTTGGACAGTGGAGTGTACGGGCATAGAGTGAAGTAGAGTCTAGTAGATTAGAATAGAGTATAGTAAAGTTTGGCAGAGTGGAGTTATATAGATTGGAGGAGAGTACAAAGGAGTAGGGTAGAGTGGACTAGCATTCGGTGGAGTGACATAAAGTGGATGGGTATAGAGTGGAGTACAGTGGAATGGCATAGAGTATAATTGCGTAGAGTAGAATAGCATAGAGTGGAGTGGAGTGGCATATTGTGGAGTGATAAAGAATGGAGTTGTGTACAGTGGAATGAGGTAGAGTGAGCTAGCATGCAGTGGAGTGGTGTGGAGTGGAGTAGTGTCCAATGGACTAGCATAGAATGGTGTAACATAGAGCGAGGTGGTGTACATTCGAGTGGCATAGAGTGGAATATCTTTAGTGTAGTGGCATATAGAGGTATAGAGTAGAGTGCAGTGGCAGTGGTATACAGTAGAGTGGTATAGACTGGAATAGCATTTTGTAGAGTAGTATACAGTGCAGTGTCATACAGTGAAGTGTGTAGACTGGAGTGGCATACACTGGAATGGGGTAGAGTGTCATAGCATACAGTGGTGTAGTGAACAGTAGAAAAACATCCAATGGAATAACAAGGAATGGAAAGGAGTAGAATGCAGTGGCATAGGCTGAAGTGGTGCACAGTGGAGGAGCATACAATGAAGTAGCATACAGTGGAAGAGCTTAGAGTGGAGCTGAATACAGTGGAATCGGTTTGAGTAGGATAGCATATACTGGAGTAGCATATAGTGGAGTTGACATCCATCGGAATGGTGGAGAATCAATCAGTCGTAGTATTTGTAGAGCACGCTACTCACCTGTGAGGGTCTCAAGGCGCTTTTGATGGGGGGGGAGTTCCTACTGCTCGAACAGCCAGGTCTTGAGGAGTCTCATGAAAGTCAATATGTCCTTGGTCTGCGGTAGGTGGACGGAGAGCGTGTTCCAGGTCCTGGTCGCGAGGTAGCAAAAGGATCTGCCACCGGATGATGTCCTGTGGATGCGTGGTACGATGGCGAGGGAGTGATCGGCGGAGCGGAGCTGACGGTTCAGGTGTAGAAGGTGAGACGATTGTTGAGGTATGCAGGTCCGGCGTTGTGGAGTGCTTTGTGGGCATGGGTTAGGAGTTTGAATGTGATCCTTTTGTTGACGGGGAGCCAGTGTAGGTTTCTCAGGGGGGCTGTGATGTGTCTGTGGCGGGGGATGTTGAGGATGAGGCATGCGGAGGCGTTCTGTATCCGTTGCAGTCTTTTCTGGAGAGCTGCTGTGGTTCCCGCGTACTGGGCGTTGCCGTAGTCCAGTCTGCTGCTGACGAGGGCCTGGGTAACCATCCATCTGGATTCGGTGGGGATCCACCTGTAGATTTTGCAGAGCATGCGACAGGTGTTGAAACAGGGGGACGAGTTGGTGTTGACTTGCTGGGTCATAGAGAGCGATGAGTCAAGGATGAAACCCAGGTTGCGGACGTGGTTTGTGGGCGTTGGTGCGGCTCCCAGTGAAGGTGGCCACAAGGAGGCGTCCCAAGTGGAGGGGGTGGGGCTGAAGATGAGGACCTCCGGCTTACCTGAGTTAAGTTTTAGTCGACTGTTCTTCATCCAGTTGGCTACGGCCTTCATTCCCTCGTGGAAGTTGGTTTTAGCCGTGAGGGGTCCTTGGTGAGGGAGAGGATCAGCTGGGTGTCATCAGAGTAAGAATGGCACATACTGGAGTAGCATATAGTAGAGTGGCATACTGTGAAGTGGTGTACACTGAAGAGTCATAGAGTAGAGTTCCATAGAGTGAAATAGCATAGAGTTGACTGGCCTAGAGTGGAGTTGTGTACAGTGTAATGGCAAAGAGTGGAGTGGTGCAGAGCGGAGTGTTGAACAATGGAGTAGCACAGCGTATAATAGTCTAAAGTGGAGTAGCTTGCACTGGAGTCGGGTATTATGGACTGGTGTAGACTTTGGTATACAGTGGTATGGGGTAGAGTATAAGAGCAAACAGTGGATTAGCATACATTGGAGTGGGGTCCAATTGAATAACATAGAATGAAGTGGCATAGAGTGGAGTGCCATACACTTTAGTGGAGTAGAGTGGAAAATCATGCAGTGAAGTTGCACACAGTGCAATAGCATACAGTGGAATTTTGTAGAGTGGAGCGGCATGCAGCAGAATAGAGTAGTGTGGAGTGGCATACAGTGGATTGGTATAAAGTGGAATAGAGTATAGTGGAGTAGCATCCAGTGGAGTAGCCTTCAGTGGAGTGACATAGAGTAGAGTGGCGTATAGTTGCACTGCATGCAGTGTAATAGCATAGACCGAAGTGATGTAGAGTGTAGACTAGTACAGTGGGGAGGCGTGGAGTGGTATAATGTGAAATAGCATTTAGTAGAGTGGTTACAGTGGTGTGGTATACAGATGTATGTGAAATTTAGCAGCAATTTAGATTATGGTGTGCAAAGTAATACAAAACAATGAACTGTGCTCCGTTGTATTTCTTCAGATTTACCAATCAGTGCAGAGCAATGCATGGTTGCCTTGCATTCCTATGTAAATCTGACTTAAGTATTGCATTGCCCATGAAACACCATGAGTGATGCAAGGATACTCCAATCCAAGAATACAGCTACACCTTAGTTATGTTTTGGGCCATGGTATACCGTGATAACTTTGCAGTATACCATGGTACACGGGAATGACACACCAGTATATAATTGGGTAATGGCTGTGTTTTGAGAATGAAAAAGAAGACATATTGTTTTTACTACACTTTGGATGTTTTCACTGTTTGGAGTCCTAGATATAGGTAAGTAGTGGATCCCTAACTATTATCACATTTTGAAAGCAGTAATTGGTAGGGAAATTGCTTTATATATTTTTTAATAAGTTTATGACCACGTACTGTGGTAGTTTCACAAAATGTAGTAAAATTCTACCAAAGTACTGCAGTGACAGAAGTCACTAAGTTTAAATGCCTTATAGTTTAAAAATACTTACCTTACTCAACTTCAGTACCCACAAAGCATCATCTCTTCACCATAATGTATAATCCTGCCAACTTTCATGTAAATTCTTTCAGCAGTTTTCACGCTACGTCAAATACAATAGTCCATGGAAAATACATTGGTGGAAAAATGTATTTTGGGAACCCCTTTTATCTTTGCATCCCCTTAATGATTCACCACAAAAATTTACAGCATCTCAAAATATAGAAAACGCTATGGGTGTGGGAAGTTTTGTGGTGATTCATGAAATGGGTGGAAAGATATTAGGGCCATATGTACGAACACTTTTTCCCATAGACACAGAATGGGTAAAAACCTTTGCTACATCTGGCCCTTAGGGAGATAATATCCAGGGAATCCCAATCTGTCAGAATAATAACTATAACTAGGGGTGGCAATCGGATTTAATGCGATTTCCTTATTTTTATCTATTGTATTTTTTATGCATTTGTTCATAGGTTTACATAATCATGTGACCATAATTGTGTCTTTTAGTTTGTTCATGTTGCAGTTCTGAAACTTTAGATATGCAGTCTAGTTTACTCTTTGGGACTCTGTGCTACTTTTAGTAGGATTTGGTAGATATGAAGCTCTAAGTGAATGAAAGCCAGACATAAATATTACGATTATTCTTTCTTAATGGCCAATTATCATGTTCTCCGTATAGTAGTTTGTGTAGCTCAATGTTAGGTCACTTTTCCATTATGTTGCAATGAAGAACATAAGAAAGATGGTTTTTGTTTGGCATGTTGGCCAGTTTTATTTTGTGAGCCAGAGAGCATGCCAAGAAACTGATGTAAAGTAAGATCTATTCTATTTGTTATGTATTTGTTTACAGGTTTCCATTTGCATGTGACCATAAAAGGGTCTTTCAGTTGTTCATATGGTAAATCTGAAACTTTACATATCCAGTGTAATTTATTCTTTGGGCTTTCTTGCTATATATGTAGTAGAACTGTGCTACATATGAAGTCCAAAGTGAGTGAAAGGCAGTCAATGTTATTGTTATAAAAATTGAGATTATTATTTTTTGCTCAGTGGCCAATTACCATGTCCTCTAGATAGTAATCTGTGTGGCTCAGTGGTAGCTCATTTTTTGACTTTGCTGCACAGGGGTGCATAAGAAAGATGATTTTTGTTTGCCTTTTTGGCAGTTTCTATTTTGTGAGCCAGAGAGCATGAAAACAAAACTTGGTAAATTAAGATGTATTCTATTTGTTACGTAATTTGTTTTCTGCAAACTTAGTACCTTTAAATTACTGTTTTGTTCTACCGGCGAGTGTACAAATTGCCTTCCTAGCTTTTCCACATAGACTATACTAGACCTCACCTGCCCCACCCCCTACAAGGTTTAAAGATGAAATGCACCTCAGTGGCTAAACAGAGGGTGTTTAGAAGACTGCTTAATCTGCTTTGTCTTTTCTAACTGTCTATGGAAATTGAATATTGCGGTTGTTTTTGCCTTGAAAAAGTGAGTAGTTTAAATGTGTGAAAAGCTGTATTTCAGTGGCTTCAAATTTGTCCCTTACCTGAGAAGTAGAATCCCGAAGCTAGAAAGTGTGGATTGAGTCTGTGTGTATCCGAAGAACACTCTGACTAGAGGAGCACCTCCCTGCCACAGCAGCCTATGCTTAAGGATCACCTGCCCTTCTATAAGTTTCTATTGGATTTTTAATCTGTTGCTGTGATTGGTTGCTAGGGCTAGGATTTCTATTGGACTAACAGCTTAGGGTTTGAGTTTTTATTGGCTGTGATGGCTAGGTTTTTGATTGGATGCTGGGGCTAGGGTTCCCATTGGACTTTTGGCTTAGGGTTAGGGTTTTGATTGACTGTGGCTAGGGTTGTGATTGGTTAATAGGGCCAGACCTCCAAATGGCTCTAGGGGTTAGGGTTGGGGTTCTGAACGATTCGAGTTAAGGCTAGGGTTCCAGTAGGCAATAGGGCTATTTAAGCTTAGAGTTCATGGTGTCTCAGCAAGGGTGTCAAGGCTAAGGACTACAAAGACAAGGGCAGATGTCTGTTTGGGACTGTTTGGGCCACGTTGGGCTTAGAGCCAGAACCTCTGTCTAGTGTCTCCTTTCCCATTAACCTCTTTAATCCATCCTCATCCACAAACATCCACACACAATATAAGCAAAGGCATTTTACTCACATACCACAAACAAACCTCAGACAGATTTCAGCGTCTCAACAACCACTACAAAACCCCACAAACCACACCTATACACCCTTCTACCTCAATTTACAACACCATGCCAACTTCAGTCTCACACAAAACACAACTCTGTCCTATACAACTTACAAATCCACACATCACCAAAGGAACACAAAGCAATATTATACAGAAATTTAATCAATCCAGACACACACTCCCTGTTCATACAAAACACCAGCTCTATACTCTACTTCCTCCCAACAGATCTCTTTTCATTTCAACAAAAACTACACTCAGCCTTCCATTGTATCATCCACCAAAACCCTCCTCCTCTTTTAACAAAAAAACACACAAGCAATCATTCCTTATGCTCTACTCTAACACACATATTACCTCTTCCAGTGTTCAAATCTAATACAAACACTCATAGCACTTGCCCATACCCTCTTACACACTGCACACACTATTTTCCAAAACACATCACCACCCCATGTACAATTCAAATACCACTCACCAGCAGTACTTTACATACAAATCCTTCACAGAAATCTTCTACGTCAATATCTCCTCTCATTACTCCACAAAAACAAAACAAAACATACAAACCAGCACATCAAAATCACACAAACGTTCATAATAATTTCCACTGCAAATTAAAAACTGACACCCACTCCCACCTTTATGACTATGCTAATAGCACACATCCTAACCCATCTTTATTCCCACATTTTCTATCTTCACCAACACAAGCAATAAGAAATATACCAACACTAGAACTTTCACTTACCTGCCTATCATCCATTGCAAAATTTAGAGCCTTACAATATGACCCATATGCTCCACCACCACCCCTACCTCATACTCCTTTCTTCCTAAAAAGACGGAAACAAAATACACAGCATGCTACTCTTCACAACTTCTCATCCTCATTCCTCATATACAGTGCTACTCTTCAAAAACAACAGAACTTACCATCTCACTTTCAATCACCATCTCTGACACACCAAGACCTAACAAATGGCTTCTAAGCCTGCTAGTCAAGGAACACAATATAGAAAAACACCACTATTGTGACCCTCATACTGTATAGTTAATACCAGCACCAATGATACCCCTGCTACAAGTTCAAGATATATCACTCACTCCTCTACAAAACAGAGTCACACCACCACTAAAATACACTTTCTAAACTGCCTACTAATAAATGCTCAATCACTCTTTAAAAAAAAGCACCACATTTATGATCTGTTCACTGAAACAACCTTACTTACTCATCATAATAGAATCATGGTTGGGAGATGACATAGCTCCAGTGTTGAATGAAGCCGTTCCTCCAGGCTATCAAACTATCACACAAAATGTTTTCTGCAAAGGAGCGGGTCGACTAGCTGTTATATACAAGCAAACAATAAATCTCTGCAAAACAGACAACATTTTCATACAAAATATTAAGGACCTCTTCTCCAGATGCAACCCTACACCAACTTCCTCCTGCAATTTCTTCATTCTTTACAGACCACCACCTAGAAATGCAACATTCACAGGCACGTTTCGAGACACAGTCTCAAACCTTATAACACTCTACTCCAAACTATGCATTATTGGGAACCCAAACATTTGGTTTGACAAACAAAATATGCCCTGTCAAAAGCTATCATCATTTTCCTAGTCTAATTGAACCTACATCAGATTGTACACAATCCCACTCACATCACTGGCCATAGCATAGATTTCATTTTTGCAACTATAGAATTAGTTATCTTTCAAAAGATTACTCCAGTCACATGGACAGACTACCATTTGATAGCTTTCCAACATAAAACACCACAAATCAAAACTCCCAAGACTACTTTATATGCATCCACCTATTGACCTTGGAGCAAACCCAATTTTGAATACTTAGAAACACAACTAACAGCCAACACAGATCTACACAGAATAAATTCTGTTAAAAAACTCTATGGGTGGCTACAGGCGGCTTTCAATATCCTAATATCACTAAGAACAATAAACAGAACGGGACAAAAGAAAACATATACCATGGAGAAATACAGAACTAAAAAAGATAAAAGAACAAATCAAAAAGCTGCAGTGAACCTGACTCAAAACAAACAGCAATCAAGACAACCTTCACCTATGTAAACTTAACAGAATATAAAAATCAACAATTAAGAAAGCTAAAAAATGTACTATTCAGACAGAATTCAAAATTCTAACCCTGCAAATAAAGAATTTTATAAAATTCACTCAAAATTTCATAAACTTAAATGCCAGGAAGTTACTCATTCCCTTATTCAAGAATACACAGACAAACTGACAAATCATTACACAAGTAAAGCAGACACTTTGGACTCCTATTTAAATCAAAAGAAACCACCAGCGCCAAACCATTTCCAAAAATCCCTTATAATAGTAGGCCAACCCAGCCTCTGCATTCCTTCAAGCAAATATCGAAAAAGTGAATTTATGGATCTGGTCAAAGCAAGCACGTCTTCCGGCTGCCCTTCTGACCCTTGTCTACCACACATTTTCAAAAACATTCTTTTATCTACCTCTGCTGCCACAACATTCAGAAGAATTATCAATAATTCTTCAACTACGGGAATATTTTGAGAAGACCAAAAGAAGGCATGTATATGTCCATTATTAAAGAAAACCAACCTGGACGCACATGACCGCAACAACTACACAACCAATTACAAATTGGTCTTTCCTAGGCAAACTGATAGAAAGAGCAGTTTATGCCCAGATGTCACAGTTCATTAAAGATAACTTCATACTTTCAGACTACCAAACTGGATCCGCCCGGGAAGAGGCACAGAATCTGCCATCATTGCCATCTGAGATGACCTTTAACATACAGTAGTTCACAATGGAGTTGCTGCACTACTTCACTTGCTTTTGACACAGTTGAACAGTTGAACATGACACCCTAATACAAAGACTCTATGAAGCTGGTATAGAAGGGACTGCTCTCAACTGGATCAAATCCCACCTTTGAAACAGAACAAATTCTATTCATACTCTTCCTTTCTCATGCAAACGATACTTCACAAAAGCGGGGGCGGCACAAGTTTTAATCATCTCACCCGTGCTTTTTAAAATATATATATATATATATATATATATATATATATATATATATATATATATATATATCAGGAGCAGCAGGCAAAAGTAATACGGACCCTAAAGTACAAACAGTGGTTGAGGAATTGGGCTTTTTATCCATAATGATGAAATGGAACCTGAGGCCAAGGGTGAATCAAAAGGTAGAGAAACAGAAGAAATCAAAGATCAAGAAAGAAAGAAGGCTGGCCCCTGTTATATCTCCATGTGCCCACCCCGAGGACATAGCTGTTCGATTTTGCTTTGTCGGGAGCTGGCAATTCCCCCAAGAAAAAGTAAAGCAGCTGTGAAGCTCCTGCTTGCAGAAAACAGAGATTTCACCTGTTTCCCTGCATGCAAATATGCAGAAACAGATGAAAACGTTGCTCCCCCAATCAGGGAGCTGCTATTTCAAGCAGCTCCCTGCTTCCAGCAGTCCACTCTTCCTAAAATATTTCATTCTAAGTACATCATTCATCAAAACCTAAAAACCTTTCTCTCTCTCTCATCCTGTGCAGCCAACCCCTGCTGCGCATGGCCACCCCCCAGTGCACATGGCGTAGGGTTGGGTAGAAATAGGAGCTTGACTGCAGGGCCAGCTTTCAGGCCAGACCCTGCAGCCAACAGCCGCTGCACACGGGCAAAGGCTGTGCATGGCATGGGGGTGGGTGGTTATAGGTATTGGCCGTAGGGACTGGGTACATGCCAGGCACTGTGGCCAATTTCTGCCATGTATGACCAAATATTGTGTGTGGCATGAGGTTAGGTGGTTATTGGGGTTGGCCACAGGACATAGGCCCAGGCCAGGCCCTGCAGACTGGCACCCGCTGCACACTGCTGGGTTTGGTGGGGGTACGAGTTGTAGTTGCCTTAGGCCACGAGTTATAGTTACTTGAAATAACTATAACTATAACTGCTGAATTTCTATGGTTTTGTACACATACATTCAGAATGTAAATATAAAGTCCATGTAACATTTGATTTTTTCCAGTGAATTTCTATTTTTTTTAATTCTATTTCCTAACTATAACATCACTGTAACCTATGATTTTTTTTCAGTGAATATATATATGTCTATATATTTAACCATAATCAATATAAACATTCATTAAGCAGTGCTAAAAGAGTATGCATATATATGAGAGACAATAAAAGTAGTTACTATTAATATTTGTTCAAAGAAATACACGTTTAGATGCATACAATTAATCCAATTATAAATGTTTACATACACAGGGATATGCAGTATATTTCTGTTTGAGTATGGTGGCTATGTAGGAAAGAGCCGGCTCTTGAGTAGTCATCTGAAGATAATATAGTTATCTGTGGATCTTATATTTAGGGGTAAAGAATTCCCTAGTTTGCCCACTTGAGCAGAGATAGATGTACCGCTTATTGTCTTTTTTTTTGTATGGTGGGAATTTGAGGGGTAAAAGCAGAAACACGTGTTCAGAGCACTAGCTGCACCTACTAAGATGAAAAACTACAGACTACTTAATGAAGTACAAACAAACTTGTACTACATTTACCATGATGCAATGGGGGCTGATTGCATGCTGGAGTGTGTGGCAGAGTGCTCCCAAATGTTTCTTGTTTAAAAATGCTCCCTTGAGTCACGGAGCGATGAGCTCTGGTTGCAGTACCTGCATGCCAGTGAGTGGTACTGAAACTTGAAAGGACTTTTGGCAGCATTTCCAGCAACCCCAGATATAAACCTGCTGCCCTCTGCTGATTTTGGGCTAAACCCAGAAACACATGTCCGGAGATATACAGCACTAGCTGCATCTACTAAGGTGACAAACTACAGACTACTTAATGAAGTAAGCCCTTTCTCCGCCCACAACAAGTGTCCCTCCCATCAAAACAAAAAATTTAAAAAGGGTTTAAAAGAGTGTTTTCTCCATGTGGGCCCAGAGATAATTAAGGCTTATCTCTATCTGTGCCACCCTGTGGTACTGGTGCGCAAGGTTTTGGAGAATGCGGCACTGGAATATGCAGACTGAGTGTAAAAAGAGTACAGCAGTGGTAGCAAATGGATGGGCTGTTTCCAGCTGGCAGTGGCACTGGCAATGCTGCTGGGAGGCCAAAGGCGCTGGCAGCAGGTTGGAAGAGCTCGGACCCATGGGAATGAGCTCCCGGGCCTTGTCCTCCTTCCCCTGAAGTGCCACCAGCTGCCGATATTCTGTGCAGATGGCTTTCTGCCTCTGCCACCACACTCAGACCACTATCTCCTGGCATGTATGAGTATGTCCACCAGGAGTACCTATAGCAAGAAAGAAAAAGGAAGATTACAAATTGAAAACAGTGCTCTGTGCAAACGATTGTTTAAAAAGTAGAGTGGCACAGTAGCAGTACATTGTTTGTCCCCTTGGCCATCGGAATTTGATATAGCAGTTTACAAGTCACATGGACATTTTTATACCAACACATGCCTCACTGTAGTTGACAGATCTCAAAAGTGTAAACTTTGAACTGGCATAAATCTGTTATGAAAGCAATGAAAATAACTCATTTGTACATAAATGTAGAACAGCCCCAAATTGGATTTTTTGTGTGTGGCTGGGACAGGACTTTCAAATCAATAAAGGACTGAAGTACTAGAAGGTAATAGAGTGAGCACTGGGAGGGAAGGGAACACACCTTGTTTTAAGTCTGTAATGAACTGACATCTTTGCAAATGTTGCATTAACTGAAGGAGATGCACATTGCACAGCAACACTATTGCACTGCAGTGCTTAAATGAACCACGCTGCAGTTATGTCATTTTTTCCAGCCACACTGACCACCAGTGCAAAAGGCCACCGGCAGCACTAGTGCACCGGTTGTTGCAGTGATCGGAGGGGGAGAACCCGTGGCAGCAGGGATGGGGGTTGGTAAGTCATATTGCTTGCTTTTTGACAAATATTAGTATGCTCACTGCAAGGGCATTTTTTGTGAACCCCGTTCTTTAGCAGCTACAGTGGGGTTGAGTTCTTAATGGCCTCTTCTATCTGCAACTCAGCAGACAAAAGCTCATAATGAATTGATGCTAACAATGATGGTTTGATGGAAAAGGGAAAGAAGGATAGATTGATAAAAGGAAGGATAGGTGAAAAGGTATACAAGTGAAAGGATGTGTAGGTGTGTGAAAGGATGCGTATGTGGGTTACAGGAGATTCATGGGTGTGTGAAAGGATGGATAAAAGGGAATAAGGGTGAGCAGTTATGTCATAGTAGTACGAGTGACTAATGGGCAGGCAGGTATGATGATGGGTGGGATGATATACATCTGCCTTGCTTAACAACTATAGTGAGTTAGGGAAGTTCAGGGAATATTAAAATACCCCCCCAATTTGAACAAAATCTTTGATAACCAAGACAACTAAGCAAAGTAGGTGAATAGACCTGTCCCTCACCAGAAGATCTCCCTTACTTATTGATCCAGGCAATTATCCATCCATCTTCTTATTGTTCTAGTCCCCCTTTGATACCCAACATTTAAGCTTTAGATTCTCTCTCATCCGGGCCTTTACCATTCCAATCCATCCATCCATTCATATTTCAACCCATCCATCCATAAACTCACCTATTCAGTATCCATTCTTTCAACCATCTTTTCACCGATCCATATATTTACCCATGCATAGTTTATTACCATCCATCCATCCTTTAATCCACCGAGCATCCTTTGATCTATCCACCCTTCACCCACTGAGGTATCCTTTTTCAAGATACACTCAAAAGGGAAATGCCTGTAAGTGTAAAAAATCATATTATTTGATGTGGGTGACTGCCCAATTCAAGAAATAATTACAGCTCCTGACAGGTTGAGCCATCATATTCACTAACATAACTTGAGCTCAACCCACTGGCAGCTTTGGCACAGAGCAAACAGACTTAACTTATGGCAATGAGTACAGTGGTTATGCAATACCAAAAGAATGATAAACTCAAACCGACAAAGAATACAAATCCTAAACCAAATTAGTGAAATAGAGTATGATTTAATTAACACATTCACACCAAAATGACCAAAAGCCTATAAGGGTACCCAGAGATATTATTATTATTTTTATTTTAAGTAAACATAATACACAAAAAGCCTACCATGCCAAAGATAGGCAATGGTCACTGTAGACCAAGACCATGGTACAATTTGAAGTGACCATGATGAAGTCCAGGCCAGATACACAAAGTGAATTAGTCATGGTGAAAGCCTGAAAGCCAGAATGTTCAAAACAGTCCCACTGGCATGAAGGAAAGACAATCAAAAGTTTCCAAACTTTCCTCTCATGCCCAAAATATCCCAGGAGTGCACTTCTTAAGCCCACCAGGATCTCAGGTAAAGCACTTAAAGACTCCTAAGGTGTCAGGTATAGGCCAACAGCAGGGCCCTGTCCAGGTACAGTTGCCACTGGTTAACTAGGTATTTTTAGGAAAATACCTCCTAATGCTTGCTGCCTCCCTATAGCCACACTGGAGGTTTGAAAATGTGAACCTTGGAGTCCAAATATTTGTCTTGAGAATTGTCTAGGGGGTGCAAGTCCAGTAATTTGGAGGTCCTCTCATGTCATAGACAGCGATTTCAGCCCTCTTTTGATCTTTTGGAAGCCCAGAAAGTGTACTGAAGTGGCTTTATGGAGGTGCCACATTAATTCCTGGCACCAGCTAGTGGGTAGGGGTGACTCCTGTGCACTCCTTAACCAATTGGATAAAAGTTGCTGATGCCAACCCTACTCATTTTTTCATTACTTATTGATTGCCTCACTACAAGCAGCCCCAGAATTCCCTGTTTCAGCATCCTTAAGATGTGGAAAGTCTGTGGCCATACTAAGGTTGGACTCTGAGGGTGGCCCTTTTGTGGGAGAGTATCATAGGGAAATCACCAGTATACTCCCACATCTAACACTAAAATCTATTTTAAAGCAGGCACTGTCCCCACAACAAACTCAGAGACTGAAGTCTGGTAGGGCAAAGGTAGAGTGCTTCAGCAACCAGAGAAGAGAATTGTTTTGGCATTCTGCTCTCTATTTCCTAGTGCACCCCAATTATTACTTGTGGTTCAACAGACCTGTCATACTGAATTTGACAATGTGGTCTCACAGGATTCCCATAGCCCCAAACCTTACTATTCTTTGGAGCTCAGAGGAGTCTACAGGTAAACCTATTGTCTGCTCCAGGGGTAGGGGCACTTCACACCTTTTTCACATCTATTTCAGGGCTAAAGAGATGCTGGGAGTGGTAGAAGAATTAATGTTAGAAATTTTAGGCAATGAAAAAGTAACATTTCAAAAGTTACTTTTCCATTATATTTGTCAATTATCCAGCTCTCCCATTGAATTGAATTTTCAATAACTACTAAAAATAGTGGTTTCATTATTTTTCATGATCTTCCCTTTCCTGAGTTAGCACTATTCATATTTTAATCTGCACAGTGGGGACATGGTGACATTAATTTCCTACATGTACCACTCTTAAATACCATGCACCCTACCTTGTAGGGTACAAATGGGTGGCTTACAAACATTTAAATGCGTAGGTTCTTACCCATTAATAAGAGTTATTGTAACAGGTTGCACTGCAGGTTTTACCCTGCAGCTCTAAGGCAACAGTTGTAGGCCAGAAGCCATATCTTCTTTTATCACACTATTGGATGGCACAACAAGTGCTGTAGTCCACAGGTGATACTTACGTTTTCATGACATGGGCGCATCTCCACACCATATTGTTTTGCCCTATAGAAAAGTCAAAGTATTCCAATTTGGGATTAGCCAATTTCTTCATGTGCCCCAGGTTTCTGAGTCTAAAACCCACTAATAGAATAAGGTCCAGAAGAGAAGACAAATGTTGGGGTTGACCACACAGAAAAGGCAGTCTTACTAAACCAAATGTTAAAGAAATATTTGTGACTATAAACTAAGTGAACAAACCATTAGCAGTCAATGTGGTTACTTACTTTGCAACTCTACCATGACCTATGATTGAATTCTCAAAATCTTAGATTCATACAGTGCTTCATTGAGTCTGTGATTTCCGGTGCTCTAGCCTGGCACTCATGACAGCCTGCCACATAGGTGTACTGTATGTCTTATTTTCTGAAGAACACAACAGCCATTGTTTAATAAATAAATATACATTAAAATCACTGATACCTGCCACACAAAGCTATATGAGTAGCACGGGCAACAAAGGTTAGTCATTTTAATGTATATGTCAAGAGAGAGTTGTTACATTTGTATGAGTGTGATGGCTAAAAGTGATAGTACAGTCATTAGTAGCGCTAGTGGGAGCAATGGATGGTGCAAGCTTCAGTAGCCACCTGACAAAGACCTTGGCACTTCTGTTTTTTTTTTTTTTTTTTTTTTTTACAAATTAGCTATTGGGTTTATAAGATAAATACAACAGTTGAGAGAGCTATTTCACCTAGCAGCAGTGCCTATCTGCTCTGCTACTCTTGCATGAACGTTGTTTGAAGCCACTACAGATAATTATTATTTATTCGCTTTCTATCTCAGTGGATGTTGATCAGGAACACCTCTGGACTCTTTTCCCTTTTCAATATTCATTGTGTGGCTGGGTACCAGCAACTCTACCCAACTCTTCTCCTCTGCTTGCTAATAATCTTAACTAATACCTGTTCCTCATGCAAGTTCTTTAGATTTGTAAGCACATTTGAGTCATTTCTTGCCTTGAAGCAACTTTTTAATGTGGATAACCAGTCCAATGAAAGAGATTGTTACACTCTGCCAATAATATTTTGAAGACTGGAATGTCTGGGTCACTTTTGAACTTTTTAGAATACAACAACCTGCTGCATAAAATGGCATATAACATCTCAAAAAAATTTTTTTAAATTGAAAAGAAAGGGCCTGATTACGGCCTTTGCAGACGGGATATCCGTCATGTTTGTGATGGTGTAACCCATCAGCCAAGGTCATAATCAGGCCCGTAGTCACAATATTTATGTGAAGCACCTGTTGACTATATTTTTGTTTATGTCACACAGTCAAGAAATATCTATGTTCTATGTCATCTGTGTTTGCACAAAAATATACACTATTCACATATTTCACTACTTTTTATGTAGCATGCATTTTTTTCCATTTGTATGTAATATTTTTCTAAATGTTTCTAGGAGATAGATCAGCAAATCATTCAGATATCATTGCATGCTATTTAGGAATGACAAAGCACAGATTAGGTCAAGTGTTCAATTTTTTTGCATGCAGCCATTACCTGCATAAAGTTGTAAAAGGAAACCATGTATGGTGCATTCTTAAACATATGTGGAATCTGATTGATTTAAATTTGTGTGAGTCAAAAAGGATTCCAACAAGATGAATTACATATATTTTTCCAATCGATAAATGCTGAACACCTACTGTAAAATTTAACTAGGGAATTTGACCATCCTTTTCCAAATGTTTGGCTAGATTCCTAGAGCATTACTGTGTATCATTTGTATACATAGTACTAGAAATAGGATTTGATTATCAAAATTATTTTAGAACAAAAACATTTTCTTCAATAATAATCTTAAGCTATTTCTTGAGAACTTTCCAGGTAACACATGTACACTTACTTAAAGACTGGCTAATAACATGCATCAAAAAGAGATCCATCTAATTCCTTTCACAGTGGTCCTCTACCAATCTATATTTCCCTTCATGTCAAAATATGGAAACACAATCATAATGTATATTTATTAATCACCTCTTTTAATTTTCTCACCCACCATGACGAGCCCTCGATAAGTAGGCCACAATGATTATTACAGAGCATAGAAACAATCTCATTATCCAGCTTCTATTTCTATCAATACTAAGAGTATTATCAAAATGTTATTCTAATTGAGTAAGACTTCTTTGACCACTAACGTTTCATAAAAATTAAGGCCCAGACTAAAGAAAAGTGGCGCTGTAGCCAGTGCACGCCACTTTTCTTGCGACCATTAGCATCCCACCTGATGCCAACATACGTGCACTATACCTAAGATACGGCACACAATGGGGGTGGTTAGGAAACCAGCATCATTATTTTTTACGCTATTTAGATGCTTCGATGCAGGATTAGCATCAATAAGTTTGACGCAGATCCTGCAAAGCCCTTTGAGGCCCATTGTAAAAAATGGTGTGCCTCCTTTTAACGCCTGCTCAGAGCAGGTATTAAAAGTGTCAAAATAAATGACACAAAGGAATCTCTTAAATTTCTTTGTAGCATTTTTTGCCCCCCCCGCCCCCTAATGGGGGAACGTCCCCTTTTCATACATTTTGCCAGGTGCAGGCATTATGTAGCACAAAGGGTTACAAAGCGGCGCAATGCATGCATTGCACTACTTTGTGAATTTGGTGCTGCTATTTTGGCCTTGTTGGGTCACATTAACGTAAACAATTACTCTAATGTGGTGCAAGGAGGTGCTAGGGGCTCCTAAATCAGCCAATAAGTTTGCTAGGCCATCAGCTAGTTGGAGCATCTAAGTCTTAACTGTAGGAGCTTTGGTACTTACACCCTATACCAGGTCCAGGTATCCCTTATTAGTGTAGTGTGGTCAGTGTCTAGAAGCCAGGCTCTCTAGAGGTAGTTGTGGATGAGCAGCCAAGGCTTTTATAGAAGGCATGAAAAGCTCATGCAATACCACTGTAATCACACACAGTACTCACACACATGAAAGAAAATAATCAGTGTTACAAAAATAAAGGTACTTTATTCTGGTGACAAAAAAGCCAAAAATACCATAGAGGCTATACTCCCTTAGGAGGTAAGTAATACATAAATTATATACACTAGTAAGCAGAAATAGGCATAAGAACAGTTAGAAAACAGTGCAATTAGTGAAAAATCAAAACTGAGAGAAATAGCCCTGGGGAGCACAAACCATATACTAAAATAGTGGAATGCGAGAGTTGCTCCTGCACCTAGGTAAGTGGAGTGTGTAGAGAGGAGCTGGGGTACTGGGAAAGCCCAAAGGTAGGTACCACAAGACACCCCAGAGGCCAATAAAGCGGGAGGAAATCACTCTAAATTCCCCAGAACACCCACTTGGAAGAAAATAAGAATAATGCAAAGCCCAGAAGAGACTGCAAGTTACCAACAGTAGATTCCTGCACGAGAGGACCTGTGGAAGAAGGGGACCAAGTCCAACAAGCACAGCGGAGTTCAGGAGGGGCAGGAGTCGCTGCCCACCAGACTTAGGGGATTATTACAACTTTGGAGGAGATGTTAATCCGTCCCAAAAGTGACGGTAAAGTGACGGATATACCACCAGCCGTATTACGAGTTCCATAGGATATAATGGACTCGTAATACGGCTGGTGGTATATCCGTCACTTTACCGTCACTTTTGGGACGGATTAACACCTCCTCCAAAGTTGTAATAACCCCCTTAGGGTGCAAGAGATGATTCGACAGTGATAAAGGAGAGTCATTACTGCACCAAAGAGGACAAAATCGAGTTCCTGGAGGATGCAAGTGGTGTCACACGACGGAAGGACGATTGCAGTCAGGTTTGTGTCTTCGTATTCCACCAACAAGCCTTTGCACATGCAAAACTGGAGGTTAGCAGAAAGTGGAGCTGCCCGGGACCAGGAAGGACCAGGTGGACTCTACCCAAGAGGGGAGTCAGAGGAGGCCCTCAGCAACACAGAGAGCCAACAGAAGCACAGGCAGCACCCACAGGAGTCCTGCAAGATGGGGAAATGAAAGTTGAAGAAGGAGGCAATGCAGTACTACGTAAAGGGATCCCACACTGCTGAAGAACCACTCAGGGAGCTGTGAGTCACAGGATGGAGTGCTGGGGGCTGGAGCTTCAAGATGTCTGAAGATCCCTTGGAAAAGATGCCAACAAGCCTTGGCAGCAGCAAATGATGAGGTGCACGGGCGACTGTCCTGCTTGGGCAGGCAAGGGCTTACCTTCCCTCAAGATGGACAGCTGGAAGAGAGGACTGTCGGGAACACATCAGTCTACCACCCGTGATGCAGGATCCACGCAGCTAAGCAGGAGAGGGGATCCATGCAGCAAGTTGTTGTTGCAGTTGGTGCCTGCAGATGCAGGGGTGTGACTCCTTCACCCCAAGGGAGATTCCTTCTTCTATCTGGTGCAAGCTGAAGACGGGCTATCTTCAGAGGATGCACTACTGGGGAAATGTTGCAGTTGCTGGAAGGAGCCATGGATACAATGTTGCAGGAGGCATCTTGCTTCTTTGTTGCAGCTTGTCGGATCCTGCAGCATCCAGATGTAGTTTCTTCGGTCAGAAGTCGAAGTGTAGGTTGCAGAGGAATCCTGCTGGAGTCTTGCAAACTGAATCTGAGGAACCACCCAAGAGAGAGACCTGAAATAGCCCTGAAAGAAGGATTGGTCACCTAGCTGAGGGCTCTGATGTCACGTGCTGGCATTGGCCACTCACATGCTCCCAGGGTTCCCTGCCAACCTTGACTCCAAGATGGGAAAACACAGGGGCACTCTGGAGGAGCTCTGAGCACCACCCCTGGGTTGGTGATGGAGAGGTGAGTGGTCACTCCCCTTTCCATTGTCCAGTTTTGCACCAGAACAGGGACTAGGGGTCCTGAACTGGTATAGACTGGTTTATGCAAGGAGGGCACCAAATGTGCCCTTCAAAACATTACCAGTGGCTTGGGAAGGTGACCACTGCCAAGCCTGTAATACATATTTCCACCCCTCTCCCATAGGAAATGCTTTGTTCTGCCTTCCTGGGCTTGAGCTGCTCAAGCAACAGGAGGGCAGAAACCTGTCTGTGAGGTGGCAGCAGCTTGGTCTGTCTGGAAAACCTCATAAGGTTGTAATGGCAATACTGGGGGTCCTCTAAGGATCCCCAGAGTGCATGGAATCATACAACCAAATGCTTGCTAAAGCATTGGGGTATGATTCCAACATGTTTGATACCAAACATGCCTATGTTTGGAGTTAACATTATGTAGCTGGACATAGGTATTGACCTATGTCCAGTACACATGGAGAATGGCATCCCTGCACTCATGAAGTCTGAGAAAGTGGGCCTGGAGTTTGTGGGGGCACTACTGCTAGTGCAATGGTGCCCTCATACACAGGTACTTTGCACCCTGCCATCTGGGTTAGAAGGTCTGCAATAGGGTGACTCATAAGTGATGTGGTACAGTGAGAAGTGGCAGTGAAAGGGTGCTTGCATCTTTTCATGCAGGATGCAATGACAGTCCTGCATTGCCCTTTGCTTGGGCTTCCTATAGGTGGTAACATATATGTTGCAGCCCATAGGGATCCCCTGGAATTCACTGTCCTTGTAAAAGGTGTAGAAATATAAGGTTCTCAAATTCCTCCGTAGATTGAAATAGATTTATTATCTATATTTTAACCCATTGTGACTGTCAATTTTATCAACAGTTTGCTTGTAAGTTTTTTTCTACAGATCTTCACTTCAAAAGAATGATAATTTAGCATCTTTTATGAATATCATTTGACTTCTCACATTTTGCAATTATGATACATTTTAGGAATCATTTATTATTGATGAAAAATGTTCTTTTTATGGTACTTGTGAGTGAAAATGTTAAATTGTATTTTCTATAATAATATTATCTTTCCTGTGAATTGCAAGCAATAGTGGTTGGACATTTATCCATACTTTTACATTTTTGGAAAGATATAGGCGGGTATTTTGACCCTGGCAGTCTTCTGACTGCCAGGGTTAATGTGGCAGTATCACCGCCAACAGGCTGGCTGGAATGTACGCCAAATTATGACTATGGTGGTGATGCCTCCCATAGACAGGCAATGTACCACACCAACTGCCACCGTGGTATGAACACCGAACATGCGGTTAGCCATCTACAGGCAGGCGGAAGACAAGGATCTGCCCACTATATTATGACATCGCACACCACCACGATTTCCGTGGCAGTATCAACGACACCAAAAGCCTGGTGGAAACAGAAGTCTGCATCTGCCATGGAACCTGAACTGCAAGTATTCCCAATATACAGTACCACAGCATGGCCGTCCTGGAGCATGAACGCCGACGAAGACAATGACGGTGAGTACAGCTGCCTAGCACATAAGGGTGGGGGGGAGTGACACACACACATGCACAACACACACCACACACACACACCCAGTAACTCATGCACAGGAATAAACAGCAACAGAGTCCCGGAGTAAATAAAAGGAGGACACATACACAGTTCCACCCACTGTATTCCTTTTGTATGAATATGGAAACTGAGGAAATAAAGAAGTGCAGGCCCAAAGGCCGGTCCAAAGTCACTAATGCCCACAGGGCAAAGTCCAAGCCCCAACTTGACTCCTGACAACATCGGGACTCCATTGTTCAGGGGCATAATGTTCGAAATGGGCAGGTACCTCAGGGGGTGGGGTTTGTAACTCATTGTGAGGGGGATCCTAGCCCACTGGTTCTGGAGGGGGCTTCCTGCCCACAGGATGAGAAGGGGGCTTGCTGCCCACATGAAGAGGAGGGGGCTGGCTGCCCACTAGTTCTGAAGGGGGCTGGCTGCCCACTGGTTCTGCAGGAGGCTTGCTGCCTACAGGATGAGGAGGGGACTGGCTTCCCACTTGTTCTGGAGGGGGTTGGTTGCCCACTGGTTCTGGAGGGGACTAGCTGCCCACTGCTAACTGATGGTGCGCCTTTGCCTCTGGTTCCAGATGCTGGTCCTTGGCCTCTGGTTCCGGATACCACTTCATGGCCATTATATTGTGGGCCTCCTGGTCCAGGGATTCCTGAGGCTCCTCCTTGTTCAGGGATTTCTGAGGTTATTCCTTGTCCAGGGATTCCTGTGGGGCATCCTTCTCAAAGGATGCCTTTGATTTCTTGGGCTCCTCCTTGGCCTTTCAATTTTGTGGGGCCTTCGTGGGCATGGCTTTTGTTGGGGCCTCATTGGCCCTGGGTTTTGGAGGTGGCCCCATGGTCTTGCCAGTCTGTTTGGGAGGGGGCGGCACTTTAGCCCTTCTGTTTTGGGGGGGGCAATGTCGTTGGTGTGGGGGCCCGGCTTCTCACTCATGTGCCCCTCAGTGGCAGCTGGAGAGTTTGGGGTGGAGCTGTGTCAGACTGGGTGCTTGAGCTACTGGGCTGGGGTGGTGTGACCTTCCTCTTTCGGGCAGGACGGGGAGGAGGGGGAGGGAAGAGGTTAATGCAGGCAAGGAAAAGCTTCTTAGGAACAGTGGGGCGGGATGTGGGAAGAGGGATGGGAGTGGAGGTAGTGGGAGTGATTGTAGGAGGAGGACGTGTGCTGGACTTGGGTGCAGGTGCATAGACAGTGTGCGTGTGTGAGGTGGATGGCTTTTGGGGGTCTGAGTGCAATTGTGTGTGTGTTACTGGAGGGGGACAGACAGGGTGGGGGAGGACAAACATGAAGTGTGGATGGATGTTGTAGTGGTGTCTGCAAGTAAGTTGGGTGTGCTGCATGTGGTGTTGGTGGCTGTGCATGTGATATGTGGGGTGCATGTATTCGGGTCTGCTGTTGTGGTGACTGTGGGCAAAGCTGTGCAGGTGACAGGATCTGGGAATGTTGATGCAGTGCACACAGGTAAGAGTGAGGATGTGATTGTGAGGGAGGAGGAGGAGGAGGGGAGACAGTAAAGGCAGTGGATGATGTTGTGTGTGCATCTGGGTGTTGACTATATGAGTGTTTGTAGACTGAAGTGTGCTGCCTGTGTTTGTCTGTGCGAGTCTTGTGTGTTGTTTTGGGTGAATGCTGGTCAGAATGTGTGCATGGGATGGGTTGGGGGTAAGAAGACTTGGACTGGTAGTGGTAGTAGGAGGGGGGATGGATGAAAAAGGGACACTGGCTGCCGTCAGTGAAGAGGCCAGAGCCTCAAACGATCTCTGTAGGGCCACCAGACCACCATGGATGCCTTCCAGGAAGGTATTGCATTGCTGCATCTGGGATGCCAACCTCTGGATGCCATCACAATGGTTGACTACCCTACACAGATGGATCTCAGGAGGTCAATAGAATCCTCACTGAGGGCAGAAGGGCTGACTGGGGCAGGGCCTGAGGTGCCTGGGGCGATGGAGATGCCCACCCTTCTGTGTGAGCGGACACGGGCAACTCAATGGGGGGGCTGCTGGGAGAGCGGTGCTGGTACGGGGGTGGCGGTAGAACCTGTAGCTGGGATGGTCCCAGAGGGATCCACCACCACCAGGGAGCTCCCATCGGAGAACGATTCAGACTCAGGGATGTCACTTCCTGTCCCCGCCGTGGTGCTCCCCTCACCCACTGGTCTCCTTGACATCAGTGGACTCTGCCTCCTGGGTCCCGTGGGCTGCAGCTCCCTCACTCTCTGGTGCCCCTGCTCCTTCGCCAGATGATGCTAATGCACACATGGACAGGATGACAGAAAGAGAGAGGGGAGAGGGAGAAAGAGAGCACAGGGTCAATCTTAGCACCAACAGCACAGATGACAGACACATCTCTGTCACACACTGAGACTGGTAATGGGCAGTATGGACCACACTTTCATACCATTTGCTAAGTATCACAGCAGGTAGGAGCCAAACACTGCCAGCCACACACCAACTGAGACCAGCCAAGCGGTGCCTGACATGGGACGTCACCTACATAGCTATCTAATACATGCTTTCAACCCTTTTATCCTGAGCTGGACTACGCAGCAATATCTGAACTATCATAGTGGGGCATCCACTGAATAGTACCCTGCACCGAAATCCCATGCCAGGCCACAGAGATGGTTGATATACACACTGTACTCACCCCCTTGTGGATGCTGTGATGCCCTCAACCACCCATTCAGCTGTGAGTAGGCCACTGCCAGTATGCGGGCCTTCAGGGGGGTCAGGTTCAGACGGGCACCCCTCCTTCAACCGGCTCCGTCCAGGTGTCAGTGGGCTTGGCTGCAGGGATGTCACATCCAGTGTTCTCTATTGTGCTTGCAAGGGTTTTGTCTGACTTGCTCAAACACATATGCAGCTACATCGTATTCCCCCAGGTAGATGACGTACCCACTGTGAAGGCTGGATTCTATGCAATGGGACATATACCTCATGTTATTGGGGTCATTGAAGGGACACATATTGCCTTAGCCCCCCTGGGCCAATGAACTGGTGTACAGAAATCAGAAGAGTTTCCACTCACTCAATGTCCAGATGGTGTGACTGGCTGACAAGTACATCTCTCACGTCACTGCCAAGTACCCAGGGTAGGTGCATGATGCCTTTGTCCTGAGGCATAGCATTGTCCTACAGCTGATGGCACAACTACAGTGGCACAAAGTGTTGCTTATAGGTGAGCCTGAGTTCCCACCAAATGTATGTCGGGGTATGCCTTCAGGAGTAATCCCCCCTGCCAATGTGCAAGGCTAATGTGTGTCCCTCACTTCCTGCAGGTGATTCTGGCTACCCAAACCTGTCTTGGCTCATGATCTCTGCTAGAAATCTGAGAACAGGGGCTGAAAATAGGTATAATGATGCCCATGGGTGTAACAGGAGGATTGTCGAAAGGACTTTCGGTCTCTTTAAGGCTAGGTTCAGGTCCCTCCATCAGACAGGTGGATCCCTATGCTACTTCCCCGAGAAAGTCTGAAGAATCATTGTTGTGTGCTGCATGTTGCACACTTTGGCCCTCAAACGGCATCCCTCTGCAGAGGGAGGGGGTGCCAATGTAGCTGTGGCAGCAGTGGACAGTGAGGACAGAGAGGAGGAGGAAGAGGAGGAGGATGTGGACAACAGGTCACATTTGATCCAGCAGTACTTCCAGTGACACTCAGTTAAGACTGTTGAACTCAGGAAGACTACATGTTAGTGCTGTACTGTGTGACTGCAGCATGATGCCAGCCATTTCCTTTCAATCCCACCTGACTCTCACCTATATCTTCCCTTATTGCAGATGCTGGTGTTGTTACAACAGTGTACTGCTGTGATGTGTGCAGACTGCTGAGACACATTTTTTGGATGGGCCAATATGTTACTGGACATTTAGACAGGATCATGCAGTTGATTACAGTTTGTTACATTGTGTATTACCTGTAGATAAAACACTATTATACAAGTTGTGTCCAAGGTTGTTTATTGAAAATAGTTCTACAATGGGAAGTGCAATAGAGTGGGGTTACTGGTGGGAATAGTCCAAGGTACTGGTCCAGTCCGTTTGTAGCACAGGTTCAGTGTCCAAGGGGCCATAGGAAGGGAAGCAATGGCAGTTCAAAGTGGACAAGGTGACACAGTGGAACACAAGGGGAACATTCAGGAGTGTCTCATTTCCTGGTAGTGGTCTTTGTCTTGGCAAGTGTCTCTGGTGTCTGTCTGTGTCACAGGAAACTTCTGTGGGGTGGTTTACCTTCTGCAGGAGGAGGGTGGCTGGTGCCCTCTGGGTCAAGTGGCAGGGCCTCCTGTCCACTAGCTGCAGCAGATGTGGAGGGCTGGTCAGTTGACTGGCTAGTGGAAGGGGCCCGCTGGTGTGATGTGTACTCCCTCATGATATTGGCCACATCACACAGCACCCCTGTTATGGAGACCATGGTGGTGTTGAGGACCTGCTATTCTTTCCTGATCTCCTGGTGGTGTTCCTCCTGCAGCCACTGGTTCTTCTGCATGATGTCTATCACCTGACCCATCTTGTCTAGGGATTGTTGGTAAGCCCCCAGGACATTGGTGAGTTCCTCCTGGACAGTCAGTTCCCTGGGTCTGTCCTCCCCCTGGTGCACAGCTGTCCTCCGAGTGTCCCTGGCCCCGGGTGCCTGTGTCCCCTGAATGGTGTGCCCACTGTCACTGACCCCAGGACCCTCATTGTCTTGCATGTGAGGTGTGGAGTGGGGTCCCTGTACAGGTGGGCACACTGCTGATTGACGTGTCCTGGGGACAGAGATCTGGAGATGTTGCTTGGCTACTGTTGTGTTGGATACTGAGTTGGGAGGCTCTGTGGTGGACTGGGTGCGGGCTGGGGTATCCGACTGACCAGTAGTCCCTGATGGGCCAGGGAGTTCATCCAGATCCATAAGTCCAGAGTTGCTGTCATCATTGGGGGCACCGTCTGGTGGGGGACTGGGTAGCTATGGCACCTCCTTGCCGCTGGCAGTGGCTGGTGCGCCTGTGGGGATGTAAGTGGTGTATTATGCTACATGTCTGTGAATATTCTGCATCCCTAGCTTCCTCTATATCATTGCTGTAGCCATGCCACCTTTGTTTGTGTATATTGATGTATTGTGGGATTGTTAGTTCTCCATGCTGTGCTGTGGTGGGTGTGCATGCAGGGCTTGAAGGGATGTGCATGCAGTGGGTATTGCATGCAGGTCTTGGCATTTGGGTTAGTTAATTGTGGTGGTGCACTGTGTGGGATGGAGCAGAGTGATGTGTTTCAGGGAGAGGGGTGGTGGCGGCATGCAAGTATGAGGGGGTGATAGGTAGTAAAATTGACTCACCAGCGTCCAGTCCTCCGGCAACTCCAGTGAGTTCCTCAGGATTGCGAAGACTCGCTCCTCCCATGCTGTCAGCTGTGGGGGAGGAGGTGGGGTCCACAGCCAGTGCTCTGGATGGCAAGCTGGTGCCTTGCTGCTATGGAACGTACCTTCCAGTAGGTCATTCCACCTCTTCCTGATGTTGTCCCTTGTTTGTGGATGCTGTCCCACAACTTTCACCAGTTCCACGATCCTCTGCCATAGCTCCATCTTCCTAGCAACCAAGATCTGCCGGATCTGTGCTCCAAACAGCTGTGGCTCTACCCTGACTATTTCATCAACCATGACCCGCAACTCCTCATCAGTGAAACGGGGGTGCCTTTGTGGAGACATGGGTGTTGTGTGGTGTGTGTGTGTGTTGTGCACAGGGTGTAGAGTAATCTGGTGGGGTGTGTGTTGCATGATGGATGAATGGGGTGTTGTGGTGTGAGTGTGAAGTTGTCTCTGTGATTTGTGTGGCTAGCCATTGCGGTCTTGCCATATTGGCAAAGGATTGTGGGTGTGTTTTTTATAGTGCTGTTGGTGGGTGTGTATTTGTGTCAGATGTGGGTTTTTAGTTCTGGCCAATGTTGTCTTGTTTTGTGGTGGCCTTATCCGACGCAGCGGTGTTCACCGCCAATGGTTTACCATCACTGAATGTCCGCTGTGGGGATTGGTGGACATTATTTGGAGGGTGTAGTGTTGGTGGCATAACGGTATGTTTGGTAGTACCAACAGTTTATTACGTTGAGTGCGTCTGGTGGATTTGTGGTTGTGGCTGTTTTCTATCGGTTTTGGATGTATATGTCATGATGTGGCAGACTGATGTCCACCTCCGCAGTGGTATGTGGGTAGCAGCCAGCATGGCGGTATTCGGTTTTTACCTCGAATGTCATAATGAGGGCCATATTATCTATAAAAAGGCCTTGGACTACAGGATAGAAGTTGCTCATACCAATGTGTAAAGAACATACTATACAATTAATGTTTCTTGTCAATGTTCTTTTAGATAGATAATTTCTTAGCAGACCATTTTAACTAAGTTCAACTCGAGGAATTTCACTCCATGGAGTTACTTGAAAACCCAACGAGATTCTGCGTAGTTCAAGGAATGGGCAGAAATTGGCACTGCACACTTTTAGCACTGGTTTTTAGTGCTGGGAATCCCATCAATGCTGACAAATCAGTGTGAGTAGCACCAAGCAGTGTGGCAGAGGCCGCTGCTGCTCAAGTTGAGTTTATTCCCACTTAAGTATATTTTAGATTGTCTAGTTGAGTGATACTATAAAAACTAGGGTTGGGGTGGACGGTGAGCACCGCTGGTGGAGTTATCAGAGTTTTCAGCAGTCTGCAGGAGCCTGGGGTTTGGCAAAAAACTCCGCTAGCAGCGGAGCAGAGCTCACCACCATGGAGTGGCCCAGGGTGTCTCTTCTATGTGCACACGTGGGCATTGCGCCAGGACATTAGGGGGTGACTGTGTACTTGAAAAAATGCAAACTTGCAAGCAGAGATCCACAGAAAAGAATCTGTCCCTCAGACTCCCTAAACTTTCTCAGAGAGTCTGGGGAAACAGGTTCTTTCTGTGGAGCTCTGCCTGCAAGTTTCTTTTTTTTCTGAGCACAGACCCCCACCCCACCACATATGCAATAATATCCAGGCCCAGTGCCCCGGGAGCATATTTGATGGAACGGGTTGTTTGGTGAATTGTGCTGCTGCAACCTTGGATGCTTTCCCTGCAAGGTCAGTTTGATCCACCTGCCCATCTCCCTCCTGCTCTCTATTATCTGACTCCATGTCCCTACCTCTTTCCTCCTAACCTCTGTGATCCAATGTACCATATGTGACAATACTTTGAACTTGGTAAGAGGAAGATTGTGAAAACAAAAAACCTGGCAAGTTAAGGGGCATATTTAGGGGCCCCTACCGCCACTAGAGCGTCACTTTTCGTGACACTCCAGTGCTGCTATGCACGGTGTGTATTTACAAGTTGGCGTTAAGCCACTTTTTGTGGTTTAATGCCATCTTGTAAATACAGCGTGGAAGGGGTGTGCAATGGGTGTTGCTGTGAGCGTGCCACAACAACACCCATTGCATTTTGACACTGCCTCAGATTTACGAGTTTTTGTAAACCTGAGGCAGAGCCGAAATCTAACACCACCCTAGAGTGGCACAATGAGGAGAAATGCTTTTATTTCTTCTTGTTTTTTGCTCTTTCTATGTGTGCTGCATTTTGCAGCACACATAGAAAGAGCAAATCACCATTTAAGAATGTTTTTAGTGCACAAAGGTGTTCCTTCCTGCACAAAAACAATCTCTCCCTCAACGCAGCAAATCTTGCACTATGGTGCAAAGGTGGCTGCGTTCGCGCATGGCAGCAAATTTAGTGCCGGTGTGGGAGAAAAACAGGGGTGTGTCATATACTATTAAATACGGCACATTCCTGCATTGCGAAAATGATGGTGCATGATGCTGCCAACTTTGGTGCAGCACCACACACTGTCACTTTCCCTTAAATCTGTCCTTAAGTTTACCCATTGACCTACACTGAAATAGAGGATATTTTAGACAGCAGGAAGGTAAAATAAAGTCCTTTTGGGCTTAAAAACCTCAGGAGTCTCCAGCCTGAATTGGCTAGTTTGGCATGCATGGTTGTAAGGTCATTGCCTCTTCCTTCTGCCCTCAATGGTCTGTTACATTGCCACAGTCTCTCTTGGCAGCCTGTATTGTAGTTTTATTGCCCCTGCCCCCTTTCCCCCTGCCCTCCATGGTTTATTGCTATACCACTATCCCTCCCGTCTGCCCAGCATGGTCCACATGCTGGCTCTGCACCCTCCTCCCTGCCCTCAATTATCTGAGTTTGTGCCCCTGACCTCTGCCTCTCCACAGTATTCTAATTAATAACTAGATTGCTAGCATTCAGTACTATTTTAAAAAGTGTGACACGTCTATCATCATGATGCAATCAAAACTGTAATAACTAAAGCATTTCCCTTTGAAATTATAAAAATCATAGGGTATTATTCCCATAGAAATTATGGTTTGTGCTGTAAAAAATTAAAATGAGGACATAATTTCTGAGTTTTCAAATAACAACAAAACACTTTTAAATTATTTGCTATCTTTATGTTTTCATCAGGTTGCTCATTTGATTATTTCTGACACTAAGGGGAGAGAATGAAGCCTTACAGCTTGAACTGCAGACTTTGCAACTGCGGAACCAGGTTCACGTTTCAGCATCAGCTCGACATCCTGTGATTTTGGACAAATCACTGAGGCCCTCATTATGACGCTGGTGGTATATCCCGCTTACGGGCACGCTGACGGCCGCCAATTTACCGCTGCGGCGGCCATCCATTCACCATATTATAACACACACACCAATCCAACAGAATTCAGCCACATCCACAAATCGACCACTCCAAAGGTCTGTGCTAAAGTGGCAGTATCGAAACCCACACCATTTTGCCAACATAACAGCGCCCACCACATTATGACCCACAAATCACCACAGCAGACATTTAATGGCAGTAAATCATTGGCGGTACATACAGCCGCGCTCACAATGGACACCCACAGACAAAACAACTCCACATTGGCCAACTCAAACAACACACACCTGACACCCATACACACACCACAACCACACACACACACCACTATAAAACACACACACACATTACCAACCACCCTTTACGATTACAAAATCATTGCTACTAAAGAGACACCAAGACCAATGAGACAACTAGAGCCACACACTACTCACACCCATACACAAGTCACGCATTCCATATCTCACACCCCAACACATTACCCAACACACCCTTACCAACACACCTCACATAACACCCATGGCACCACAAATACACCCCCATTTTACAGAGGAGGACCTAAGGGTCATGGGGGAGGAAATTGTTAGAGTAGAGCCACAGCTATTTGGAGCACAGGTGCAGCAAATATCCATTGCAAGGAAGATGGAGCTATGGTGGAGAATCATGGACAGGGTCAACTCCGTGGGACAACATCCCAAATAAGGGATGACATCAGGAAGAGGTGGAACGACCTACGGGGGAAGGTACGTTCCATAGCAGCAAGACACCAGCTCGCTATACAGAGGACTGGCGGTGGACCCCCACTTCCTCCCCCACAACTCACAGCATGGGAGGAGCAAGTCTTGGCAATAGTGCATCCTGAGGGCCTTGATGGAGTCAAAGGAGGACTGGAAACTGGCAAGTCAACTCTCTACTATTATCACCCCCCTACCTGCATGCCATCACATACCCTCACTCCCATCACTTCACTTCATCCCACACATTTCACTATCACATCTCAATAATCTCAATGCCAAGCCCTGCATGCTGTACCAATGCATGGACACCCCTCACAGCCCTGCATGGACACCCATCACTAAAGCATGTGCAGCATAGAGAACTAACAATCCCACCATATACACTAACATACAAAACTGAAATCTGGTAGGGCAAAACCAATCATAGAGTGGAAGCCAGGGATGTACAATATGTCATACACATTAACCATAATACATCATTTACATCCCCACAGGTACCCCAGCCAATGTCACCAGAGAGGAGGTGCCAGCACTATCCAGTCCCCAAATGAAGAGGCCCATAGTGATGACAGTAACTCAGGACTTCAGGATCTGGATGACCTACCTGGCCCATCAGGGACCACTGTACAGCCGGTTACCCAAGCCCAGTCACACACCACCAGAGGGCCTCCCCATTCCGGAAACACCATCACAGCACCCACCCAGAGTACCCACACCTCTGTTGCCAAGCCCACTGTCACTTGGAAAGAACCAGTTGCCAGCAAAATGGAGTACTTATAGCACATGCACAAGAGAGGGAATCCAAGTGGGGAGACGCATAGCAGACATCAGGTCAGGCTCCAATTGGGTACAGAGTTCTGTGATTGTGACCCTGTCCATTCTATAGGTGAGTATTATGTGCCTGTCCTCCAGTGTAGACAAGTCCACCATGGGTCTGTACACGGGGTATGTCTCCATCTCCTATTCATCCGTAGTGGTAGGAAACTATGGGACAAAAGAGTGAGGAGCCTGTCACAAACTGAACAATTGAGCCACAACAGTAGTTTGTAATCTGTGAACATGTAATGGGTCAGTGTGATTTGTCCAGTATGTGCCTATTCCTCTAGTGACACAGGGGGTCATTCTGACCTCGGCGGTAAAAGGCGCTTACCGCCGGTCAGAAGGCCGCCATAACACCGCCGCGGTCGCGGTAAACCGCCACGGTCATTCTGACCCGCAACTGGCAAACCGCCAAAAACCAGACATCCACAAAAGTCCGCCACACCAAAGGTCAGCGGGAAACTGGCGATGACCAAACCTCCACCGTCACGCCAACAGAAATACGCCCATACCATTCCGACCCACAAATCCCCGCAGCGGTCTTTCAACCGCGGTATTCCATTGGCGGTACACACCACCGCGGTCAAAATACACACACCTTTACAAAACCCTACCACATTGGATAATTCAAAATACACACACCTGAGACACATACACACACCACTCCCACACACCCAATTAAATATAAAACACACACCCACATCACCCACAAACCCTTCCGACCACAATTGCGAATGAAGGACAGAGAGAGAGAGCACAGCATAGAGTAGACCATCACACAGAGGCAAATTACAACATCACCCACACAATTTCCACGCACAAAACACCATACACCACCACACTCACCACACTCTACAACACATACACCACCCCTCACCTCATCCACACCACCCCATGGCACCCCAAAGACACCCCAGGTTCTCTGACGCAGAACTCAGGGTCATGGTGGAGGAAATAGTTCGTGTAGAGCCCCAGCTCTTCGGGGCACAGGTGCAGCACACCACCATTGCCAGGAAGATGGAGCTATGGCAAAGAATAGTGGACATGGTCAACGCTGTGGGACAGCATCCACGCAATCGGGACGACATCAGGAAGCGGTGGAACGACTTACGGGGGAAGGTGCGTTCCATGGTATCAAGGCACAACATTGCGGTGCAGAAGACTGGCGGCGGACCCCCACCTACTCCCCCAGAATTCACAGCATGGGAGGAGGAAGTCTTGCACATCCTGCATCCTGAGGGCCTCACAGGAGTAGGCGGAGGAATGGACTCTGGTAAGTCTAATCTTCACTACTTCATTCCCCCCAACCCACCTGCATGGCAAATCATACCCCCACCCTCACCCCCATCACACCAACTCCTTGCAAATGGCTCACCATCACATCCCACCCATCCCAAAACCTAGCACTGCGTGCGTCCCCAAAGCATGGACACCCATCCCCAAAGCATGCCCACTGCACACACCCATCACCCCCACAAGCCACCGTCACAAAAGCCCCCACAAGGGAATGCCAGCACTGGGGTACACGGCCACCCACCCATTGCACGAAATGCCACACACAGAAGCAATAACCATACTCTTATACCCCTGCAGGACCCGAACGCCACCACACCGCCACGGAGGGTCCAGAGATGTCCATCCCACCCCCAGAAGAGGCCCCCAGTGATGACAGCAGCTCTGTCTCCCTGGACCCAGATGACCAGCCCGGCCCATCGGGGACCTCGGGACAGTCGGTTCCCCACAGACAGCCACAGGCTACACCAGACCCAACCCCCTCTGGGAACACCAGCACAGCTCCCACCCAGCGGGCCCATGCCTCTGTCTCCAGGACATGTCAATCAGCGGTGTGTCCACCACTACAGGGCACCCAGGTTGACCCACCACCCCAACAACAACAGGGACCTGGGGGCAGTGGTAGTGGGCACCCCGTCGAGGGGACAGAGGCCCGGGAACACAGGGGAGCTGGGAGGGCTGCTGTGCGACAGGGGAGGGACAGGCCCAGGGAACCGACTCTCCAAGAGGCCCTCTCCTCCATCATGGGAGCATACCACCGCTCCCAGGAGACGATGGCTACGGTACTGGCCAGGTTCCAGGAGATCCAGGTACTGCAGGAGGAACAGTACATGGGGTTCAGAGAGGAACTGAGGAACATTAGTTCCGCAATGGGGACCATCGTCGTGGCCCTCAACCAGATAGTCACCACATTGCGGGACCATGTGGCACCACAAAGGGCCTCTGTCACTAGCCTGGACCAGGAACAGCCTACCACCTCCGCTGGCGCTAGTGGACAGGAGGCCCCCACACAACGACAGGTCACCAGAACCCCACCTCCTGCAGAAGAAGAACCACCCCGCAAGCGGAACCTGAGATCTCACAAGAAGACAGAGTAGGATGCCAAGACCCCCGCCAGCAAACGATACCCCCTGATGTCATCCCACTGTCCCACATTGTCACCCTGTCCAACCTTGAACTGCCCCTGCTCCATCCTTCCACAGGCATATGGACAATGCACCTGTGTGACTGAGAACTGGACTCTGCCATGGACATTACTCCACCATCACCCATCACCGTTTTACAATCATGTTCCTAAATTTAGCACTTTAATTAAATCACTTATTGCACTAAAAAAATCTGGAGTCTGCTTGTTTTTTGAACAAATGTATTAGACATAACGGTGCCAAAATGTTCAGTTACATTGTGATGACAACATACCACTGTCACACAGCTGTAGTCCATGTGCAAACAAAGCAGAGGTCACGCAGTGGGGCCCACAGCTCTGAAAACGGAAGGGAAAGTCACAACTCAGTTAACAGGAACTGGGGGGGAACTCAGACAGTAGAGAGGCAGGAGACTTTAAGTAAATGTAAAATGGCGTGGTTGATTCGTACCTGTGTGCTACTGAAAATACTGTTGTATCACTGTGTCCCTGTTGTCTGTGTCGTCCCCGTCCTCTTCCTCCTCTTCACTCTCCACAGGCTCCACAGCTGCTACAACTCCACCATCTGGACCATCCTCCTGCAGGAAAGGCACCTGGCGTCGCAAAGCCAGGTTGTGAAGCATACAGCAGGCCACGATGATATGGCACACCTTCTTTGGTGAGTACATTAGGGATCCCCTGTCATATGCAGGCACCTAAACCTGGCCTTCAGGAGGCCGAAGGTTCTTTCTATAATCCTCCTAGTTCGCCCATGGGCCTCATTGTACCGTTCCTCTGCCCTTGTCCTGGGATTCCTCACTGGGGTCAGTAGCCACGACAGGTTGGGGTAAGCAGAGTCACCTATTAGCCACACACGGTGTCTCTGTAGCTGTTCCATCAGATAAGGGATGCTGCTATTTCGCATGATGTACGCGTCATGCACTGACCCAGGGAACTTGGCATTTACATGGGAGATGTACTGGTCAGCCAAACAGACCACCTGGACATTCATAGAATGATAACTTTTTCTGTTCCTGTACACCTGCTCACTTCCACTGGGGGGAACCAAGGCCACATGGGTCCCATCAATGGCACCAATGATGTTGGGAATATGTCCAAGGGCATAGAAATCACCCTTTACTGTAGCCAAATCGCCCACCTCAGGGAAAACAATGTATCTCCGCATGTATTTCATCAGGGCAGACAACACTCTGGACAAAACCTTAGAAAACATAGGCTGAGACATCCCTGATGATATGGCCACTGTTGTTTGGAATGATCCACTTGCCAAAAAATGGAGTACTGACAGAACCTGCACCAGAGGGGGAATCCCTGTGGGTTGGCGAATGGGGGACATCAGGTCTGGCTCCAGCTGGGCACACAGTTCCTGTATAGTGGCTCGGTCAAGTCTGTATGTAAGTATGACATGTCTTTCTTCCATTGTCGACAGGTCCACCAGTGGTCTGTACACGGGAGGATTCCTCCATCTCCTCGCAAGTCCCAGCGGACGGTGCCTAGGAAGGACAACATGGAGCACAGAGTCAAGCAACCCACAGGTACGTAACCACAGCTTGCACAGTACACGAATTGCTATGCATTGAATGGCTTGTATGAGTGGCAATGCAAGGCCTAGGTATGTGTGACGTAGTAGAAATTAAGCCATGTGGGCCCTTGAAATGGCGGCTGCCTGACCTGTGAAGTGTGACAATGGGATGTGAGGTCAATGCGCTGGCGTGGCACACCGTGGCGGTAGGCAGTCGAAGACCGCGGCGCAAAGCAGCATTGGTTAACATTGAACCCTATGGGTCTCAGGAGCCAATGACGATGTGCGCCGGCGGTCACGTTACGCACCGCCGCGGTACGCACCACCGCGGGTGTGACCGCCATTTTCTAACTGCTTAATCACTCGAGACCTGATCATCCACAGGAGAGGACCTATACTGCAAGTGCTGCTGTGAACTCGGTATGGAAGAGACAATGGCTGCTGCGACTGGGGAAAGGGCCCCTGCCTTCACATCTGAGGAATTGGCTAAACTCGTTGATGGGGTCCTCCCCCTGTATGCGCTACTCTACGGTCCTCCAGACCAACAGGTAAGTACACTGGGAGCATGTAGTATGGGCTATGCCTGTTTTGAGTGGGGTGGATGTAAGATGATGGGGAGGGGAGCGAATGAGGAGTGCAACGCACGACAGATGAGAGCATGTGCCACATGGCAAGGTTGGGGAGGGGGGCCACTCACATCGACCATGCAGAAAAGTGATGATATTTCTTTTTCAACCCTGTCCATGTCACATAGGTCAGCGCCCATCAGAAGATCGACATTTGGCGTGCCATCGCCAAGGACGTCCGGGCCCTGGGGGTCCACAACAGACGGGGCACCCACTGCCGCAAGAGGTGGGAGGACATCCGCCGCGGGAGCAGAAAGACCGCCGTGGCTCTGCTGGGGATGGCCTCCCAACGTAGGAGGGGTGCCAGTCGTCACTTGACCCCCTGATGTCCCGGATCCTGGCGGTGGCCTACCCCGATTTGGATGGGCGCGTGAGGACATCACAGCAGACACAAGAGGGTGAGTATCAGCACATTCCGCTATATTAGCGCACAGTGGAGGTGTCTGGGTGGGGGAGGAGGGCTGTGGCTATCTCTAGGCCAGGGCGGTTTCTGTAGGCTAGGCCCCTCCGTTAGACATGGCCCTGTGCCCCCGCCCCCCACCTCTGTAGGGTGCTAAGTACTATCCATGGCCCGGGCTCACCTATGTGTGCATTTGTCGTCCATAGACTTGTAGGCCAAGTCACTATAATTAAGCAGTGTACCCCGAGTGCGCGGCGTAGTGCAGGGGGCTTCTGTGTCTGTCCTCTCCGCCAACGGTGCTGCCAATGCATGCACTCAACATGTCTTTCTTTCTTCTCCCCCCCCTTTTTTTTGGTTTTCCTGTTCATGTGTGCATTAGCATCATCAGGCGGAGGAGAAGTGGCATCGGCGCACGAGGGAGCTGCATCTCACATGGCCCCGGAGGGCCCTGCAACCGACTCGGAGTTAACCAGTGAGACGGAGGGCGAGGGGGGCTCCACAACGGGGACCCATGGAGACGTCAGCGACACCGACACGTCCTCGGAAGGGAGCTCCCTTGTGGTGGCGGCAACATCCGTGCCCACCGCAACAACAGGTACAGCCACCACCCAGCGCACCAGCTCCGCCCTCCCAGCAGCCCCTCAGCTTCCGCCCCGTGCCCACTTGGCCAGGAAGCCGGCCATCTCCTTCGCCCCTGGCACCTCAGGTCATGCCCCAGGTACCCCTGCTGCCCTCAGTGCGGAGATCATTGACCTCCTCCAGACGCTCATTGTTGGGCAGTCTACCCTTTTGAATGCCATCCAGGGGTAGAAAGGGAGGTGCATCAGAGCAATGCATACCTGGAGGGCATTCATTCGGGTCAGGCTGCCCATCAGCGATCGTTCAACGCTCTGGCCTCAGCACTGACGGCAGCAATTGTCCCTGTGTCTAGCCTCCCCCCTCCAACTTCCTCAACCCAGTCCCACTCCCCTGTTCCTCTGTCTATCCCAGACACACCTACAGACCAGCCTGCACACACCTCAACATCCAAGGGCAGCTCATCCAGACATAAGCACCACAGATCACACAAGCATTCACCCAAGCAACATCCACATGCAGACATGCCAACAGCCACTGCCTCCTCTGTGTCCCCCTCCTCCTCGTCTCCCTCCTCCCTCCCTGTGACGTCTCCACTCACACCTGCATGCACACCACCATCAGCCACTACGTCCATCACCACCACACCCACCAGAACAGTCCGCACACGTGCAGTCACCACCCCCACTGCCATTTACACGTCCCCTGTGTCCTCTCCCAGTGAGTCTGTCACTCCCTCTTCCAAGCCACACAAACGCCGGCAGCCACCCACCCAACAGCCATCCACCTCACCACAGCCTCCAGCACAAGCACCTGCTCCCAAAGACAGCACACTTGACTCTCCTACAACCACATCCTCTTCCTCCACTCCCATACCTACTGCACCTACCCTTCCCATTGCTCCTAAAAAGTTGTTCCTCTCCAAAATTGACCTCTTTGCATCACCTGACCCACCCCCTCCATCTCGTAAGAGTCCAAACAGCACCTCAGACACCACAAGCTCTGCACCTACTAGGACCATCGTTCAGGGCTATTGGAGTCCACCAGCTCCGAGGGCAGGAACATCCGCCAGCAGCAAGGGGACAGCCAGCCCACCCCCTGGGAAAAGGACCAAAAAAGGGAAGGGCCGGCGCGACAGGCCTGAGACGGCTGCGGCTGCCCCCAAGGACACCACCCTTGCACCGTCACCTGGCCCATCCACAAAGGGAGGCAAGGGCCCCAGAGATTCGGCCAAGGGGAGCAAGGGCAGCAGGGCGGACAAGTCCGGCAGCAGGCGAGCTGCCCAGGAGGGCCCCACCAGCCCCATTTGGGGTGTGACGGAGGACACCCACGGGCCCAGGACTCCAGCACAGGAGGGCCCCGCAAGCGAAAGGTCGGATGGCGACTAAGCGGGAATTATTGGCCAGATCTGGTTCCCTAGGAACACAAGACAAGCACCGCTGAAGAGGGCCCCGCCGTGAGAAGCACCGCTGAAGAGGGCCCCGCCGTGAGAAGCACCGCTGAACAGGGCCCCGCCGTGAGAAGCACCGCTGAACAGGGCCCCGCCGTGAGAAGCACCGCTGAAGAGGGCCCCGCCGTGAGAAGCATCGCTGAAGAGGGCCCCGCCGTGAGAAGCACTGCTCCGCTGGGCCCTTCATCTCAAGCACCGCTGCGCTGGGCCTATCCTGTCAAGCACCGCTCCGCTGGGCCCATCCTGTCAAGCACCGCTCCGCTGGGCCCATCCTGTCAAGCACCGCTCCGCTGGGCCCTTCATCTCAAGCACTGCTGCGCTGGGCACCTCCGTCTCTTCACCGCTCCGCTGGGCCCTTCATCTCAAGCACCGCTGCGCTGGGCACCGCAGTCTCTTCACCGCTCCGCTGGGCCCTTCATCTCAAGCACCGCTCCACTGGGCCCATCCTGTCAAGCACCGCTGGCCCATTGGCAGGGCCGGACCTCTGTCGGGCAGGGCTTCACGAAGCACTCTGGGCACCATGCCTCCTCCATAACAAGTGGAGTCTGTAATCCAACTGATGGACTGTGGCTTTGTACTCCCCAGGATGGTACAGTGGGCAATCCACCCACTGTAGAGACTTGAGAGACTGTGGCTTTGCACTCCCCAGGATGGTACAGTGGGCAATCCACCCACTGTAGAGACTTGAGAGACTGTGGCTTTGCACTCCCCATGATGGTACAGTGGGCATGGAGGCCCCTCGTGGATCTGGCGTCGTGGACTCATGTGGCTGAGGTGCCCCCCCTTCCCTTCCCCCCGAGGTGCCTGTGGTTTTATTATCTGATGCCCCAGCAGTGTTCTCTCCAATGGAATCGGGTCTCGTGTGTGGGCTTTGCCCATGTGTTTATGCACATTGGCCCATGAACAATGGCATGTAGTCAATATGTGCCGGACTTTTGGACTATGTAGACATTGTTCATGTTGTAATGTATTTATTTTATAAATTTCATATTTCACTTAAGTTCAAATATGCTTTAATATACTTCCATTTTAATTATCATTTTATTTTGTCTTTGCATTATTCCGGGGGGTTTGGGGGGTGTCACTCTGACTTGTTGCTCTGCATTGGTGTGTGGGGATTTGGGGGGGGGTGGGTGTGTCGCGTATGTGTGTGCCCTTAATCTTTTCTCCTCCCCCCTCCCCTGTGTCGTAGGTGCAGTACTCACCGTTGTCTCCTGCGGCGGCGTTCGTGCTCCTGGTAGAGGAGCAGGTAGACAATAGCTGGTAGGATGTTTAATTCGGGTTCCATTCTGTCCAGATTCCTCGTGGAGTGTATAGAGGTGAGCGTTTTCCCGTTCGTGGTCTGTTTCCGCCGTGTTTTTATCGGCGGGGCTCCCGCCCCGGAAAAAGTGGCGGATTGGTGGGTCGTGATAGGGTGGGCGGTACATTGTCTGCCGCCTGTCTGTTGGCAGTGACCGCCGCGCTGTTTGTTTGCCCCGCCGTGGCGGTCGGAGTGTTAAAGTGGCGGGCTGTGTTGGCGGTTCCCGCCAGGGTCAGAATTCCATTTTTTTGACCGCCTGCCTGTTGGCGGGTTGGCCGCCGCTTTAACACCGACCGCCAGGTTTGGAATGACCCACACAGTATTATTCCATAGAGCTCCCCCCCTGAAACGGCGTCTGCCTGTCCTGTGTGGAGGGACAGGTGGAAGTGAGGCAATTCTGCTGTAACTGTGTGCCATGATGGGAGGTGGTCGGGAACAGCCATGCAACTCCTCATTGGTTAATATTGGGCCCTATGGGTTACAGTGGCCAATGGTGGTCTACGCTGGTGGTGACGGTATGCACCACTGCAGACGTGACCGGCATTTTCTATCATATTCCTCACTTTTTACCTGACCTTCCATGGCCCGTGTGACCGGGGAAAGGGCCCCAGCCTTCACTTCAGAGGAGTTGGAGCGACTGGTGGATGGGGTCCTACCCCAGTAAGGACTGCTGTATGAGGTTCCAGACCAACAGGTGAGTACACTGTGGGTATGATGCATGTGGCATGGATGCATGGAGATGTGTGTAGAAGCATTTTGTAAGGGGGGATTATCTGTTGGTGGTGTACATGTTGTGAGCTGGCCCATGTATGTGCCAATGGTGATGGAAAGGGGTATGGTGGGCCATGTATGTGACAGGCTGGACTGTTTGTCAAATGGTGTTCTCCTGTCTGTCTTGCCTCTGCAGGCCAGCGCCCATCAAAAGAAGGGTATATGGCGTGCCATTGCCAAGGAGGTGCGGACCCTGGGTGTCTATGGCAGGCGGAGCACCCACTGTCCCAGACAGTGGGAGGATCGGAGATGCTGGGAACGGAAGACCGCAGAGGCCCAGTGGGGATGGCCTCCCATTGAGGAAGTGGTGCCTGTC